>NC_132785.1:44877578-45184989 GCF_048418805.1 Vulpes vulpes
ACTGACTTTTGATGATATAGTATGAGTTAGCTGGACCACAGGGAGAAAATGTTAAAAAACCAACTTTGTAGTAAGGAGAAAATAGAAGGAAATTAACAGGTCCAAGGTGGAAAATATTGAACCAATAAAGACATTTGAGAGATTGAAGGAAATACATCAGTAAGACTCAATGGCTGAATTTACAGGGAAAAAGAAAAGCGAGGAGTCACTAAAGAATCCTAAATCTCTGGCTCTAACAGTTCATTTGATAGATGGAAATGCCGCCATTCACTCAAATAGCAATCATACAAAAGAAGAGCAGTTGAAGGAAAGTTGGAGGAAGTTAGAGGAATGTGCTTTTTAGATATGCTGAACTTGAGATATCCATAGAACATCTGGATGGTATCTAGCAATTGAAGACATGATTCTGGGGCTTGGGGGAAAGATCTTGGCTAGACACATAAATGTACAAGTCAGCAGAGAGGTGATCACTGAAGCCAGAGGGGTGAATTGGAGAGTCTGTCATTGATGAGAACAGGGCCCAGAGAGAAGCCTTGTCAGGATAGTCAAGAGTTTGTGACAATTGCTACAATTGCTGTAATGTAAGCAAAGTGCAGTGGGAATCCAGAGATGTGAGAGACTCAAAGAGATAGAGTATGAGCTCAGATGCAAATAGTAAGGTCTGGATTGGGCCCCTAAAAGAAAGACATTCTTTCCAGACAAAACAAAGAGGAAAAAAAGGATTTTCTTTTAACTCTAACGCAGTGGTTCTGGAGGATCTGTTAAAGCACCAGTTGAGAGAAGGAACATGGAGGGACTGCATCAATGTTTTGATTCAGTAGGTCTAGCGTGGGCTAGAAATTTTTAACAGGTTTTCAGGTGAGGATGTTGATTCCTGGATCACACTTTGAAAAGCACTTTCCATTTGAAAACAAAAATGAAAATCCTGGGGGGCCTGGGTGGCTCAGTTGGTTGGGTGATTTTTTTGTTTGTTTGTTTTGGTTTGTTGTTTTGTTTTGTTTTGTTTTGTTTTGTTTTGTTTTGTTTTGTTTTGGTTGGGTGTCTGACTCTTAATTTGGTCCCGGGTCATAATCTCAGGGTCATGAAACCAAGTACCATGTTGGGTTCAGCTGGGAGTCTACTTCGGATTCTCTCTCTCCCTCTCCCTTAGCCCCTGCTCCCTGTGTGTGCAATCTCTCTCTCTCTAAATAGAAAAAGAAAGAAAAGAAAAAAAAAAGAAAGAAAAGGAAAAGAAAAGAAAAGAAGAAAGAAAAGAAAAGAAAAGAAAAGAAAAGAAAAGAAAAGAAAAGAAAAGAAAAGAAAAGAAAAGAAAAGAAAAAAAAGAAATCATCCTTTCCATGCTTAAGAGGTGTTCTTTAGGCCTGGTCATACAGCGTTTGCTAAATATGTACATATTTGTCCTGTCTACCGACTTGAATAACTCACTGCCCTCCTTTTTCCAGTTTATCCAGAGTGATTTCATTTATCTTCATATAGCAAAGTGCTTCCATTCCTCTGATCACTTCCATTCTCTTTATATTGACAATGCCTCATGATGGCCACATCTTAATCATGTTCCAGGAAAGGCACAGTTTTTTGCCTGGGTTCAGACAGTTTGCTCCGTTTTTTTCTCTGACACTTTCAACCACTTTCTTCACCTTTTTATCCACAACAGCTTATCATCAGCCTTGTACACAATTAGTTCAAAGACAATGCCTTTTAAAGACAGTGAAGTTCATATGCCATCTTTCCACCCATCATGGTCACCTTATCAGATTTTCCAATCAGCTTAAACCTACTTGAGTTGCTGCTTCCTTTTCTAGAAGAATAGTGAAACTGTCCTGGAGTTGGAGGGCTGGGGCACATCCAGACACCAGTCTTTAAGGACAGTAACAATAGTGGCAAGAATAGGAACACCTCCTATGTACTGAATACCTACCAGGTACCCAGTGATATGTAGCCTTCGGGGCTCCAGAAATGACACACTCATTTCTTACTCTTAAATAGGTCTCATCCTAGTCAGAACACAGGCCAGGAAACCAGAGAACTAGTTTACACTGTGATAAGAAATGTAATTAGGGTATAGCAGTAGAGAGGAGGGGAACCTAATCAAATTTAGGGAGATGAAGACAGATAGATGTTTTTCAGGAGATAGCACTGGAGCTGACTTTTGAAGATACAAGTATGAGTTAAGTGGGCCAATAAATGAAATGAAATAATGAAATGAAATGAAATGAGATGAGATGAAATAAAAACAAAGCAAGAAGGCAGAACCACCTTTAAAGTTAGAAAGTATGATACATTTGGGAACCTGCATATAGTTTGGGATTGTTGGAGAGGGTGACAGAGAGATAAGCCTAGAGCAGTAGACTGGGATCAAATCATGGAAATCAACAAAATGAATGGATTGAACTAGGCTGAGTCCACACTGACATGATCATTTTATAAACAGGCTACAGGGATCCCTGGGTGGCGCAGCGGTTTGGCGCCTGCCTTTGGCCCAGGGCGCGATCCTGGAGACCCGGGATCGAATCCCACGTCGGGCTCCCGGTGCATGGAGCCTGCTTCTCCCTCTGCCTGTGTCTCTGCCTCTCTCTCTCTCTGTCTCTCTCTCTCTCTCTGTGACTATCATAAATAAATAAAAAAAATTAAAAAAATATAGAAACAGGCTACAAAACACTTTGGAAATGACCTACAGACAACATACATACTTAACTACAGCATTTATATGGTATTCAAATCCAATTCCTTCTCTTAAGTACTGAGGTCCTATCTGCCAAATGAGTCTAAATAAGTATCTCTACACAGGAACTCTTTGGATCTTTATTTTCTTTTGTCATCCTGCTTCTCCATCGTCTGCCAAGCATTTTGCAGGTCTACTGCAAATTTTTATCTTATAAAAGTTGTCTTTCTTGTGTCAGCCAAAATGGGTCTTGTCAAGGCTGATGGTTGTCAGAAGAAGCTCCACCTGCCTGTAATAAATGCTGCAATGTCCAACTTCAACTTTGGTCCTCAGAGTTGGGATTTCCTTTGCTCTGGGGTCTGCTCTTCTCATGTTCTACTGAGTTGGGTAATGCTGGTATATGATGAGGTTCTTTCTCCTTTGATGATGTTCTGGGTGGGGGAGCATCTGCTGACTAGCTTCACTTCTCATCTTGTATCATGATTTGTTCACAACAGGGAGCAAGAAAAATCACCACTGCTTTTAACAGATAACACCCTCCAGTTGAGTCCTAACTATCTAAAAAAAAAATGAATTCCTTTCTCTGTCTGTCTCCTCAGACATGACTGATCACCAATTTTATTTTTCATTCAATCCCTTCTCATAAGTCCTAGGAAACTACAAAAAGAGAAATTTTATTTTTGACTCACTATACCATTATCAGGATTTTTTCTTTTTTAAGAAAATTATCTCATTCAGGCTTCTATTTTTCTTTTCAAAGGCTGGTATTTTCTTTATCAAATTTCTTTTGAATTTTAATAATCTGTCCTACTTTATTGTATGCTACTTCTAGGAAGTAAGGAAATAAAACACAGGGTCAGAAGCAAATGCAGGGGTGCCTGGGTGGCTCTGTTGAGCATCTGACTCTTGGTTTCAACTCAGGTCATGATTTCAGGGTCGTGAGATCAAGCCCCATGTGGGACTCCACACTCAGCACAGAATCTGCTTGGGATTCTCTCTGTCCCACTCCCTCTGCCCGTCCCCAGTGCTCTTACTCTTTCTCTAAAAGAAATGAATGAATCTTCAAAAATAAAATAAACAAATAGATGTGCCTGGGTGGCTCAGTCTGTTAAGTATCTGCCTTCGGCTCAGGTCGTGATCCCAGGGTTCTGGAATTGAGCCCTCTGTCACTTTCCCTGCTTTCCCTGATCATGGTCTCTCTATCTCTGTCACTATCTCTGTCTCTCTCACTCAAATAAATAAATGAAATCTTTTAAAAAATGGAAATAAATAAAAGAAGCAAATAGAGTACAAATCCTTGTCTAGGACCCATTTAGATGGTATTTATATAATACAAGATATAATACTGCAAGAATTGACAGTTCCTCTGTGTTCATTTGCATGTTCACATGCTACTACAATTCACACTGAGTTTTAATTTGAATTAGTAAGTGTGAATTCTGTCACAATACACTAAAGTTGTGTGTTTTGGGCACTAGGGACTTGGATAAAGCTGTACATGCTTTAAAAATATGTTTAGAACCCCCAAAAAAAAAATATGTTTAGAATTGCAACTAAGAGCAAATTGTTATTAACAACAATAATTATGAGGTTACCATTTATCTCCCATTCACTATGTGCTAGGGGCCATTCTAAGGATTCACAAACAATGGCTCATTTAATCCTTACTGAAATAACTAAGAAATAGTTCCCATTTGAAATCAGGATTTGAAAGAATCAGGATTGAAAGAATCAGTATTTTTCCAATGACAGTCTATTCAGTATAATTTAACTGTTATTAAAAAGTATGCACTTAATAACCAAAGAGAGAAATCAGAAAATCATTCAGTGAGTTATGGGGAAAAATCAGAAACTCTTCCTAGATTGTTGCTCATTTGATACAGGTTTGAAGTTGCATATTATATTATGCTATACTACTCTATTGCATATTTTTTGTTACTAGATAGCAGGTTATGACTGGAACAATACTATATTATTATACTTGGAAACTAGGGACCATATCTTGATCTTCATTGCATATTCCACATTACCTACACAGCACATCTAATATGGACTCAATAAATTCTCATTGAATTAAATTGCCTACTACATCACCAGACAGCAAATATATCCTTATTACCCTTGTGATCAGTGCAACACATTTTAAATAATGAATGAAAAATGTGCCTTTCCAATAACTGTCTCAGTAACAAAAATCCAAAATTATTACAAAAAAGAAATGAGCCATTTAAAATCTAGAACACAGCTCTTGGAGATAATCCACTTTGCCCAGGTCCTCCCTTCCATCCTTTGAATGAACATGACTGACTTCAAAATACTCACCCAACACACTTAAAGGCTTTATTCAGATGCTTATAAAAGCTTTCTTCCTGTTTTTTTGTTGGTTTTTCCTCATGTTCTTCTAGAAGATTCCCTAATGCTTTTTTTTTTTTTTTTTGAGATTTTATTTACTCATGAGAGACGGAGAGAGGCAGGGACATAGGAAGAGGAAGAAGCAGGTTCCCTGAGGGAAGCCTGATGCAGGACTCCATCTCCTGAGCCAAAGGCAGACGCTCCACCACTGAGCCACCCAGGCGTCCCAAGATACCCTAATCTTCAGGCTTTCTTGCATATAGTGCAAACAGTATCAGTGCTTGGTACTAAGTGTGTCCTTCTTGCTTATGTGTCAAAAGAATATTCTCATTATTGGTTGACAACTTTTAATATATTATATAAATTAAAATATATTTATACATATATATGTAGAAAGAACATTGACAGATCTTTATATGTTAAAATACAATTAAGTAGAAATTTCAGTGTTCATTTTCAAGAATATATGACATGGTTTCTCTTTCTCTTTGAAGGGCTTTATGGGGGGTTTTGCTATATTGCTTTTCACTGCACTTTTTATTACCATCAAAGAGACAAATGGTTTTTGTCCAGGATAATTTTAATGGCTTTTATTTCAGTTTTAATTTAGGCTTACACTGAGGTTTTGACAGGCAGTATTTCTATATAGGCGGTGTTATCTTTGCAAAGTATTTGATTTGGGGAATCTGGATTTTTAATATGATAGTTAAACCTCAGGTGTAAGTATCTTATCAGTCTTTAGAATCATGATGTGCTTCTCAGGCATCTTCTTAGATATTATTCTGATTACTGAACTTCCATTTGAAGCCAGAAAACCTAGAAAGATGCCATTTGTATGTTTCCAGCCCTGGAGAAAGAGAATATAGCTGTGGCAACTGAAAACAGCCCTATGGCTCTCTTGATCTGGACGTAACTGTCACATACGATTCTAACGTGCCATTGATGTACAAGTACAGATTGTGTTTCAACTGAAGCAAAGTTGTTAAAAGTTTAATTTTGTTTTTCTGGGGAAAAGAAGACATTTCCTGAAGGGAATATGGTTGCATTATCATTAAAAATGTATATTCATACTCCCTCCCCCCTTTATTTTTAAGATTTTACTTATTTATTCATGAGAGATACAGAGAGAGAGAGACAGAGACACAGACAGAGGGAGAAGCAGGCTCCATGTAGGGAGCCGGATGTGGGACTCGATCCCAAGACTCCAGGATCACGCCCTGGGCCGAAGGCAGGTGCCAAACCGCTGAGCCACCCAGGGATCCCCTCCCTTTTTTTTTTTTTAATAAGATTTTTTTTTATTATTTATTTATGATAGTCACACACACACAGAGAGAGAGAGAGAGAGAGAGAGAGAGGCAGAGACATAGGCAGAGGGAGAAGCAGGCTCCATGTACCGGGAGCCCGACGTGGGATTCGATCCCGGGTCTCCAGGATCGCGCCCTGGGCCAAAGGCAGGCGCTAAACCGCTGCGCCACCCAGGGATCCCCCCTCCCTTTTTTTAAAGTAATAACCTTTGTGGTTATAATCACTATTCCATAATGATTAATGTTATAATTAATAATTAATCCAATAATATGCAATATTATATAATTGATATTATTATATATGATATTATATAGCCTATAACACTTTTTTTATTTTTATGTTTAATTATTATATTATTATTTACCATATATATATGGGGTAGAACCCAGTTTTGTGGGACAGTACCTTATAAAACTTAGGCAGTCATTTTTATCTCAATTTTTTACTTATTTTTAATTGTGGTAAAATACACATAACATGAAATTCACCAGCCTAACCATTTTTAAGTGTCCAGTTCAGTATCATTAAATACATCACCATTGTTGTGATCCATAGGACTCTTTTCATCCTGCAAAACTGAAACTCTATCCCTTGAACAATTGTAGCTCCTTATTCCCACTTCCATCAACCCCTGACAACACCACTGTACTTTCTGTGTCTATGAATTTGCTTCATAGAAGGAAAAGCATACAATATTTGTCCTTTCACATGCTCTCTTTTAATAGAGCTGTTGCTCTGTTTATAAATATGTAGGAAGAAGACACTACAAATTACCCAGCTGAAGGAAGAAAACAGCAGTGTCTGTTTTCCCATCAACAAGCAGCTGTAACCAGGCGAGGCAGTGTCTGTAACATCGTAGTTGAAATCTAGGCTCTATTGTTCTACTAACAGAGTGGGAAGAGTACTTGTTATTTTTCCCATCTGTGACACCCCTAGTACGTGCATTCTGGGTTGACTTCCATGAATGGTCTGTCAGCCGATTTCTCATGCCATTCAGCCTCCACTCTTTGCTGTTAGATTCTCTCTTTCTCTCTTTTTAAGTTTATATTTCAATTCCAGTTAGTTAACAGTTAGTTATGCAGTGTTATATTAGTTTCAGGTATACAATATAGTGACTCAACACTTCCATGCATCACCCTGTTAGGTTCTTTTTACACTCACACACAAACACACCAGAAGTGGAGCATCCATGTGTCCATTTTCCAAGACTAATAGTTCCAAGCTCATCTGTTCAGTTCTTAGTTTTTTCATGAGAAGAGACCCTTCTGAATGCGTGTGTGTGTGTGTGTGTGTGTGTGTTTGTGTGTGGGTGGGGGAGAAGGGAGAGAAGGAGTCATAGCTCTCTGCATACTCTAGTTTAACTAAAGGATATACTTCCAATTTACAAAAAACTTCTAAAACATCCACTCCCAGCATGCAACCAAAAAAGAGGTGGATTCTTCTTTTATTCTGAAGTCTACTTAATTTAGCATAATCTGAAGTGATCTTTGAAGATAGAAAGATAATGCATAACCAAAGTTAATATTCTCAGTGCACAGAATAAAACTGAAGAATTATAGCAATTCTTGAAATATGGAGCAGAGTATATGCATCAGAATATCTGCTTTTATAAGACAGAATTTATACAGTTTAATATATATATTATAAAATCCCTTAAACCAGGCCCAAGACAACATGAAGGGACATAGATTTGTATAATGAATGTTAATAACAACTTTGAAGGTTGTGTCGTTCAGAGGAAAACGCATAATTTTAAATGTTGACAAAAAGTGTAGTTCCTTTGGTGTCCTAGATTCTTCTACTGCCTAGAATAATGCCTACCTCCTATTAAACAACAAATATTTCTTAAACAATTCAACAAATATTTATTAAATGAATGAATGGATGGACTAATGGACAGATGCATAAAATAGATTAGAATCCCAACATGGCCACTTACCTAACCTCCTCTCTATATAAAGCAACTTCTACACATTATTGATCATTATGATAGTTACTAGCACTATTTAATTACTTTCATGTAACATTTTGAAATTTTGGAAGCTTGTCAATTTAGAGTCAGATTACAGTCAGGAAAATAGGACCATAAAAGCCTTCAAATCTTACTCAACCCAATAGGAATGTCCACAGCATGTAGCCCAGATACTTCAATTTAATTCTTTGAGAATTTAGGACCACAGAGATTAATTGATTTGCTTAAAGTACCATACAGTTGCATGAAAAGTGTAAGATTTGTATATGTGAGAAGCTATAGCCCAATAATTCTACACTAGGAAACTCACTAGTTAACTCAGCAAACTTTTATGCTTTGTTTCCATAAATCCGTGGACTCTTCCAAGTTTGGGAGAATCTAAAGATGATGGGGAATAATCATGTAAAGAAGGCACACTTATGGGGATCCCTGGGTGGCTCAGTGGTTTAGCGCCTGCCTTTGGCCCAGGGCGTGATCCTTGAGTCCCGGGATCGAGTCCCACGTTGGGCTCCCAGTGTGGAGCCTGCTTCTCCCTCTGCCTGTATCTCTGCCTCCCTCTCTCTCTATCATTAATTAATTAATTAATTAATTAATTAATTAATTTTTAAAAATAAGGCACATTTATAAAGAAGTAAATGTGTAACCCTAAAGAAGGGAACATGTGCTGAGATAGCTGTTTACAGGAAGAATGGAATGAACATGGAGAATGAAGCCACTAACCCAGTCTGGAGGTTTGAGAAGAGAAAAGTAAATATTAAGCTGCAACCTGACAGCTGATGGGAAGATCATGTGGACTTTTCAGTTTGTGCAATTAAAGTCTGAGAAGCCAGAATTTTAGTTATACCCAAATAAAATAAGCATAAAGGGATCAGAAGAAATCATTTAAATGAGGAAATGGCCAATACTATTCATGTAAAAGCACATAGGCATGTGTAAGGGTGCAAAGTTCTTCTGGTCTGCTTTGTGGGAGCTCACAACGTGACTCACAATTGTGTATGTGCTATCTTTATGGATTCTGTGATGTCCTGACAGTCAAGTCTGCACCTTATCCACCTTGCTCTCCCGAACACTCAGCGGAGTGCCTGGCGCATTGCAGACATGCAATAAATGTTTTCTTGAATTGACTTATACCCACTGACCAGTATATTAAAAACAGAAAATAAAAGAAAAAAAAAAACAAGCTGTGTGATTTTCTCTAGACACAGTTGTAATTTACTATCTAGGACAGTCTCACCAATCAAACATTTATCTCCAGTCCTTGAGAGGATAATTTACCTTCAACAATTATTATTAATACATTTTGCCAACTTGGGACCATAGCAAAATTGAACTTATGAAAAATGCCTGTCTTTTTTCACCCTTGGAGTAATTATACCTTTCAAAAAACTATCTTTTGGGGGTTTTGAGATGACAGTGTTTTTCAAATCTCAGGTTGCAAAAGCAGAATCATTTTATCAGTAATGTACAAGATAGAGACATGTCCAAGGTTATTCAAGCAGGGTCATAAATCAGCTCCTCGACAATATCTCCCAAGATTAAAAAAGAAAGATCATATAACATTTTGTAGATGGAAAGTCTCATATAAGTTGTCATACATTAAAAATGATGAAAAAAAAGTAATTGCATAGAAATTCAGTAGTTATATTATTGACCAGGCCAAAAAAAAAAGCATATAGATTATTGGGAAATAAAATGACTGTTGATAATTATTTTAACATTACAATTTGTCAAAATACTTCATATTTTCACTTGCCAAATGAAGAAATAGGTTGTATATATTTCCACTATTATTAGCAAAGGAAAGCAATAAAATACTACAAATGAGTGATAATGTGTTTTGTTTGTCCTTGAAGACTGCTGCAAACATTCATTTCATTCCTTTTAAAGACAAATTAATTACCTTAAGTCTCTTAAAATCAGCATGTGCTTTGAAAGTGCATATTGAGAAATTTGGATACCACTAAATTTTTTTTTAAAGATTTTATTTATTTATTTATTTATTTATTCATGATAGACACAGAGATTGAAAGAGAGGCAGAGACACAGGAGGAGGGAGAAGCAGGCTCCATGCCGGGAGCCTGAGGTGGGACTCGATCCCGGGACTCCAGGATTGCGCCCTGGGCCAAAGGCCGGCGCCAAACCGCTGAGCCACCCAGGGATCCCCGGATACCACTAAATTTAAAACGCAAAATGGGCAATCCCAAGTGATCCTGACTAAAATAAATGAAGAAATTGAAGTGATTACAAAGACAATTAGCAGGTAAAAAATAATTCCCCTCATTTTATTCTTCAACCCTCAATAACCCTGCTTGTGAATCTCACTTCCTCATCTCCTTGTTTTCTTAATTCTTTTCATGTAGAAAAGCATTACAGATACTTTGCTACCACTTGTGTTAGACCCATACATAGTACTCCCAAGACCTTGCTGAAGGATTTTGACCCAGCATCACCATTAAAGGCAGTTAGACCCTATGCCTGGATCAAACCCTATGGCTACCACTAACCAGCCGGCTGAGCCTGGGCAAGTTATTTTCATCCTTGTGAGCATCCCTTTTCTCATAAGTAGATTAAGAGTTATAGGATTGTCGTGACAGGTAAGTCAGGTGGAACTCGCCATGTATCCTAAACTTCCAACAAATGTGAGCTTTGATTGTCACCATTGGTAGGCAATGCTTGTGCCATCTGGGTCAGTGTAAACAGCACGTTCATTTAACTGACACTGGACCAAGAATCAAATAAGTTGTCCTGAGCCCTAGCTCTGTCACCATGGGCAAGTCATATATTTCAGGATTTCAGTTAACAATGAGGTATAGATGAGATCATCTCAAAGGTCTCTTGCAGCTCTAAAATTCTTCGTTCTGAATTAATATCATGCTTTACGTTCTTACTCATAACACTGGAATTATATCCATTTATCGTAAAAATGTCAAAATATCCTAAGATGTAAGCCAAAAAAAAAAAAAAAGTGAATCCATGAAATGTGGTCATGTGGTCAGAGCCAAAGAGAATCCAATTTGATATAAAGTCATTTTCCTCGAGTGCTGTGTGGCAGGGATTCTGCTGAGTAGTGTATTTGAGCAGAGCACCTTGAGACCAATGTCACAGAAAATCTTCCTGGAAATAATTAATGGTGTGTGTATATATATTGCCAGCTACCCTGTTGGAGCCCAGCAATGTCTCAGAGCGGATTAGTGGTCCTTACCCAGGTGCCCGACCATTCCAATACATACTTTTCTCAATGATCATTATCCTGAAATAAATCCAAATTAGATTTTATGAACCAGGATTGAAATTATGTGCCTTCAGTATTGAACCTACTAATAGCAGTTATTTTTATTGAAGTATTAAAGCAATTGGCTTGAGTCATCTTGGAAACACTGCCTTCATATTTCAAATATGGTTGGGAGGCTGTCAGCACATATTACCATGGATTGGAGATATTTGCTTGTTAAATGATTTTTACCAGGAAAAACCCATTACGGGAAACATCTTGTTTACAAGGGTGTTCTGGGGATAACAAATAGAAAGCAACGTGTTACATTGAATTATAGGAATAAAATCAGCTGATTCAGCTAATAGATTCAATAGAAATATTAGACATTATTTTGCAAGTCAAACACAACAGCAACTTAATGTAACTGGCAGATTTCTACTGTAGGATATAATTAACAAGTAAAAAATATTCACTTGAAAGGACAGTGGCCCCAGAGTGTTATTTGAACATGCTAGTTCAGGTCTCCATTCTCGGTGATTCTTCAGAAGCTATTTTCTCTGTCTTACCTACACAGAGAGAGAATAAAGCAGCAGCACTAAGTATATTTGAGGTAACGAAAAGCACAGAAGTCAGGTTAAGGGAACAGGCATTGAGTGAGAGAGTTGTGGGTTCATCCTGGATATGTGAACTTCGGGTAGGGGCTTAACTTCTTGGAGTCTCAATGACCTCGTCTGTAAAATGAAGACTATGATGTAGCTGGGATTGTTGCGGAGTCAAATGTGATGATGAAAAATTAAGACTTAGCCGGATGCCTGACACAGAGAAATTACCAAATGAATGGAAACTGCACCACTGATAGCACTATTCAGCCTCAGCTAATAGACCCTAGAAGGATGAACAGATGAGATATAGTCCCTTTCCATACTGTATGTTATACATGTCCGGTCGGTCACAGTGGATTGCAAATTTTGATGGCCACAGAGATAGTATCTTAGTCATCTTTGCATGATTCCCCCCTGCATAGCATGGGAACTCAACCTGGATATAAATGGAATGAATGAAAGAAAAAATGAATGAACCACAGGCGCTTCAAAGTTCCCCAAGAGCCCAATGAAGATAGGATCTGTGAAGAAGGCATCTGAGAAGGCCAGTATGGATGGCCTGCTTGTCCCAGGAAAAGCTGTGAAATAGATTGTAATTGAAATTGGACTAATGGCAATAAAGACAGACCTTGGGTCCAGGGCATTCCCTCAACAGACTGTATTCACATGTACCCCTGTTGTGCCTTTAGAAAATGACATAGTGAGACAGCATGAAGTCTGATGATTCGAACCTTGAATAACATTGAACATCCGTTCAGAATAATTAGAGTGACATTTAGTCCAAATGAGGGTCAAAATGCTGTGAACAAGCCAGCATGTTTGGACTCGTGATGTTCCCTGCTGAGACACCAAGCCCTGTGTGTCTGACTCTGATTCAGATTTTTAGAGACAGATGTTTAGCAGAAGGCTAAAAAGGTCTTAGCTTCTTTGACCCACCAGAGAAGAAATAGCCAGAAAGGTTAGCATGTCACAGTTGGCCAAACCTGAAGTGATTGCTCCCTCCCAGCATACTTTATACTTTGGCCATGGCACCTCACACGTTCTGCTTCTTGCAGGAATTTTCTGTGGGTGTTTTCTATTCACACTAGACTGAAACCTCCAAGACTAGAGATCTTTCTAAATGTCATGTCACCCAGCATGTTGCCCTGTTCCCAGTAATGTCTCAAAATAGAAGTATAGTTTGGACTAACAGGAAGCACATGGCACTCAGAATCCCAGATACTTGTCAAAACCCCCTTCCCAGTAGATTTCCAATTGCTTCCTCCCCATCTCAGAGAACCAGCCTCCAAAGTAGCTGAAATATTGAAGGGGGAACACATCCCTCTGCTGCCCTTTCCCTTCACTCCGCAAAGCCAGCCAGTCACTTCCGGTTAATCATATTCTCTTAGCAGCTCTGGAACTGGTCCTCTTAATTCCATCCGCCATGTGCCTGATTCCCACCACTGGCATTTCTTGCCTGCGTCATTGCAAAAGCCTCCTCACCTCTCTAGACTTTGTTTTTCAGCCAGCATGATCACTCGCTATCTCAAATCTGACCATCTCTCTCTGTCTTTAGTTTCCTGTGAAATCTAAACTGTTTAGTATGTCTTACAAATCCCTTCTTGTTCTGGCTCCTTCTCCCCCTTCCCATTTCATTTCTCACCTCAGCCTTAGCTGCTCCCAGACATACTGAGATATTCTTAGTTCCTTGAATGCAGCATACTTTTTCCCATTTAGAGTCTTTTATCCTCTCCACCTAGGACATTTTTCCCCTCTCTGATCTCTGTCCCTTTTCTCCCTTTATCTAGGAAGAACTCTTTGGCATCCTTGCTCCCAGAAAGGCTGGTTTGAGTGCTTCTCTTTTTCTTCCTCTCTTTTTTTTAAAGATTTTATTTATTTACGGATCCCTGGGTGGCTCAGTGGCTTAGCGCCCACCTTCGGCTCAGGGTGTGATCCTGGAGTCCCGGGTTGGAGTCCCACATCAGGCTCCCTGCATGGAGTCTGCTTCTCCCTCTGCCTGTCTCTCTCTCTCTCTCTCTCTCTCTCTCTCTCATGAATAAATAAATAAAATCTTTTTAAAAAAGATTTTATTTATTATTTGGCAGAGAGAGAGAAAGAAAATGAGCAAGGCTAGTGGCAAGCAGAAGGAGAGAGAGAAGCAGACTCCCTGCTGAGTAGGAAGCCCAACATGGGACTTGATCCCAGGATTCTGGGATCATGACCTGAGCCTGAGCAGAAGGCAGATGCTTAACTGACTGAGCCACCCTAGCTTCAGCTCTTAAGCACCACAGCCATGAGGAGCCAACATGAATTGGGAATTTGTTTTTCTTTTTTTCTTTTTTTTATTTTTTTAATTTTTATTTATTTATGATAGTCACACACAGAGAGAGAGAGAGAGGCAGAGACACAGGCAGAGGGAGAAGCAGGCTCCATGCACCGGGAGCCTGACGTGGGATTTGATCCCGGGTCTCCAGGATCGCGCCCTGGGCCAAAGGCAGGCGCCAAACCGCTGCGCCACCCAGGGATCCCGGGAATTTGTTTTTCCTAGATGAAGAGATATCTAAGTTGAAATACAAAGGATGACTAGGATCCAATTAAACAGATACAGAGAGATGAGTAGATACATAAAAAAAAAAAATTTGTTGAGTCATTGAAAAAATGAATAAATTCAGTTTTAAGAATTGCCTATAAAACTTGTCACTGAGATCCCAACGTTCTGTTGATCACTGCTCACTCCACATGGGTATGGTAAAATTTCCAAACATAAATCTTCCCCTAGTTTTCTCCTTTTCCAGGAATCTCAGAGCATTTCCAATATATTACGATAGCCTATTTCATGGCATGAGGAAACCAAAACTGCCCAGCCTGATAGATGAAGCCACATCAAGTCAAGGGGCATCTCCAAGAAGTGAAATAGAGGCAAGGTTGGTCAGAGCTTACTGGATGGTCTGATGCTGACTGTTTTACACCTGGAAAACCTTTGTGAAAATGAAATATATCAAGAAATAAAGATATTTAAGAATGGCAGGCAGCAGCATATACATATACGTGTATATGTATATACATATGAAAGAATTGTTCTCTGTGAAAAGATCTGTTATAAACTGAACAATAAGGATAATGTTAACACCCTTGATGTCTATTTGCCTTGATGGCTATTCATTGAAAACTATCCTGTTATGTTTTCCTAATCTCGTGGCTTCTCTCATAACTGAACAGGATGCTACAGAAGCTGATGTTTGAAAGGCCCTGGTGAACCAGAATGCTTTCACCATGCAATAAATATAAACTGTTGTTTGGGCTTAAAAGTGTTTTATTTTGGTGTCTGAAAACCAAAACAAAAGAGAAGGAGCCAATAAACCCTGAAAGTCCTGGAGACTGCAGATTACCAGCATGTATTGGAAGCCCCATGGAGGCAAACAGGTTATTATAATACTCAACATTGCCCATGTGGACATTTAGACCAGAGCACCTCCATGACATTTACAGAGGCTTCTTTTAGAAGGGCATCCACAAGACAACCCAAGTCACAAAATAATGGCTGGAGGATTATAACACAGTATGTACATTATGGATATACACATGAAGAAAAAATGTCTGTCATCGCTAGTGAGGGTAAATGACATGAAGTCCAGTGGAAAGAAAAGTATTTTATAGGGTCAGTTGTATAATATAATTCATTTGCTATACACAACCCTCTTTCCCTCTTTCTTTTATTCCTTTCTCCTTTTATTGGCTCTCTTTTCCTTCATTCATCAGAGAAGGATAAGCATGGAACAGAGGAGCTTGCTTTGGATTTAGAAATTGGGGTAATGAAAGGCTCACAGTCCACACTGAATCCCAATAATGTGGGCATTGTCACTGGATAGCAGCCCCAAAAGTAGCAGGGTTGATGAGTTTCAAAGGCACTTAAAACATCCCCTAGGCTTTAGTTAGAATTACAACATCAGTCAAGTTCATTCCTTTCCCAGATTCCTTTTCTTACCCAAAAATCAATTAGTGTTAGTTGGATGTCTAAAGCCCCTGAGTTACTATGGAAGACTAGTGAGTTAGTTGGATTTGGAGACACATAGACATGAGTTTGAGTTTGGTTCAGTCCATCATTACTTGGGCAATTCATTTAAATGTACTGCTTCTCAGTCTCCCAACATATAAATAGAATCACTCATTCATTTCTAAAACAAATAGTTTTGAAGGCTTAGTACAGGGCTGGAGTTGGATTTTTAATGGTAAAAACAAAGAACAAACAAAAAAAACCCAGGCATCTCGTCCAATGATAGGTAAGTAAGATCAATACATAAAATAGAATAACATTATTAAGATGAAGTTAAAGGAATAAAAAAATATATATGAAGAATCCAATACATTGCTTGCTTTGTTGTTGGCACTTAAGACATATTCTTACATCCTTGAGCCTGCTTTTTTTTTTTTGCCCAAGTGATCCTAATCCCCCGTGGAAATTAAAATTCCCATCCTTTCAATGCTTTGATTCTCATTAAGATATCATCATCTGATTTTCTAATTAAACAACAGAAATTTACTGAAGGGGAATTTATGTCCCCCCCCCCAAATTTACTATTTTAAAACTGGAGTTTTTTAATTCTAATGAAAGTCAGATTGAGACAACCCATAATTACTAAGCATCTACTATGCTTTAAATCATACAGAAGATGTAACACCCTTCTCCAGGGGTTACAAAACCTATATGATTTGTGAAAATAATATACCCACATATTAACAAAATATTTTAAAAGCAACAGAAGAGCAGCCCAGTAGCTCAGGGATTTAGTGCCGCTGCCGCCTTCACCCCAGGGCCTGATCCTGGAGACCTGGGATCGAGTCCCACCTCAGGCTCCCTGCATGGAGTCTGCTTCTCTCTCTGCTTGTGTCTCTGCCTCTCTCTCTCTCTCTTACGAATAAATAAAATCTTTATAAATAAATAAATAAATAAATGCAACAGAAGTTTTAAATGATTGACATTAGAAGGGACTTTACAAGACCTTACATATTTCAAATGAATTATGTGTTGTGCATCCAATGGTGGAGTAGGTGCTCTGAGAAAAGAGAAATAATTTTCTTGGTGGAAAATATGAGGGAGACAAAGTAGAACTTAATGAACATCACCTCCTCCTGAGCAGCTCATCCACCAGCAGATTGCCTTTGTTTTGCCTCCATTAATATTCATCAAAGAAGCCAAATTCCATTCACCAGTCTCTCCTCATCATGTAAATAGTTTAACATCCTTTACTTAGTAAAGCAAAGATCATCATTATCATCAATGAAAGCAAATACCAAAAACACCAAAGCTAAGTTCAGTCTCAGAAAATAAGTGAGTTATGAATCTATAAATTTGGAGGCACTGTTGTATGTAAACATGAGGTCTGATAAATAGCACTAAGTCTTTGCAAGGTCCATGAACATATTATGACTTATTTGATCTTCTCAGCCTGAAAACGCAGAAAGATGAAGAAGGTTGACCTTATCAAGACCACCCAGCTAGTAGCAGGTAGATGTGGGGTCAATCTGAATCATGTGTCCTACCTACCACTTAAAAATGTCATGTCAGGGCACCTGGGTGGCTCAGTGGTTGAGCATCTGCCTTTGGCTCCGAGCGTGATCCTGGTCCTGGGATCAAGTTATACATTGGGCCCCACCCCCCACAGGGAACCTGCTTCTTCCTCTGCCTATGTTTCTGCCTCTCTCTATGTGTTGCTCGTGAATAAATAAATAAAATCTTTTTTTAAAAAAAGTCATGACAGAGAAAAAAATTACCATGCTATTTGTTAAAAACTAATAGCCACAAAGGGAAATAGCATGTAATAGCACAAGAATCAAGTATAGACCAGATCCTTGCTACTCAAAATGCGGCCCACAGGCTGGCGGTATTGACATCACCCAGGAGCTTGAGAGTAATGCACCCCACTCTAGACTTTGAGAATCACAAGCAGCAGCTTAACAAGATCCATGCATTAAGAACTGTGCAGTGAGTCCAAGACACACCCATCTAGGAAGGTTTCACATCTCCAAATTGGACACAACATAACTCATAAAATTGTGCAGATTAATTAATATATTAAAATGCACTTTTTCTATTAAAAGGAACTATATAAATGTAAGACTATAAAAATAATAATTGATCTCATTTATACTAACTCAGCCATTCATATTAGCATTTTGTCTTCCAATTGCATATAAATAACAGACATAGATCTGAGGAACTTAAAGGCAATCAAACTAGACTTAGTTCAGGTGTAATACTTACCCCAGATGAGATCATAAATGTTAAGGTGCCAACTTAACAAATCTCCCCTGATGCACATTGTATTTAACTAATTATAGGAGGATCTCTTAATTTGGTTTTTTTTTTTCTGCAGAGAATCTATTTTAAATAGCATTATTTGTAGGTCAATAAGAAAGGTCAATTTTAAAGTATTATGAACTATGAAAATATGTCTTTTAAAATTACAGATTTTCTCCCATGTTTACATTTTTTCGCCTATATTTATAAGGCAAAAAGTTTAGATCTTAATAATCTATCACTACTCTCTTCTTTTCTGCCTCTTCTTATCCCAAAACTGGTGTCTGCACTGGTCCTTTAGCCCACCTCCCAGGCATTCCCCCCTAAACTCTGCCTCCCAACAACCGTAGGTTCTGACTTTGCATCTATGGTTCAGCTCCCCTTTTGAATGCCAGTATTCATCAACCCACCTGCCTACTGGCTGTTGCCACTGAGTGAACTTCCTCTCGCCTCCCACAGCCCTGCTCCTCCTCTTCTTTATTTCATTTTCTATTAATGAGCACACCATCCTTCTAATGACTTAGCCAGAAATCTAGGCGCCATCTGGCTTCTCTCTCCCTTCTCTCCTAAATAATGTTGAGCGCAACAAGCTGTAGATTCCCCCATATAAATATCTCAGATTGCCCTCTTCTTTTTCCACTGCTTTCACTGAAGCCATCCTTAATTCTCACATACATAATAATGCTTTTCTCTCTGCCTCCAGCCTTGCCTTCTCCTAAAACTTCAAAGAGCCCAAAGCTAGCATTCAAGCTTTATCAAATGAGGATCTCCAGGCCAAAAGAATTTAATTCAGTGCAGGCTGTGGGGTGAATTTGACTTTAATTAAATACCCTCCCAAGACACCGGTGCAGGTCAGAGTTGGAATCTGATCTAAAGCATTCTCTACTGTGAAAGGGTGATCAATCATGTCACTTCTCTGTGTCAGACAGTTCAGTGACCCATCTTTACTTCTAGAATAAAGTCCAAAGTTGTTAACATGGACGTTTGCCATCTGTCCTCTGCCACCTTTCTACCCATGCCAGATCCCTAAGCCCTGCTTGCAGTTTGAAAGAGAATCACCTGTAGGGCCCTTGGAAGCTCAGTTGGTTAAGCACCCAATTCTTGATTTCAGTTCAGGTCATGATCTCAGGGTTCTGGGATTGAGCCCTGCACTGGGATTGTGCTCAATGTGGAGTCTGTTTGAGAATTCTCTCCCTCTGCCCCTCCTCCTGCTCATGTGTGCTCTCTCTCACTCACACACACACACTCTCTCTCTCTCTCTCAAATAAATAAATCTTTAAAAATAACAGGAAGGAAGGGAGGGAGGGAGGGAAGGAAGGAAGGAAGGAAGGAAGGAAGGAAGGAAGGAAGGAAGGAAGGAAGGAAGGAAGAAAGGAAGGAAGGAAAGGAGGAAAGAAGGAAGGAAGGAAGGAAGGAAGGAAGGAAGGAAGGAAGGAAGGAAGGAAGGAAGGAAGGAATCACCTGCAAAGAGATACTGGAGCCAAGAGGAATGGAGGGAAAAGAGACAAGGAAGGGACTTATTAGTTATGGAAAACATGGTTAGCATTAGTTCATTCAATCTCCACAAGTATTAACATCATCATTTAAAGGATGTGAATTTATAAGCCCAAAGAAGTAGAGTAGCATGCCTAGGCTACTTGGGCAGTAACAGAGTTGGGCATAAACCCTAGATGGTCAAACATCAAGACATCTTTGATTTTTTCACAGTCCTGCCATGAGATATACTTCTGAAAACTGTGTGAGGCCAAACTGCATACATGCTGTGGCAGTTATAGCCTAATGAAATAGGGTAGCCCTGAGGAAGACAAGTTCTAACATTGCTGTGAACTGCTGAGAAGCCAGAGAAGAGATCAGGGGAGCAGTAGTCATGATCCAAGGATACTTGTTGAGCAGATACTTCAGGAAAATCACACGTGTCAGAGAACAAGATGTAGATGTACATGTGGATGTGGGTGTGGGCAATGCAGATGCTGTACATGTGGTCCAACGGGTACACCTGAAGAGTACCAATAGTAACCGCAGTCTTGTGATGTCTACCCAGCCACACCCAGGCCCAGAATGTGCTAGTGCCAAAGGTTACACCTTGGTGACAAAAGTTTAGGCATCTTCTCGGTTGCTACAAAGTCTTCCACTTCGTCAGGCTGCTCAGATCCTATTTGCTCCAGGACAGATTGGCACGGGACTCAGTGTCAATGCCAAGTAATTTGACTAAAGCAGTGAGTATGCCTATTTATATTCAGACCCATGCTCAGAAGCTCCCAGAGGTGTGATAGAGTGTTGCTTTTCAAATGGACATAAAATATACATGGTTCTCATATTAGCTACTGCATATTTTTCTGGTGCCTATCTCTGATTGATAGCCATGAGTCCAAGTAATTAGGAGAGCACTGGGGCAAGAGACTCTGGTTCACATATCATTTCCTCAGACTAGTAAGATCTTTTCCAGGCCTTGTTAGATAAGTTTTACTCAATTCACCTCTAAAGGCCTGCCTACCTGGATTGCCTATTAAGTGCAGGGCACCATGCTGGCATCCATGGGACAGGCATGGATATAAGGTAGTAGTCAGAAAGACCTAAGCATGTAGTGGAGTGGCTAAGCAGGAAAAATTATCCTGTGGCCAGACTCATGAGTTTGAATCTCAGTTCTGCCCCTCTCTAAATGGGTGACTTGGAACAAGGTTATTTTGCCTTCTTGGCCTTGGCTTCTCATCTATAAAATGAGGATCTGTCCCTTCTTCCTAGGATTATGTAAAAGATTAGATAAGTTACTGTCTAAAACTGTAATTATAATTCCAGCTTTTAAGCCATTTATTATCTAGTGAGGGAAATATGCTCAAAGGATGGTAAAATGAGTCCTAGCTCTGCGACCTAGAGAAGCAAGAGAATACCTCAACTGGGAGCTGAACCAAAGGAAGCTTCATGAAAGATGGTCAAGCTCAGTTGGGTTTGGAAGGAGAGAGAATGGGAAGGGTGGTAGTAGTCATAGGTAGAATCTCCAGATACAAAGAATGGGAGAAGTAAAGGCCTGGGTAAGTTCTCATCAGGGTGGGCAGTGGACAGCATGGAGGTGGATAGGAAAACAGAAAACTGGGCATTTTCTCAAAGCTGGGGGTCAAGTTGAAGCCCCATCATGGAGGCTTAGAGGTCTGGAGACCTTGACAAGTGCCCCATCCATGAGGCCGCTGAAGGACTTTGAGGAAGAGACTTTTCTGACCAGTGCTATGACTTGGGCACATCACCCCATGAGCAAAATGCACACTGAAATGGAGAAATGGAAACTGGAAGAAGGAAGATAGCAGGCAGAGGTGCCATATCATCCAGGTGAGACACAATGAACTCTGGCTGGTATGATGGAAGTTGAAATAGAAAAGAGATATGAGGGACTCCTGGGTGGCTCAGTAGTAAAGCATCTGCCTTCGGCTCAGGACATGATCCTGGAGTCCCAGGATCAAGTCCCACATCGGGCTTCCTGCATGGACCCTGATTCTCCCTCTGCCTATGTTTCTGCCTCTGTGTGTGTGTGTGTGTGTGTGTGTGTGTGTGTTTCTCATGAATAAATAAATAAAATCTTTAAAAAAAAAGAAAAGAGGTATGAAAGAAGTCACAGGGTTGGCCACTGATTGCAGTGGAAAGGCAGGAAATGGGGAATCTGGGATGACTGAGGATTCAATCCTGGGAGGCTGGGAAGATGGGAGTCATCATAGGAATCCATAATATAAGAAGTCCAGCACCCCATTCCTCACTTCTCTAGCAATGCTAAGTTTTCTTCCAAAATCCTAAAGACAGCCAGCCAGTTGGCTAATGGGCAGTAAACCTGGTTTTGCATGAAGAGTTTTGGGTCTCCAGGTATTTGCAAAATGATGTAGAACATCTCCATAGAATACACATTCTATATAATAAAATTATCAAGAACCTTTTGTGTGCTCCAAATGAGATACGAGCTATGAATCAGTGTTAAAAAATCTTAATAAATTGTTTCAGATGTTACTAGGAAGGATATTTCTGGAGTGTCAATTAGACACAATCATAGTTTGAGTTGAATAATTACCCTTTCTGATATATATTTTGATGATACGTTTTTTTAAAGACAGACTAATTCGCAAAAAGAAAAAGATAGCTCACATGCCATTAACTCTGTTAAAGAGAAAACAATTCATAAATGAAATGCATAATTTAAAAGCAATTTAGAAAAACATTCCCAAGGATAAACATTCAAAATATAGCCTCACTTTCAACAAACGGGGGGCTAGGGACAGAAGGAAGCAAAGGAAACAAGTAAGGAGGGAGAAGAAAGGCAAAAATATACAAGGAAAGGAGAAATAAATTAGGATATTTTGTGGAGAATAGGAAGAGGAAAGAAGAAAGAGGAGGTAAAGACTCCTTGAATGGTCAGATTTCCCTAAGAGATCATCTCATGTGAAGGTACACATTTCTCTGGAATATTTCTACTCTCACTCTTTCCTTTCCATTCACACTTCCAGTTTCTCATCACTTTACCCCTGAAGTAATAGATATCCCTTTGCAGGTTCCCTGCCCCTGTTCTTGCCCCACTGGTCCTGTGCCCTGTGGCCACATTCATGTTCCCTCAGCATCTCTCCTATCAACAATCCCGAATTCCCAAATCCGCAGTCTACTTTCCGCACCTAGTCTAATCAAGGCAAGGCTCTTAGAATCCTTCAAAAATCTGCCCCCTCGCACCTCCACCCAAGAGTAACAGGTGAGATGTTGGTGAGGACCACACATGGTGTTTGACAGGCCTGGATTTAGATCTAGTGTGGCCATTTCCTAATAGAATCTTGGCTCTGTCTTTTAACTTGTGAATAAAGCAAGGAGCATTACAAATCTTGGTGTATGGTAGCTATTACGTGCATTCCTATCTTCATCCTTATTTCCTAATATTAGTTCACCCTAATCTATACCATCCAGATGTTCCCCAGCTGGGCACCACAGCCCTCATTTACTCCCACCAGCATACCTACTAGTGCTTTTTCCCTTCTCTAATGTATATGTTGGGAGATATCTATGCAGATAGCCATGCACCTATGCAGAGATAACAAAGAGTAACAAAACGTGTGTGCCTGCGTTTGGAATCAGGTGGATTTGAGCAAGGATTCCACATCAACTTTTTACTAGCTGTGGGACTGTTGACACATTACTCATTCTTTCCAAGCCATCTTTTCCTTACTTGTTAAAAAGGACTGTGTGAGAATTATTCAACTATGTTATATTTATATGTCTAGTAAAAGGTCAATGCTCAATAAGTGGCCACTAGTATTAACTTTTGAAAGTGAGTAATAATGTGTCCTAGGTCCTCTGAGAAGTATCTTTTAGCAAATCCTGCCCCTTTATACCAAAGTCTCCAACTCTAAGACTTGGTATGCTGGTTATATCATCATTCCTCTATAATTGTATATGCTGCCTTATGTCCAATGCTCTGTCCTATCCAAGTTGGTGCTTTATGACAGTCTATATAGTCAGTATAGATGGAAATAACAATCTTCTTGATTATTTTTTGGTACATATCCTATGGTCTTATCTCTAATAGTCTACAAGTTACAGATAGACAGGAAATAAAGCTTATATAAGCATCAAGGTTGGCTACATAATTTCAGAAGCCCAGAGCAAAATGAAATTGCAGAGTCCCTGGTCAACAATTATAAAGAATTGTAAGATGCTGGAGTGCCTGGTGACTCAGTCAGTTAAGCGTTTGCCTTCCGTTCAGGTCGTGATCTCGAAGTCCTGGGATCAAGTGGGGCTCCCTTCTCAGAGGGGAGTCTGCTTTTCCCTCTCCCTCTGCCCATCCCTCTGTTCATGCTCATGCGCTCTCTCTCTCCTTCTCTCTCTCTCTCTCTCTCTTTCAAATAAATAAATAAAGACTTAAAAAAAAAAGAATTGTAAAATGCTGACAAAAGAGCATTTACACCAAACATGAAGTACTCCTAACTACTGGACAACTTGGATGCCCATGAAACAAGACCTGATAAGTTCAACCCATAGCAAAGTGTTAGACACCCAGTTGGCTTTCAGCAAAAGTTTATTGATTCACTAATTAAAACATGCATGTCCCCTTTTAAGGCAAGATCTTCGTAGCCACTGTAAGGCTTTTTGGTCTGGATTCTCTAAATACTAAGCCAATATCTCTTTTCTTGATTTAGTTTATATATATAGGATTCAAAACTATAACCAACCTAGAAGCAAAACTAAATTGTATAATTTTTTTCATATTGGAACATTGGTTTAGAATGCTTCATTTTAACAAAGCCTTATAACAACAGACACCTTTCCAGATGATGCTCAGTTGACATTCTTTACTTTTCAGACTTAAATCCTAACTATTTTAGGATGACCAGTACCCTGGTAAGTTGTATTTCATTCTCCACCAGAGAGTATGGATTTCGCCAGGTCACTGCCCACCCCAGGCTTTTTGAGCTTACGACAGGTACAGCTGATCAGTTAAGATGTTTGTTCAAGGTGTTGTCTTGGGGAATCATTATTAAATGCTAAGTTCCCATCTCTACCACACATTTCATAAGCTCTCTTGCTCTCCCATACATAGGGCCCTCATACTTTTCTTCTTTCAAATCATGATTCAAAGAGTAAAGAGAAAAATCTAATAAATAAAGGAGATGCATGTACATCCATCGTCTGTGTGCTCTTCCCTGGAAGAAAAGAGCAGTCAAAAAGTCTCTTTAGCTTTACCCTTATTTCTAATCTTTGTGTTTCCAATCACTGATAAAAGTAGATTGGTATATAAGATGGCTTTTCATAGACACAGTTAACTTTTCTCGCTTACAAGGTTTATGGTTAAGAGTTTTAAAATACTGTCACCACGTACATGTTTCATTGTTATGCTTATATATATATTTTTCATAAGATTTACAGTTTGCAGTAAATGCCATCCACCTTCCTGGGCAACTGTGTCCCAGGGCCCATCAGATTCATCATTAGGTCAGCCATCTGGAGATGGACTGTGAAAGAGGCATACAGCAGACAAGAAGACACACATGGATTATGGCTTCTCACTGAGAGCAGCAGCACTGTGTAAGTGCCAGAGATAAGACTGGTGTGTTGGCTGGAACACTCTCCTCTTCAGGTTGAAAAACCCAACTCAAACAAGCTTTAATAATGAAGAAAATTCAACATGCCTCAAACAGAAAAGTCAAGGGGAAAGTAAGCTTCAGGAAAGTTTAATTCAATGGTTCAGCAATGTCACCTGGAGCCAGTGTCACTCCATCTCTGCTCTACTTTCTGTGAAATGGCTTCTCCCCAGAGCTGGCTTCCACTGTGGTTGCAAGATGGCCAGCCATAACTGAGGCTGAATTTTTCCTTGTTCATGTCCAGCAGGAGAGAGTAAAATTGCTTCCACAATATCAGTCAGCTGCTTTATCAGGGTTCCTTCTTCACATCTCTTTGACTCAAAGTGGGTCTGTGCCTAGCCCTGTGACTTGCTCTGTGGCCCAGAGCTGGGGTGTGTGTTGGGTGGCGCATAGAAGTCAGAGACCACCCCTGGAGTCTGGAGAGTCAATTCCTGCAAACTGCTCTGCCCAGAAGGCCTTACGGTTTGTAAGGGAAAGGAGGAAGGAGAGAGAAGTGGCCACCATCTCTAGTTTCTCTTTTGAATCATCTACTCAGATATGAACCATGTTGTAATTCTTTATTTGCTCAAGAGTAGTTCAATTTAAGGATACTTGAAAGTAAGTTAAATCCAGTATTAAGCCACCTATATTTAATTCTCTTTATTGCATAGCCCAAACATGGACAATAGATAGGGTTACATATGAAGGTACAGGAAACAGAGTGGAATAAGAAGGAACCTCATTCACCCCGTTTGCTTCCCTTGGGGAAGAATTAACTCACCATCAGACTTATTTCTGAGGTGAGAGTTCTTCAAAAGCTTGCCTTATCTTCTAAATAAGAAATTAATTCAAAGTGGCCAGAAATGTTAAAATATTCTTTTTACTATAGAGTCATGACTCCACTAAAGCTTCTATATACTCATTATTGTGCCAATAGTTATGGGAGGTATCAACTTTCCTTTGTGTTAGCCTCTTATTTTTGTTAGTTCTCTATTATGAGACTTCTCAAACATACACAAAAATAGAGCAATATATAAAGGATTCCCATCTTCTCAATTTCCTATTTCAATAACTGTATTTGGCCAATGTTATTTCATACCTAACCTCCTGTTTCCATCCACCTCCACCTCCCCCATTCCTTGCGGGATTATTTTCAAATTGATCTTAGACATTATATCATGTTATCCTTATATATTCATGTCTGTTTCTCTAGGAAATACAAACTCTCCTTTCTTTTTTTTTTTTCTTTTTACAAACTTTTTTTTTTTTAGTATAACCAAAATACCATCAGCATAACTAAAATAAAAATTATTTTAATAATCCTTTAGATTCAATCTAATCCACAGTGTTCCAAGTTTGTGGGAGGTATATATTTAAGTAGCTTTATTCCCTACATCAGATTTGATCATCTGGTTCAGGGGGATAAGAATCACATGCACAGAAGGATGAAAAAAGCTACAATCTCATCAAGCACTAGATTGTGTGGTACTAACCTGACAACTCTGCCAAGACAGAGCTAAGTGAGGTGGTTGAACAATTTTACTGGAAAAAAATGTCCGGGCCACAGTACAGCTTGAGATGAGCCTTGGAAAGCATTGCAGAACCTTAATTTTCCTAAAAGCTGGGGACAGGACTTCAGGCAATCAGGCCCAGTATAGATGACTAGATGAAAGGGAGAATAAGCATGCAGTGTGTAGAGGATGGTGGGGAGTGATCTGCCATGCCATGCGTGAGAAGGTGGGGAGCAATCACAGTCCTTAAATTTGAAGAAAATGGATTAGCCTTTATCTGTGAGAAGCCACAGAAAGTACAGAGAAGCAAGGGGACAAAGAGCAAATGCTTTCAAGATGTTTGGAACCTGGTTGCAGGTTTAGCTCCATTACATACCAGCGATGAGAGCTAGGGCAAGTAGCTTCACAACTCTGCAAACTCATTTTTCTCACCTGTAAAGTCATACCATGAATTCCATGAATTCCTGCTCTTCTAACACATGGGGACTTTTCCAAGATCCAGTGAGATAACGTCATTAGTCCTTTGTTATTTGCAAAGCATATAAGGTACTTAAGATCAGGATAGCACTTGATAGTTTGTAAATTACTTTCAGATTTATCACCTTATTTTTCCTTTTTTGTATCCAGTGAAGTAGGTCTCCTTATCTCAATTTCCAAATGAGAAAACTCAGGCCTCAGGAATTATTTACCACTGTCACACACAAATGGTAATTGAAAGGTATTGTTACTGTTATTCCTATATGATTTTTAAAAAATATAGGATAATCAGGATACTGACATATATCCCTACGTGGTGTCTAAGGCTTTCTGCAGTGGGAAAGTGTAATAGGCCATAAAATACCCACATGAAAGTCCCATCCATTTAAACTTCCTGATGTAGGGGTTGCAAATGGCTATTAGGCAAAATAAATCCCACAGTTCTCCTACTGAGATCTTCTCTACCTGGGAAAATAATTTGGGTGGTTTCTGCAGTAATAGAAATGATGGAAGGGATAAAAAAAACTTAAAGGAATCTCGGGAAAACCATGATCTCTCCCTCTACTGTCTATGAACAGACTAGAATTCTTTAACATGAGAGGTGTAGATAAATGTAATTAAACTGATTTTTTTAAAAAATAATCAAGAATTACTGGATGTATAATGAAACTTAGATTTGTTTTTACTGCACACAGTGGGATTTAATAATGTCTATTCTAATAGAAATGGGGCTTTGAGCTTAGCTAAATTGACACTATTGCCATTCTGTTCTTCAAAACTATATCTATGCATCTCTTTGGTCTTGCTAGGTATGCCGTAGTGCTACCCAGCTAGCATTTTTCACTCTTCTTTACAAAACTAACGCCCACTATTTGCATGTTAGCAGTAGTTTATTGAAGCAAAATTATATATGAGATGCAAATAATAGGATCCTGTTATAGGAAGATAGTAGCTACTTGCTTGATCAAATCTTTTATTCTTAATTTTCTTCCATAGGATATAATTGACCTCCCAAAAGTAAATTTACAGATACACATTTTATGTATATGGATATATTCATATGTACTGAAGAGATTTCCAGAAGAAAATATTTCATCTATCCCTAAGTATAAGCTTTAAAAGGTAGGGCATGTTAAATTTTTTCTACTAATTGTATCTTAGCCACTTTGGACCCTGTGACCTATGCAAGCAAATTTGATATAAATGTGACACCTGCCTGTTGGTAATGGGATCCCTGCCTGATTCGTGGCACTGGATAATGGAGGAGCTCTTGGTTATAGTCTTCCCATGCCGAACTTTGTGATTTCACACTTCATAATGCAAGAGTATTACTTTAAAATGCATTAAACTTCTAAAGATAGCAAATAGCCTTTTGGATAATGCATTTTAAATAGACTCTGAATTTGGAATTTTTAAAAATGTTCATTTTGTAGGACATCATAATAGCTTTTATAACATATTGCACCCTGTTGATGTGCCCTACCCTTTATCGTAGGCTTTACCTTCTTCAGACGAAGAAATCAGCACTGTAGTTGCAAACCTGTTTATGTTGCAATCTGAGCCTGGCTTTCACTCTCAATAATAGGCCTGTTTCTCATTCTTTTTTATTTTTAGATGCCACCTCACTGTCAGTAGAACTGATTGGGTATTGTTTAATATGGAGAGGCCTTATAAATAGCTTTCCTGGCTAAAAATTGAACATGGAGATTTCAAATCAGCCCCCCAATACATTATAGCTATTTGTTTTGTAATCTTTTTTATTAGAGAAGATGACAGTACATTCTGACATAAATCATAACTCACATTAATACAATACATATTTTAATCTCCTTGGAAGCATTAAGCTATAGTACACTTGTGTCAAAGAATGCGGACATCTAAAAGACAGATAATAAATATTTGAAGCCTGAAAACACTTAGTTCTAAGTTTCATTAAATATGTATTTAGTCCAAATGCATTAATATTCTGTAACCAATTTTAAGACTTAATTATGAATTATCTACGATGATCAAAGTTATTTTGGTAAAGTTGGTCTCTCAGTTTCAAGTGCTAAATGGAATAAAATGAGGATGAACTTAATGGATTAATAAATTAAATCATCAATTTGGAAATTGCTATCTACTTCTTAATAAAATCTAGATTTTGTCTCTTTATCAAGAGTTTTGTAAAATTATCCTCTACATGGTCCCCATTTATATATCAGCCAAATTTAAAATGGTTAATAATGTTATGGAAGTATGAATTCCTCCCAAATTTGGTTAATTTAATTTCTGACAATGGATGGCCCAAAATATTTGAAAATAAAGAATGAAAATATTTGGAAATTTTGTAAGGTTGCTTTTAGGAGAAAGCTGTACTTTAATGGTCATAAATGTGTTGGGGGAGGGAGAGAGAAGGAAACATTATTACAAGTTAGGGCCCCTCAGACACACAATGAAATGTTTGATTTTACTTTAGCCTAAGGATTCACTAAAGATGGGCAAGAAGACTGTTCAAAATTTCATTTTCCAGGGCGCCTGGGTGACTCAGGGGTTAAGCATCCCCCTTCAGCTCAGGGTGTGATCCCCAGTCCTATGTCAGGCTTCCCACAGGGAGCCTGCTTCTCCCGCTGCCTGTATCTCTGCCTCTCTCTCTTTATCTCTCATGAATAAATAAATAAATAAATACATTTAAAAAAAAAAAAGCAAAATCCCATTTTCCCACACTACCTCAGTAAATTCAAATGGTGATTACATGGCAAGGAATTATAGACTCTACATTTAAATGCATCAGAACTAAATAGAAGCACTTTGAAATCATGTCTTCATTTTTAAGCTCTAACAAGGTGAGGAGACTGAAAAGGAACATGGAATAAGGAAGCACTGAGATTAAGAAATTGTATGGAAGAAGGGTAGGACTTCGAGGCAGACAAATGTTGGGGGACAGGCAGTAGTCCGGGCAGAGGGAACAGCATACCCAAAAGCACAGAGGTATGAGAGGGCCTGGATAACTTGAGGAAAAGTTAGAACAAAACTACAAGTGTGAAGAAAAGAGTGGGGACAGAGGGGCATTGTTAGGTAGGAAGGGCTCTGAACCACAGAGGCATTGTGTATCCTACCTTCCATCAATGGTAGAGAGCCATTCAAGACTTTGAGAAAGGCAATACTTAATAACATCATCACTTGTTGAACACCTCTTATTTTACCATTGATTCGTCTCTATTCCACCGCATTCCACTTCTCAATCTATAATAGCTTTTAAAAATTAAGTACTTCTTTGGAAGTAGCACATTATTTGCAGGGACCTGTTTCTAGACCCCCAGTGGATGCCTGAAGTATGCAGGTAGTAGTATCTAACCTTGTAGAGCCTGTGTTTTCTCCCTGACATACGTACCTATGATGAAGTTTAATTCATCAGTTAGACACAGTAAAAGATTGATAATAGCTAATAATAAAATAGAGCAATTATAACAATATATTATAATAAAAGTTAGGTAAATATGGGTCTTTCTCTCTCTGTCTCCCCCAAAATATCTTATTTTACTGTACTGTTCTTCTTGTGATACTGCAGGGATAAAATGCCTACATGATAAGATGAAGTAAATGATGTAGCTCTGTGACATGACATGAGGCTCCTACTGACCATACATCAAAAGGAGGATTATCTGCTTCAGGACCACAGTTGACCACATAAAATGAAATCATGGGTCATGGGGACTGCTGTATTTTTGTATGCTAAGTGTAGGTACATAAGTTATCTTCAGACCTTACAGTAACTTGCAAGGTAGGCATTATTATCACCAATTTTCATAGGCTAGTCAGGGCAGTTAAGAGATTTGATCAAAACAATCCTTAGTGAGCCAAAATTTCTACCCAAGTCTCTGGCTCCAAACCCTGGCCCTTTCTAGAATATGACAATGCCATGCTTACATTCTTACATTCCATAAATACTAGTTGTACCCCTTCTCTATTCCAGAAACTGGATGGTGGCACATTATTCTCTACCATCTTAGATGTTCTGTTTCCCTGTGTGTACACCAACATGCTCCCCTGCAGGTTTGCCGGAGTTAAAGCAGGGGGAAATCGCCCTAGCGAAACTGCCTGGGGTGAGAGTGGACTGGCACTGTCAGGGGAGAGGAGCCCAGAGCTAAAACAAAATTACCCTCCCCAAATAGCTTTTTTATCACTGCCAAGTAGTGATAAGTTCCCAGCATGTTCTGGACCTAATTGATAAGCAAATCTTTTTGGACCAGAGCAACATTATGACTTTTCATGGTCCCTGAGCACTTTTGCCTTTTTGGGTTCCTTCCTCCACTAAAATATATATATGATTATATATAATATGTATTATATATTATAATGTTATGTAGATATATAATATTTACAACTCTATTGGAGTAAGGTTGAATATAATCCAAGTGGAATTCATTATTATCTATTCATTATTATGGCATTCATTTTCCTCCTGATTTTAAAAGGAATTAAAGTTTAAAACTTTTCTGGGTCCCTATCAGTACCACAGGACCTGGGTGCTGTGAGTAAGTCTGCCCTGCTGAAGACTGGAATGTTACTCCACCTCCACATGGTAAAGGAATACAGAGTTAATACCAGAAAGTGCCACCCTCTTGGGTGTGGGTTGGGAACTGGATCAGAGTCATTTCCATCCGTGAGACCCAGCTTCCTAAGACACTTCAGCAGGTGGGAGCCACTTTCCACCAGCTTTCCCAGTAAGAATATATGGAGAGAATAAGTTCCCTGAACTCCTAAGGAAGGAGAGCCCAATGGACAAAGGCAGCATGGTCTCCTAAAAGAAAAAAAAAAATCTTACATCATTAAATCATACTTCACAGTGGCTTGGGGGTTAGGTTACAATCAAATGAATATAGAGAAATGGACAAATAGCATTTTAAGAGGTTATTGCATGCCTATAACGTCCCAAACCCTGTGCTAGCCTCCAGAATACAGAAATAATAATATAATATAAAATATAATATAATATACACGAATGCCACCCCTCAGGGGTTTGTTACTCTATTCAAGAAGTTATGCTTTAATTAAATAATCTACAATTAAATTATGACTTTGCCTTTCATGAGGATTTAATCAAGTTTAACTTTTAACAAACATCTTTACTACAGGATGGGAAGCAACTTTCACAATCTGACTTTTAAAAGAAAAGCAACAGCTGACAATAAATGACTGCCTCTCCTGATGCCATTGCAGTAATTTCCCAGATCTCATTTGTCACACATTAAAATTTCCAAGAGCAAAATACCTTAGCCCTTGAAAATGAGATGAGATCACAGGTTGATCTTGTAGGAAAGTGGCAGGCAAAGAGCTGGAAATCCTTTTAAATACTTTCCACCTCCCAAGTCTTATCATTCTGATATTATGCTAATCAATGAAATTGTAGACGTGGCATTTAGAATACCTGAAAGCTATGCAAGCGATGAAGAAGGGCTGTGCTGAAGTCTTGGAATAGCAGACTGGAGCCAGAGAGGGTGTGTGTGTGTGTGTGTGTGTGTGTGTGTGTGGACGGGTTGGGGGGAGTGCTGCCTCTTGATCTCAAAAGGATAGTGATTGTGAATGTGATGGGTAGGTTCCCCATCATAATTCAAGAGGGAGGAACAAGTGAACCTGATAAAAACAGATGCAAAGAGGAGAGAGACATGATAGATTCTTCTGCAGCTGATTACAAAGGAAACTAGAGCAAGTTTGCACAAAAGCAAGCCATCTCGATCATGCCCAAAAGAAACATGCGATTGGCAGAGAAGTCAGGTGGGGCTGAAAGGCCTCCTCTTTGGGTCGGATTCACACTCTGCGGAGAGCCTGGTGAGCGCTGCAGACCGATCGTGTTGGAGGAGCCTCGCGTGCGGAGCCCACTTTGACGTTGCAGGGGTCTCCTGCCTGAGCATCGTCCCACATTCTCAGTTCCAGAGAAAATGAAAAATTGCACCATGGCTTCGGAGTGAAGGGATTGAATGAGAGGCGAACACTCCAAGTTGGGCAGGCAGGCCTCTGGGGATGAAATTTCAGAGTCACCGCTTCAAGTTATTTTGTGGCACAGAGTTGATTAAAAGAGCCTTCCTTTGGCCCTGCTGACAAGGCCCTTGAGGCGAGAGACAGAAATGCTAATTTCTGCAAACCCTGGTTGCCACCCCCCAAAGTACAGGAAATAATGAGTGCTCTGAAAGGTGACACAGACAGACATGTGGTTCTGGTTTGTAACCCGAAGGCAACAACACACAAACAATGACAACAGGAGTCATGAAACCCTGGCTTTCCTTTCCAGGGCAAGGAAGAGCAGACCAAAAGCAACCTATGTTCCTGGGCTGGAAATCAAACCCTCTGCCTTGATGGCTTTCACCGCTAATTTCATTGAACCGACCCCCTGTTAACTGGGGCCCTTGAATGTATTCGTGCCGGTACCTCAGCCTCGCAAGAGGGCCGGAGGGACTGAGCAGGTGGCACCGAGTGATGGCTCCGGGAGGCCTCGAGCTCAGCGGCAGCCCGCACCGGCCATCAGGGAGAGATTCTGGTGGTGACGGATACTGAGTGATTAAATCTGCTTGGAAAGTTAGCCAGAAGACAGAGAAATTGAAAAGGGAATGTGGTTAATTCCTTTTGGGCACTGACTGTTCCCCATAAGTATTAACTCTTTGCAATCTTCAGATTCCGACCGGATTTTCATGTTTTCAGCTGGATGTACTGATTTGAACCTGGCAGAAAATGCCAACGTAAGACCTGCCAAACCGTTTGCAAATGTTGAAAGGATGGAAGTGAGGCCATGAGAATTTTCAGAGCACTGACTTTGCATGCAAAAATTGTAACAGGTGTCCTGTGTGGACATTTTGAACCATCACATTTAATTTGAGCCGTTTAGCAAAGATCCTGAAAGCAGAGGTAGACAGAATGGCACTTACAGACTTTCTCTAGGATGAGATCATTTTTCCCTCCCAGTTCTACCACCAGAGGTGGAAGAAATAGTTATGAAATGTTCTTAATGTTAAGAGACGCTGTTTCACAAGAAATTGACCCTTTGTTTATTTTGTGTATTCCCTTGTGCACGTGGGTGTGCCATTTTAATTCAGCTGAAATTTATTTTATTGTCTTTGATTCTTTCCACCTGAGCATGCTGGGTTGGAGGAGGCAACTTGTCAACCTCCCTGCTCCTGGAGAAAGACCATTCAACACCCTCAGGACCTGAGTACTGATTCTGCTGCTCACCTTCCAGATAAATCAATAAGACTGATAGTCTCAGCCCTACAGCAAGTTCACCCATATACACCAGCCCACTGAAGGCAGAGCCAGGTTAACACAGATTTCGAGTCTTCTTTTTATTTTATGCTTCTGTCATTTTGTCTTGTGAATATTCTCGAATGAAATGTTAGGAGACTCTTGGGGAATAAGGAAAGCTGTTAGACTTTCACTGTGAGAACACCTGGGGAGCGTCAGGGTGCACGAGAGAAGCAGCTTATTAAGTGCTTCGGTAAAAGTAAAAGAACAAATTTGTCACACTGCGTGACATTCAAAAGAACAAATGCTTCCTAGATTAAAATGCTAAGGAAGGTAACTCTGGGGAGAATAGAACATTCCAAAGTATATTCATGATAGGGGATGCCTGAGTTGAAAAAAGTGATTTTGCTAGGGGGTAAAACCAAGAGATTTGTCTTTCTATGCATTTTAGTCATTACCAGCCTGAGCTCCTTGAGGCCCTAGTTTATCATTTCTGATTTCCTAACATCTTTTATGGCATATAGCACAGAGCAGGTGCTCAGAACGTATCTGTGGCGCTACGGATTAGCATGAAAACCACATCCATGTGTTTTAGTGACCCTTTCCATGATCCTAAAATGGCAGAGGTTTGAGACGAAGGAGTATCCTACATGACCCCAAACAGCAAAAACCATGAAACCATGGAGTCCTGCATTGGAAACTCCATGCGGAAAATATATGCTACACAGGAGCAAAGCCCGTAAATGATTTTGTGAAGTGACAAAAATGCGTTGATGGGCATTCTCATTTTGTTTTCCATTTTAGGGAGCCTGAGTCATTGAGGTGAATGGTTTGGAAAGACAGTGAGCCACTGCTGATACACCCTCCAAAAGTGCACACACACTGGCATAGCAGCAGCAACTTGCCCGAAAGCACAAAGGATAATGATGATAAAGGTTTTTGTTAGATTATAGTTTTATGGGATATTATAATCAAGTCTATATGATGAAGGTAGCCACGAGAAGACAAATGAAAGAAGTGAGCTATTTCTAAACTCTTTTTTGTAAAGATTTTATTTATTTATTTGAGAGAGAGAGAGCATGAGCAGAGGAAGAGGCAAATGGGGAAGGAAAGGGGATGGAGATGGAGAGGCAGACTCCCCACTGAGCAGAAAGCCTGATGTGGGGCTCCATCCCAGGACCCTGGGATCATGACCTGAGCCAAAAGCAGACACTTAACCCACTAAGCCACCCAGGTGCTCCTGAAATCTTTTTCCCAAATAAAGATGAGCGTTTTGTAGTCCATTTGCTGAGTAGGGACATGAATCAAGACACTGCCACAATAGCGCATATTAATTCATCTCAGTAATGATCACATTCTCTATGTTACTCAATTCCTCTATCTCTAAAATAGCATTTAAAAATATACCACTTTCATGCAACATGTAAGGATAATGAGAAAATAATCATAGCAGAATCCTTTCAGACCCTCAAAGGCATGGAGCAGCAAATTGTGGCACACTGGCCAAATTCTGACCACTGCTTGTCTTGGTAAATAAAGTTTTATTGAAACCTAGCCATGCTTATTCATTTGCATATTGTCTATTGCTGCTTCTATGCTTCAATAGCAGAACTAAGTAGTTGCAACAGAGATCATGTCTCCCACAAAACTGAAAGAAAATATTACTGTCTGGCTCTTTATAGTAAAAATTTGACAACCTTGCTCTAAGAAAACAATCTTAGTTTTAGAGGCTGAACAAATTGCTGATGCATGCTGTTATATAAATGACCAAATTATATGCATTTCCAAGCCTCTTAACAGTGAGTGTGCATGTGCATGTGTCTTAATGAAGCCACAAGAGATGACATATCCAGGCAAAAAAGGATTGAGTTAAGTTCAGATAGCCACCACTGGTGACTTTTCCTGAGCAGTGACCTAATACAGGCTGTGAATTTGGTTGTATTTACAAGGAGCGCCCGTGAGTGTTGAGCAGTGGTTGAGAAGGAATTGACCTTAATAAGAGAATAAGGTTATGGTGTGTAACTATGGAGTTGATGGTCTCAGGAGTAAGCGAGAGTGTTGTAGAGATGATTCAAGTATCAGTGGGGTGGTTAGATTAATGACTTCAGAGATTCCTTCAAACCCTAAAACACTTGATTCTGTGAAAAATCTCCACAGGGCTGTGTTCTGAGCTGCTTCATCTCATGGCATGGTGGTGTAAAGAAGAGGTAGCAATTCTCCAGTTCTAGAAATATAAATATTGAGGTTTCAGTGAGTGCCAGAGTTAGCACACCTGGAGACAGAGCCCATCTCAAACTTTGAGAACACTGGTAGCTTTACTCACTCCTTTTCTATCTGAACCAAAATAAAACAGCACAAATTTGATCCTGCTCATCAAATGCCCTGCTTCTTATGTGCAATGCCGTGTTTTCTTACATGCAAATTTGGTGGCAAGCAGAGAGAACCATGGAATACTCATGTACTTTCTATTGTCCCCTTCTTCTGTCTGTAACAGACATTTAGTAATTTTTCCAATTACTGCAGCAAGGTTATGAGGATCAGTGGGAATATAATTGCAAAGTGCTTGGGAATACTTTAAAGCAAGAAGCCCTCATCTTTCATTATCATGTTGATTACCAACTACCACAAATAGCCTACTCCTCGATATATCGTCTTATTGTCTTTCATTTAGGCTAAGAGAAAGGCTACTAGTTACACATGATTTTTGTTCTCTGGAAATAAATGACACGAAATGAATAAATCATGTACTACTGCAGGTTTTCAGGCAGGGCATGAGATTACTAAATTATGCACCATGTAAAAGAGGGAGCTGGAAGGAAATCAATCTTTGGCTAAACCTGAGTGATCCATACACTAGGATTCTAAAGTATGGGTTAGGGACCCTCTGTGCAGGAGTTCTCATAACCTAGTTAGGTTGGTAATTAGGACACCGGCACGACCAAAAGGGGAAAAAATAAGATTGTTGAACAGCAGCCAAGTGAATTTTAGAATAATGAAGAAATATCAAATAGGGTAAATCAATGGAGTTAGAGGACACAAGGGGGAAATGAAAAACATTCAAAGATAAATTAATGTAGACCCAAGGGTTATGCAAGCAATTTACTATAAATATACTAGGAAAAAAGAGGCAGATGTAGGTGAATATGGAAGTAGAAAACTGGTAAACCATTGTTGAAACTAAGAAAGGCATAAAACAAATAGTATGGTAAAACAGAAGGTCAGTGAAGAAGAAAGAACAGCATTTAAGGAACAATAAAGACATTCTTTTGTAGATGGCAGACTGTTTAGCAAAAGTTCTTGCCATCTCGTCATGGATTATAATAGCTTTACAAATTTGATATAAAGTAAATTTGGCCAGTCTCACTTTCAGTTATGATCACTGGGGTTTCATGTACAGTGTGGTGACTATAGTTAATAATACTGTACTGCATATTGAAAGTTGCTAGGAGAGTAAATCTTGAAAATGCTCATCTCAGGGAAAAAAATGTAACTGTGTAAGTGTGAGATGTTAGTAAGACTCACTGCAATCATTTTGTGATATATATGAATAGTGAATCATTATGTTGTACACCTGGAGCATATCATGTTACATGTCAGTTATACCTCTGTAACAACAAAACCAGACAACAGTAACAACAACAACAACAACAACAACTCTGAGATTTCCTTCTCCCACAGTCACAGGAAAGAACATGTTCTTACCTCTTAAACACAGATGGAGAGTTTTAGCCAATCTGCCTGTTTAAAAGGCAGCAAATTCATGATTCCATTCTTTTTTTTTTTAATTGACCTATAAAAAGGTAAAGTACGCTAATCGTGTGTGTACAGCTCAATTAACTTTTACGGATGAACATATTCCTATAGGTACCACTAAAATCAAGACATAGAACATTTCCAGGAGCCTGAAAGGTTCCCTTGTATCTTCTCAGGGTGTATCCCCCAGTATAATTATCACTCAGATTTCTACCACTATCAGTTAGCTTTGCCTGGATGAAACCTTATATAAATGGAATTCTATAGTATGTACTCTTTTGCATCTGACTTTTTTCATTCAACATAATATCTATGAGAGTCATTTGATGTTCCTGTCTGTACCAGTAGTCTATTCTTAGTTACTGCTTCATAACTTTTTCTATAAAGGATCAGAGTTTAGGGGAAAAAATGTTTTGTGGACAATATAGTCTTTGTCTCAACTACTTAACTCTGCCTTTGTAGCACAAAAGCAGCCATAAACAATATGTGAATGAGGAGTGTGAGTGTGTTCCAATAAAGCTTATTTACCACGATTTGGCCTGTGGTCTATATTGCTCAATCCTCCTCGATGGTGTTTCTTTGCATAAATATAGCACATTTCTTTTTTCATTTTCTTGTTGACAAACATTTGGTTTGTTTCCAGTCTTTTGGTAAATATTTGCATTCATTTCTCTAGGACATATATCTCAGAGTAAAATTACTGGATCATATACTTGTTGTTATGATTAGCTTTAATAAATACTGCCAGTTCTCTAAAGTGGTTATAACTGATTTTCACCCCCACTGGTGATATATGAGATGCTCCACTTCCATGCCAATACTTGGTATTTGATATAGTCAGGTTTCTTTGATTAAAACCATTCTGGTGATTGGTCGATTCTCTTTGTGGTTTTAATTTGTATTTCTTTGATGAACAATGTTGAGCACCCTTTTTTTTTTTTTTTCTAATGTGGGTTGCTGGTTCCAGTAGTACCTTTTGTGAAGTTTTTATTCAGTTCTCCTGCTCATTTTTTTAAAATGGGTTGTTCTTTTTATTATTGATTTACAGGAGTTCTTTATATATTCTGATAGCAAGTTCTTTATGTGTATTGTCGAATGGATATCACAATCAAGATTGTGTTCTTAAAGCAATCACAAGCAGTTGAAGTCTTGACTTTTTTTTTTTTTTCTTCAATAAGATCCTTTCACTTCATCAGTTGAATCAGCCCTGAGTGGGTAACAGAATCAATCAGGATATGTGAACAGCATCTCAGAAGTCCGGGAGCTTGTAGAGACAAGTCAGTTCTGCCTTGAAGATGTGGTATGGAGTCTCTTGCTCATTTCCTCTCCAGAGATGTGGTCTTCCCTTCTCCTTTGCTTCCAGGTCCAGACCCTGGAAGCAAAAGTAACCTTCTGGGAGAAAGATACAGAGGACTTGAAAATGTAGCAGTGCATTGGAACTATACCCCAAAAGTAGAGCCATTCCTAACTCTACCATTCCTATTCCTCTGTGAAATGAATGACCTTCATGTTGTAATTTACAGCCTCCTTTTAAAAAGGAAGTCAGTACACCATGAACCTAGTTTTGTACTGCCTGGCAGATACCACACAACAGGCCAAATATGTTGTCCGGAATTCTGTATTCTGCGCTACACATTCCCTCTTTAGCTATGCATTCTCCCTCTATTAAGTTATTGCCAAGCAAAGGTGATTTATTAAGATGAGAAGCAGACATTGCTAAAACAGGAAGAAAAGCAAAAAAGAAATAAATGTTTCCTCAGAACCCACAAAGGAGAACAGATGTCAGCAGAAGCAGATGTATGCTTCTCCGGGGTGAAAGAACGAATATTTAATGCAATCAGAATCCCAGTAACATAAGTAACCAAGAAAGTGTAATATCTAAAACTTTGCAGAACTCCTTCATGTGATGTGATGCATCCATAAGTGCTACCCAATGTAGCACAAGCTACCAGTGACAAATGTTTTCAAATATTTTTTAAAAGAGGAAAAAAATGGCCTAGGTTATTTTTATATGCAAGGTTATGTTTGTCCTATTTTTAGCATTAGAAACCCATACAGAAAAATTTGCCTTTAGGAAGAAGTTATAAATTCTACATCCTATTTAGTTCAATCAGCTAACCAGCCAATGTCTGCCTACGACCCTCAAGTGACATAATGAATGATTAGTTCCCTCCCAAAATTCTTTTTAGGCAGACATCTTGAGAAAAGTAACTGAATGAAATGGGCAAATTGTTGCCATCTAAAGTATAAAGTTCTACATGCGACTACCCAGAGAAAAGCACTGGGGAGAATATTTGCAGCAAGTGTGACTTTAAAAGGAACATATGGGGACGCCTGGGTGTCTCAATGGTTAAGAGTCTGCCTTCAGCTCAGGTCATGATCCCAGGGTCCTGGGATCGAGTTCTGCATCCGGCTCCCACCAGGAAGCCTGCTTCTCCCTCTGCCTATGTCTCTGCCTCTTTTTCTGTGTCTCTCATGAATAAATAAAATCTTTCAAAATTTTTAAAAAAATAAAAGGAACATATGATACATGAGTTATATAAAAAGCTCCCATATATGGATTTTTTTAAAGTGAACACTTTCAGAGCAAAATTGTCAGTGATTTTGAACCAGTAATTAAGAAAGAAAGAACTAAAGTTAGTTAGTAAACATTAATATAATGTTAAACCCAACTACAGTACTGTAGGAAAAAAACAAGTGATATCAATTGCTACCAATTAGTGAAGTTTCTAATGAAAAAAAAGCATGTAATAAAATATAATCATATATGTTGTTTAGGTGATACATTAGTTTAGGCTTTGGAAAATTAAAAAAAAACATGAATAATATCTATATGTTTTAACACAGTCGTTTTAGTTCTTTCGACCCACTCTCCAGAAATAGTCATGTACGTTAACAGGAATTGTAAATCGGCCATAATTTCCAATGGTTATAACAATAACAATGGGAAACCCATGACCAAATATAAAGACATCATCTTCCTCTGAAAAAATATTTCTTAGTTTAAAAAATACTTTTTACTTTTTCCTCTGTCATATGCTATATGACACTTGTCATATATCATATGTTTTAAATTCCATCTGTTCCTTCTTTCCAGATCCCCATCTCCAGATATCTTTTACTGATATACTATCCTGAAATTCTTTCAAAGGCATACATCATTCTCTTTTGTTGGCCTTTAAATATTTTAACTTCTCCTCCTATCTCCCATTATCATTCAATTCTAGAGGTATGGTGACATAAAGTATGGTAAATTCATTCAATGAGAAGTGGTTTAATTATATAAATTGTGTGCAAACCATCAGAAGTGATTATGCACGATGTTAAACAATGATTTCGGCAATATTTTTAAATGTCTGTGTGTAAAAGAAACACACTAAAATATACCTATTATTGTCTTTGATACATGGGACGGCGAGTTTTGCCTTCCTTTCTTCCTTTAAATATTCAAAACTGTTCACATTTCCCTATATAGGATGTACTTTTCCCATAATAAAAATACAAATCATTAAAGTAATTGCTTTCTGGGGCAGCCCGGGTGGCTCAGTGGTTTAGTGCCACCTTCAGCCCAGAGCCTGATCCTGAAGACCCGGGATTCAGTCCCATGTTGGGCTCCCTGCATGGAGCCTGCTTCTCCCGCTGCCTGTGTCTCTGCCTCTGTGTGTGTGTGTGTCTCTCATGAATAAATAAATAAAAATCTCTAAAAAAGAAAAGTACTCAGAAAAAAGATTTTTTTAATAATAAAAAAATAAAGTAATTACTTTCTTCTTCAGAAGACCACCACACCCACAACTCTCTTTTAAGAAAAAATTGGGTTTTTGGTTTCGTCCCCACATCTCTGAACAGCAGATCTCAGAGTCTTACCATTTATATTCACTCTCTTGTTGCACTGCAGCCAGGCTGAACGTCTGGCATGTGCAGCCAGCAGAGGTGGGAGCAGATAGGATGAAGAATCTAAATGCCTGGAAGGAGCGAGTTCTCCTGCTTTGCTGGGAGGTACTTGCACACAGTATATCAGCTGTGCTTCAGCCAAACAGTATTCGAACTGCAAGAGGCTTGGCCTGATTTCAGTCTCCTTTCTAGTTGCTTCTAAGCTCCCTCTTTCTCGTGCCTGAAGCCTGTTGCAGGATACATCTGCTGCCTCGACTTATCTGATTCTAAGGCTTTGAATCCAGCTCTGAGCACCTTGCTTCTATGGGAACTTTTCCTTAGCAGTAACAAATGACCTGGTCCTGATGGTATCTCCATCATCTCCGGTATCTTCAACCTCCTGCCTGTCTCTATCCTTAAGCTCAGAGAAGTCGGTCCTTAAGCTGACCTAGATTCTGTCATTTATATCTTTTGAAGTGGCTCCTTTCTCCGATGTCTAAAGATGCTGAGTTTTTCTGCAAACCATCTCCCACACTCTGGAAATACTCTTCAGAAATCTCTCTCCTCTCCCCTCCTTCCATCATCATGGTTTCCTCTAGCATCTTGTTGGCATTTACTTTGAGAGTGAAGCTGCATGGAAAACTGACACCTCAAAGGGGGGAGTACTTAGCCATGGTGACACCGGTCCCATGTAGGAGGAGTAGAAACTCGGTGCCCTTGACTCACACGGGCTTCTGATTGCCTGCTCTGTGTCTTTCTCGATGATCGATCATTGTTTATAAATGTGGAACTTGGTTTGTTTCTTTCTTTTTTACTGAATTCATGTTTTTCCCTGGATAATATTAATCTCGGGTAAACTTTTATAAGTTTTTAAAAGAACATCAAAAGTGATATGAACCCTAATTACAACCCATTTGTCAAAAATAAAAGAAAAAACTAATTTAACCACTGTTCACAAGCTTTTTGACAGGCTTCCTCTAAAAATTACTATTTCTGTAGGTAGCTGAAAAAGCACAACAGGAGGAAAATTTTGCTTTTGACTATGACTTTTTCCTTGGAGAGTAATATCACTAGGAAATTTGCTTTTTTTTTTTTCTATGTCTTTTCTTTACCGAATAAGGCCATTACATTGGAGGTAAAATATCTGCAGAAAAAAGGTGTGATCATAAAATAAAATTATTTCACTCACCAGATACAAGAACCTATTATACTGCTATTGGGATTTAAAGAGAAATAATGCCTGATCCCCAGGTGCTTACCATCCCAATAGGGTGGGCGGGCATATGAACTGAACAGCATGATAAGGTATTACAGGTACGATTGGTGTGTGGGATTTAGGAGCAACATATGGGGAGAAGGGTGTGGATGGATAGACTGCCTAGACAATGAGACTCCTACTTGAAGACTTGGAAAGGGGGCCTATAAGCATGAGGTGTGTGATAAAGCTCAGAGACATCATTGCAGAGAGTATCATTGGAAGATAAAGGGGAGCCGTGGAGAGATTTATACAAACAAATCCCATGACCAGCACCATAAATAGTTGACAGTTCCTAGGGTCATCTGGTGTTAAATTATGTGTGAGCACTAACTCCCTAAGACATATATGCTTTGGTTGAGACCTTACCACATGTTGGGATCTTGCTCTTCTGCATTGATAAAGAGGCTGTTTAGTGGTGTCTGATACCCTTTTCAAATACGGCAATTTGATCAACTGAATGCAGTCTTTGAAGCCACAATAAATGCATTTTGTGCTTAAGTAGATAATGAAAATAGCAAGAAAAATCAATGAATTAAACCACTGTTTGGAGTCATCCTTACTATATTGAAATAGAAGATGTTTGGAGTGAGCTGCTTGCAGAGGGAGGGACTGTTCACAAAAGAGATAATAGGAGATAAGTGGCCTTCTTTTCCCTTAGCAATCAGTGCTTATTTGTCCTTAGCAATTTCCTTAATTTTCTGCTGGGCATACATGTCCCCTTCAAAATAGAATAATCTACTGGAAATGAAGTTGATCAATAGGCAATCCTGAGGGGATTTTTTTTAAACTATTTTTTTTTAAATCTAGGTATCAGTAGGGACAAATTAGAAAGTAGAATATACGTCCTTATTCTCCTAGATCTATCTTCTTGCTTCAAAGGGAAGGGCACATGTGCATGTGTGTGTGTGTGTGTGTGTGTGTGTGTGTGTGTGTGAATGCTTTCATAGATTAGAGCAATGGGTCTCAGTCTACGGAGCAGCAAAATCACCTGCAGGGCTTGTGAAAGCACAGATTGCTGAGCCCACCTACCGTTTCTACTTCAGGTGATCTGGGGCAGGACCTGAGATTTGGCATTTATAGTAAGTTCCCAGGTGATGTGGATGAGGCTGGTCTAGAAACCACACTTTGATGGACTGTATTACAGACTCCTTGGACTCGTCTCTTCCCCCCTACACCAGGTACCCACAACACTTGCTAGCATGCAAGAGAGAAGGCCTGAAACTGATCATTCAACTCATCATTCAGTGAGGACCTAGTGGAAGGTAATATTTGTTACTATATGAAGATTCTGTTTATTTTTCATAAAGAATCAAAATTGCAGAGCTAGGAAAGGCTTGAAATATTATCTAATTTAACCTGTGTTGTCCACAGATGAAGACAGTGAGGCCCCAAGAGATTAACGACGTGATTGAGGTCACCTAGATGCTTACTGATGACTTTAGGAACAATGAACATTTGCCTCTTGCACTCCCAAACTGCACAGTATTTGTACTGTGACACCTGGCTTTTGTAACTTCAGTTGCAGAGCCATCAATAAATCAGTTTGTAACAATTTACATTACTTGATGAAGGAGATGATTAGAGCGCATCTGCCACATTTTTTACATTGTTAGGAAGAAAAACTGTCTAGCACTTTACTGAGCATCTGCTAAGTTCCCAGCACCATAGTTTACATGTACTGGTCTGTTTAATGCATACAGTACCTTTGAGGGATGAGTAAGATTATCCTTATTTTTCTAATGTAGAAACTGAAACTCAGAGAGCCTACATGGCTTACTCCCAGTCGAGCATCTGGGAAGGTGATTGAGTACAGGAGGGTGAGTACAAGCTGAGAGATCATTGAGCCAGGCCGTGGCAACCCAGTAGTCATTGTCTCTTTCTCCAAAAGGAATTGGCAAGGTATGTGCCTTGGTGGTATGGTGGCAGGGAAGGTAGTCAGACCCAGAGAAACTTGGCAGGCTTCTGTCCCTGGAACTGGGATGCAGCAGGGGAACTTGGTGTCATGCAAAAGACAAAAGCTCATGACACGAGAACTGGGTTACAAAGTCAGAGGTTGGTTTGCAGAAAGACTGGCTTTATGCTTAGTGAATTGAGTTAGTCCGAGAGCTGACCTAGGAGCAGAGGTCAGGTGGCCCCACCTGTAGGGCTTTTGCTGTGGTTGTAGGCAGATGCACTTCATTCCTGGGTTTTGCTAGGTGTTGAGCTGAACATGTATGCTTCTATGAAGAGAACATTCTATATTTTGGTTTTAAAAAATGTAACAAATTGCACCTTGTTGTGTTTTTGGACTGGGGAAGGGGAGTGAAAATTATCATCAGTATATTAGATATTCCAAAGCCTTTGGATAGGAACCAGGCTTTGTTTGTACCTTACTGATTTACCTGCTGTAATGTTTCCATCCACAAAAACTATTGCCAGAATTTTATCAGGTAAAAATCATAAAACTATAGTAACAGATCTCATGCTTTTCATCTTTATTGTCTTATTTTATGTGTTTAGCTTGCCATTTCTCATTGGACATTTTACAATTTATTTATTAAGATAATTTTATGTTTAAATGTGTATCTTCCTTACCAGTAATAGCTCTTTAAAATACAAAAACTTTATCTGCTAAGCCTTTTTGATTCTTCTAGTATCCAATATCCAGAGAAGTACATTGATCATAGTAGGCACATCGTGAATATTTTATGTTTAAAATATATGGCTAATAAGGAATGGGAGTCACTCATTTGGCATTTCCTTAAGCCAGATATATGCTAGACTCTTACAATAGAGAGACAGGATTGGGACAAGTAGCAATGATTACACAGAGTGATAAGGGCTAGAAAAAAATGGTAAGACCACATGTTCACTGTGCTCAGGCTACTTATCATACATAGATATTCTGTATATGTTAACACATATAATCCTCACCACAACCCTATGAAGGATAAGTATTTTTATCCTTATTTTATCCATAAGGATGTTGAAGCACAGGGTTAGGGTGTCTGAGTGGCTCGTTCGGTTCAGGGTCCAACTCTTGGTTACAGCTTAGGATGATCTCAAGGTTGTGAGATAGAGCCCGATGTTGGGGTCCATGCTCAGCGGTGAGTCTGCTTGGGATCCTCTCTCTCTCTCTCCCTCTGCCTCTCCCCATGTTAACAAATAAATAAATCCTTTTTCTCTAAAGGAAAGCTTGAATGAACACTTACAAGAAACTGAGGCAGGCATGTATTATACAGCAAATCATCTGCACATTTGGAATTCTAATTTAAATTTCTGTTTCCAGTCTTGATTGGCTCCACTCATTATACATCAGCTTCATCAAAACAGAGATTACAGAGTCAAATTTCTGGTACAGCTAAGAAAAAGAAAGATGAGTAAGAAGGTAGGAGGCCATATAGCTTAATTTTTTTTCAGCATAGATAAAGCACATCTGAACTTTATGGGCACTCAGCTAGAAAGAGACTCCATTAAAATAGTGTTACTTATTTACACAAGGCTTGTATTCAAAATAAAGCACCTTACCATCATCCCTAAATTTGTAAAAATCAATTCAAATCTAAGAATTCATTTAAAAATGATTTATGTGTGCAACAAGTTTTTGTTGAGCATCCACTGTGGAACATAAGGGACTAGGTATTCTAGGTTCTAGGGCCACAACAGGAACAAACAAACATAGAACACCAGGTGTTCTAGGTTATAGGGTCACAGCAAAATAGGAAAAACCACCCTAACAAAGCTAAAATCCAGTGAGGAAAAAAAGACAAAAAATAAGATAGAAAAACTTTATGAAATATATGTATGTGGGGGGGCGGTATATATATATATATATATATATAATGCTTTAATACAAGTAAGATATACACATCCTTGCCGCAGTAAAGTATGGTTAATTTATATGTGCCATCCCTTATAATACAGAATAGGAATATTATCCATGGGTTCCTAGACCCGCCTTAACCAGTGACCAATGTCTATGTCATGTTATGGGGCACATTACCTCTGATGAGCTAAGTCATTGCTAGATCCGCACTGGAAACAAACTGCCAGATTGTATGAGTGGAAAAGTAGCATTACCAAGTAACAGGGTAAGGAATGAATGCAAGTTAATTCTTCACCCTCCCAGCAGCCACTGCTTTCAGATTCTTGACCTTCTCCATCCTCTGGCCCATTCTCAGAAAAAAGATAAATATTACAAGTGATGTTCACTTCATGTCTCAATGACCAAGAAGGGGGAATGTGTAGGAAGGCATGGTGAGGTACTAATGATGCTGAGCCAGAAAACAGGGCAATCACCCAGAAAGTGGCATAAATGAAAGCAACTTTGAACATCCCACCCTTTCCTATTCTGCATCTCTTCCTGGTCATTGGGATGGCTCAGTACAGCTGAGGGCCGCTGGGATCACCTAAAGCTTGACCATGGGCATGGCCCCCTTTTCTCATGGCTGGTACCATCTGTATTGGGGACCAGAGAAGTTTTATCAATAATAACAGGCTGTCTCAATGGAATCCATTAGCCCAGCATGGCTCAGTTCTGTGATGTGAGTCGTCACTTCTTTCAACCAAAATTAAGAAAAATATGAATCAATTTCAGTTACAAATAATCTAGCCCTGTGTTATATAAGGTTTCCTTCTTCTGATGAGAAGGGAGAAGAGAACTGTGCTGGATGCTGTGGTGTCCTACCCAGAGCCCTTCATGGGGCCAGTGCACACCTCGTTCCCCCTATCCTCTAGCTACAATGAGGATTGGCTGCTCACAGCTGTCCCCTCCTTCAGAGAAATGCTGATGGGAGCCATTGTGTTTGGGAGGTACTTGCCCATCCCCCATCGCAGACTTAGGGATGACTGAGGCAGGGTCAAAAGTCTGGCCCACTCTCCTCTTACCAGGGACCAGGTCTGAGCTCCAGAGCTTCCCCTGGAATGAGGCTCAAACTGGTCTCCAGCTGAGACCACAGCCCTGCTGAATGTCTTCCTCTGTCCACTTCTGTGTCCCTCTTCTGCTCCTCAATAAATCATAGATAGCCAAGCCATCTCAGGCTCTGCTCTCCAGCACCCTATCCTTGGACAGGAGCTAACATGCATCATTTACCTACTTACTGTGTTGTCAGAGCCTCTGCTAAGCACTTCATGTGGTTAGCTCATTTTGTTCTGACTTCTCATCAGAGCCCTTTATTTTTTTTTTAATTTTTATTTATTTATGATAGTCACAGAGAGAGAGAAAGGCAGAGACATAGGCAGAGGGAGAAGCAGGCTCCATGCACCGGAAGCCCGACGTGGGATTCGATCCCGGGTCTCCAGAATCGCACTCCGGGCCAAAGGCAGGCGCTAAACTGCTGCGCCACCCAGGGATCCCATCATCAGAGCCCTTTAATAGAAAAGGTGAAGCTTGGAGGTGCAGATGAGCCTTCCCCAAAGTCACAATCTAGGAGGTGACTCTGAATCCATCCCATCTCCTTTGGATCTCATAATTGCTTCATTCCCTCCTACTGGTTAGGAGAAAAAGCCAGCATTCGCCACTGAATAATAAGTATTTCCAGGAATCCCTTTCTCTGAAGCTGTTATAAGGGTTCCTGATGTTTGTTGCTAAGGCTTCATATTTTGTCGCACAGGAGCTCTCTCTAAAGACTTTGTCAAGAGACATTGTCTCTGTTACTTTATTTACGTCAATTGCCCAGGTGGTGGCAGATGTTTTCTTCATTATTCTTTGTTTTCTGCCTCGTAAATCTGCATGTGGGTGGCTTAATTGTGCTGAACAGAGTCTCTTTCTCTCTTCTGTGCAAAATGCGCCCGGGGGTGGACAATGAAGAGGAAGAAAAAGATGTGAAGTTCACACAAGGGCAGAGGGACCCATACCCTGTCAACTGAGGCAAGAGGAGTGCATTTCCTAGGGAGACGATATCAACATTATGATGATCTCATATCTACTTTCTGTTGAAAACCCAGTGGTATCCTCAAGAGCTGCTGAGGCATATTACTTAATGGCTGACACACCAAATGATCCCAGTGTGCATTTTAATTAATGGGATATTGCCTTCTCTCTCACTCTCCCTTTTTCCCTTCTCCCCTCCGTCCCACCCTCTTACTCTTCCTTCCTTCCATTCTCCTCTGTCTTCTCTTTCTCCCCTCTCGCTACTTGGTTATTATGTAGCAGGATGCCTTCACTTTATCATCTGCCATAATAAACAGGATAATCAAGCTGGCTGAGTAATTCTTATGTTTAGTTACGGTTCAAAGTCAAGAGGCAACGGTCTAAAGATGATTTAACCTGAAGAACTGGCCATGTGCACAGTGGTTGACCATATTGTCTCTTGTCCCAACTCTATCACATGCATTAAACTGTCCAATGTACATGGTTGCTTTTAATGTCCCTTCTATCAGTCTCATCCCCTCCAAGAGCCCTTAGCACATCATAAGAGACTGTTTTCTGCAAGAATCCCAATGTCACAAAAAAGACAAAGAAAGGCAAAGAAATTGCTTCAGATCGAAGGAGACTAAGGACATCGCCAACAAAATATAACACTGGATCCTGTGTTGGAGTGGATGCTATCAAGGAGATTACTGAGTCAGTTGACAAAGCTGGATACAAACTATAGGTTAGATAAAAGCATATATTGATGCTAAATCTACTAAGGTTGATAACTGCACTGATGGGTGTATGAGAAGATATCCTTATTCTTAGGAAATACACCTGAAGTATTACAGACTCAGAGGTCATAGTGTGTGCTACTTATTATCCTCAAGTAGCATAAGTTATATACAGTAGCACAGAAGTATTAGTGTGTGTACATTCTCACTCATATGTATTCTCAAATGCTATGATCAAATAGTATAAGCTGTATATATTCATATAAGGCATTCGTGTATATATAGTCTCATATAGAAGATAGAACTAATAAAGAGGCAGAATGTTAACAATAAATGAATCTGGGTAAAGAGTGTTAAAAGCGTTCTTTGTACTACGTTTGGAACTTTTCTGGGAGTTTGGAATTATTTCCCAAAGAAATGAACAAAGAAACTTCCCTTATGATGCAAGTATGAAGCAGTATGACTGGACTTTAGGCCTGGCACACATGGGGCATCTCATGATTTGCACACATATATAAAGCTGCATTCACAGGGAGGGACATAAGCATTTTATAAGAAATGAATTGATCCTGGAAAACCTAGATGAGGATTGCTTGTGTTAAGGATAAATATAAATCTCCTTGGTATTTCATGAGAGTCTGTGACAAGCTTCTTGGTATTTTATGGGAGTGTGGGCAGCATGGGCCTGCTAAGTGTATCTCAGGGATCGCTGGCCTTTAAATGACTTGAACCAGTGTCTAGTTGCAGGGGGAGGTGTTGGCAACGTGTGGAATGAACTGAAATAAGGCCTGAGGAGGCTCTTCAGAGCGTTGGGATGGCAGACCCATACTGCAATGAATCAGGAGAGCGAGTGATGGCCTTGAAATGGCCTCTTTTTCCAATCTGTCATGGTTTGGATGAAGCTTAGATTAAAGCAGAGAACAAGAAACACCATAAGCTGGAGAAAAAAAAAAAAAAGAGGCAAGGCTGAAAGAAGCAAAGAAATTGAGACTTATCTTTCCATTTATATAAATTCAGTCCTCCCAGCCCCAGACTTTCCTGCCTCCTCTGTTGATGGCTGGGGTGGCAGCGCTTTCCACAGAAAGTTCCTTTTCAGCAATGGAGATGCTGCATCTCATCTCCACAGGGATTGATGAAACAAATAGAATCCCTATGGAAGACATGGAGGAACCAAACTCAGTTAATAATAATAATAATAATTATATATATATATATATATATATTATGTTCATATGAACTAAATTACCTCATGTACAGAAGTTTGTGTGCTGGATCAATATGAAAAAAATCTCCTCATAACTTAATTAGAAGACATCTGTTTAGCACAAAATTAAATTTATCCTCATATTTTGCTCCTACCTTCACCTCTCACAGTCCACAATTTTATATATTTTATAAGAAATAAATTTCTTTACAAGAAAATGTCCATTTGATCATCAAATACTGTGTTTTATGTCACATTTGTTTACTTCAGCAGGCTACAATGGTTTTACACAGAGGGTACTAAAATCCACTGCTGAAATGCAGCCACCTCTGGAAGAAAAATATGCCAACAGATCAGTGGCCCCCACCACCTACTGGTCAATCTTTTGGGGCAAATAACAGAACAATCTGTAAAGTACCGAAGAATTTTGAGCAGTTGGAACTTTACTCGCCATGCTGGCTTTTTGCCACATATTAAGGGTAAAGCCTCTGGTCTTACTAATGGTGCCATGGGATCTGTAATAGCCTAGAGTGTGTGGCTCCTCATTTTTATATGTCATCAGAAAGATGAAAAGCCAAGAGCACATCTGGGGTCTGGGTTTAGTACTAGCTCTAGGGAAAGGGTACCACATAGTCAATCACTTCCCACATAAGCCAGATTTCCCCCTAAAGATTAGTCAAAGTGCCAGTAAAATATGGGCCTGTGTTTCACATCCTACGACGAGCTCACAGCAAGCAGGCTAACTGTTTGTGATGTTAAGCTATGTCGAGGTGTTGTGCCTGAATGTCCACATGTACATGAAGAGCCTGCCTTAGCCATTATGGGGCCTGGGCCAAATGACTTCATGTGTCTGGGCAACCAAGAGTGAGTGATGGCTGGTGCACAGAGATCAACAATGCACTCTAGTGCTGCCCACTGGTGGGCACCCAGTTTTCATGTCAGTGGTTGAAGTTGAAGGGTAAGTCCTATTTGGGGGTGCAGGTCCATAGTAGAGACATTCAAGAAACTGAAGATTCAGTACAGGACAGTGTTAGTCACGGTTTCCCAGAGAAACAGAACTAATAGGATACACATAGATGCATTTGAAAGGAGATTTATTATAAGCATTGGCTCATGTGGTTATGAAAGCTGAGAAATCTCATGATCTGCCATCTATAAACCGGAGGACCAGGAAAGATGGTGGTGTAATTCAATCCAAAGCCAATGACCTAAGCAATAGGGGGAATGATAGTGTAACTCCCAATCTGAGGCTAGATTCTAAAGACCTGAAAACCAGCAGCTCTGATGTTCAAGAGCAGGAGAAAGTAGATATCCTAGTTCAGAGAGAGAGAAAATTAGCCCTTCCTCTGCTTTTTTGTTGTATGCAGGCCCCCAGTGGTTTGGATGATGCCCCCCACATGCTGTAGAGGGTGGATCGGATCTTTTTACTCAGTCCACTGAGTCAAATGTTAATCTCTTCCAGAGACACCCTCACAGAAACACCCAGAAATAATATTATCAGCTATCTAGTCATCCCTCAGCTCAGTCAAGTTAACACATAAAATTAATCATTGCAGACACTGTGCTGCACTGAAAAACCTGTATTTATAAACAAGTGAAACGTTCATGTATTGAGTGCGGTGACCCAGGGAACTTGTGGAATCCAGAAATAAAACCCTAATTTTGGAAGTCAAGAAAGTTAGGCTAAGAGCTCTATTGGATAATATTCCAATAACTGTAACTGACATTGTATTTCTTCATATATATGTGTATATATATATATATATATTTCCACTCACCTATTTTATTCAACTCCAGAACCATCGTGTGTTCCCTCTTTATTCTTTGCCACACTCAGAAAGGAAACCATAATTTGAAGGATTTCTTAGCAGCTCTACTACTCTTTCCTAATAGTTTGTGTAGTTTCTAATGACCTGAATGCCACACAAGAGGCCTTTGTAATGGAGCTATGTCACCACAGGAGCTGTGCAAAGTGAGTGTTACTTAATCACAGCCACCAAAGACGAAAAATGTAGTATTTCTTAAGGAAGCTGGTGAGGTTGTAATTTTAAAATGCCACTAATGTAATGTGGAGTGGGAGGAGGCTTCCATTTCTGGCCTCTCTTTTATCCGCCAGTTTGAATGCTCTTGGTGAAAATAAAAATTTCTAAATGGCATTCTTGATAACAGAACTCTAAGGCAAAGTGAAACTTCCTGAGCTGAGCGTGCTGCAGAATGTACAAACCAAACCTGGCAAACATGTAGCATGCCAGGAAGGGTTCACAGCCATGGTGGGGATATAGAAAAACTGCCTGCATGCAAACGCACCTGTTACCCAATGGGCTAGCCAAGTACTGAGAGGAAAAAAATATCATTTAAAATGCTTATTCAAAATCAGTGAGATAAAAATATGAAAGTCAACATTACCATTTTTGTCATGCCTTTAAATTCAGGCCCTCTATCTGTTCAATAGTTTCAGCTGCTGACTTAAGCTTTTCTCCACAGATGGGCAGAGCCTATCTGCTCCTTATAGTTAGGGTGATCGATTGACTAAATTCGGGATGTGGGCTTTCACATATATTCTGCATTCTTAGTCCATCAGTTATGTTTTGTGCTGGGTTCCGAGGCAGTAGCAGAAACAGTCGCAGTCATTGTGGAGCTTATGATCTAGTGGGAAAAGCAGACATTGAAAATAATATCACGGTGTGAATACTTTGATACATGGGAAGTAGAGAATAAATAGGAGTACAACAGAACAGGGTGCTAACCTCATTTAAGGGTCAGAGAGTTTACATATAATTGCATATGTAGCTACACAAATTTTAAATGTGTATATATATGTACATGGATATGGATGTATATATTAGAGTTTAGATTTAGCAAATAAAAAATGTAGGATGCACAGTTAAATTTGAATTTCAGATAGACAAGTAAATTCTCAGAATAGGTATGTACCATGCCACAACTGGGACATAATTACACTAAAAGAATAAGTTTGGGCATTTCTCTGAAATTCCAATTTAACGGTGTCTTCTCTTTTTTTCCTGGCAACTCTTATAAATGTGTGTGTGTGTGTGTGTGTTTACTCTCCCACATACACCCACCCGAGGGCAAACCTTAGGGAAAGAGACAGAGAAGTAGAAAATATCTAGAAATGGGGCCTATAGATGTGGCCCCTAAAGACTTATTCCTTCCAATTTCTTCTTCCACACTGTTTTTCCATTTTGAACAGGGAGTGCTAAGCGCTGGTGTCCCCATGCCCTAGTCCTCAAAGGTTGAAAACTGCAGTTATCTTCTTTTCTTCCCATGTAGTCCTTTCATACTTAGAGCTTACATAAGCCTTCTCCCTCCAACCAACCCCAGCAAGAGGCTCTCTGGGCACAGAAATTGCCTTGAGACTCCAAGGTCATAATTTTGACTATAGGAATAATTCAGTTCAACCAGTATATAACAAGCATAGGAGGTGCTTGCAGTTCTGAAACACAGAGAAGCGTGAATTGTGATTTCAACTGAGAAAATTAATTTTTGTGGATCACATGTTATACCTGAACAAATGACTTCCTTTTCACAGGGCCATGCATGTGTGTCCTTATTATTGTTCTTGCTAACTTTGTGAGTTAACTCACAAATCCTCTGCTACCTCATCTACAAAATGGGGGTGATAAAGTAACCTATAATCTACCATGAGGATTAAGTGAGCTAATGCAATAAAAAAAAATCACTGCAATACCTGGAAGAGATGGTAAGATCCATGAGACACAGAGGAGGGAAAAGCCAGCCCCTACTGCTCAACTTCCAATATCTTCTGAATCAACTAACGTCTCAGACGTCATTCTAGATGTTTCTCACATGTTCTGAGAAACATGGGAAAAAGTCCATTTCAGTGTCCTCCCATAAAGAACTATATTTTGGGAGTGAGTACATTTCCGCTCTGGAAATGTACAGGGAGCCCAGAACAGCCATCATTAAATGAAGACTCAGCAGAAACAAGTGTGGGTTTTCCTAGGATATGGTACAAAGCCAAAATCCATTTCATGCTCTGAATGTTTTCTCCTTGTGGTGAGAGCATCTCAAGGCTATGAGAACAAATTTCTCTTTGATGCTGACATATTAAAATAGATAACACCCAATATTCTTTGTAGTCAAAAGATAGATGGCCTTTGAGATGCTCTGTCACTGGTGAAATAGATTTTGTCATCAACAGAGATAGAGAGCTGGACCCTACTCCATACCACAATTAACTTGAATAACCTTTGGGGTTTTGTTTGGTTTTGTTTTTGTAATTAACACTTGGAACACAGGAATATTTTTATAGGAAAGAGTTTTTTTTTTTTAAAAAAAAAAGTAAAAACTTTAAATTTTTTTATGTTGGCTGCATAAAATAGGCCATACAATTATGTTTTCAAAGCCAGCTGCATTTTGAAAACCACAAAACCAAGGGCATACTATATAAAGATGTTATATTCTACCTTTGGTTCTTGTCAACTGTCATTAATCTGTAACTTCTGAAGAAGAAACCAAAATTTTTTAGGCACTTCTACTGAACCATGTCCAAACATAACAATAGGAATTTTCATTTTGAGATACTGGGTGGTTTCAGATGCTCAGCATTGACCTTTACCTTCGAGGCTGTGTCCTGCCTGGTATCCACTTGTCCAAAGACGGCAGTAAACCTGTCAAGCTGGATTGCTCGTGGACTCGGAACTAACTGAAGCAACAAGCTGAAGATTTTTACCCAAGTGATTAGTGGTCTTGAGCCTGCTCATCAAAAGCACTTGACATTATAAGAGTTGGCATAACCTTATCAGACATTTCCTAAATATGCCCTTATATGGTTCATTTCCTATTTCTACTCATAGCTGCTATACAATTGTATTTTAGTGAAAGGAACTTTGATTTTATATTTGGAACTTTGACCTAAGTTATATGGGAAGTAGGAAACACCAGCTATTGAAAAAGAAACCCCTTATATTTCTTGCCCTATGCTGATTTGTTTGTGGATTTAGTCAGATGTAAGGTGATAGGTCTGATAAATGACAGAATTTCCCCATCTCTGATGGGATGAAAATAATTGTTGCTTTATGCTATTTTATAACCAATGACATGGAAGTTTGGGGATCTTGATGCTTTGATACCACTTCCTGTGCATCTCAAAAGTGTGAATTAACAGGAAGGAAGGAAACTGGAAATGCTGTTGCTGCAACTATAGAGAAGATAGAATGGGCTGAAGGATAAGGGAGGTTTGGGGCTAGTTCCGTGAAATGCTGTCACCTCTGATACCCTCTGCAGCGTTAGGAAAACTTCTGCACTGCTGACAACTTCCACCCATCCAGACTTCAGTCAAAACCTTTCTCTTATCTTGACTTATAGTCCATCCCTCCTGAGTGTCATCGGGTTCTCAGGTCTAAAGAGGGGAACTTGGTAACCATATCACAGAATACCACAGACTTGGGGGGGGGGGGCAGTGCTTAACCCACAGAAATTTATTTTCTTAAAGTTCTAGAAGCTGGAAGTCCAAGATCAGGGTCCTGGTCAGATTGGTTTCTGGTGAGAGCTCCCTTTCTGGCTTGCAGATGGCACCTTCTTACTGTGTCCTCATATGGCCTTTCTTCTGTGCACTCCTCTTCTTATAGAGCCACCAGCCCTGTCGGATGGGCCCCACCCGTGTAACCGCATTTGACTTGTTACCTCCTGAAAAACTTTTTTTCCAAGTACAGTTTTTCCAAGTACTTTTTTTCCAAGTACAGTTACTTTAGGGGTTAGGGCTTCAACATGTGAATGGAAGGTGGAGACACAATTCAGTCTATTGAGTGAGAATAAAACAGAGGATCTGTGTTTTGGTGAATTGCTTTTGTGCTTCTAGTCTATAAATGTTGTTTGGTTGCCCAGGATAAATATACATTTAGCATCAAAGCACTGAGTGGAATATTTTACCAGAAGATATAAAATTTTAGCAATATGAAAGAAAGCCCTATGCCCTTGACAGCAAATATCCGTAGCTAATGTTGAACATTGTCAATGCTGACTTGTTTTCAGAATGTTACTTTTTATGCAGATGTCTTTGTAGGGGAAAAAAATTGTTTTGAGTTTAATTGCACCCTATAAAACACTAATCATTGTTCTACACCATGAGATCTGGCACTGATCAAATTCTATTTATGCCATGAGATCTGGCACTCATCAAATTCTATTTACCAAAATATAATAGCTGTAAACAGCAAATATTTGTAGCTGTTTCAGCTATTAAGAATTTTCCTAGCACCAGAATTACAAAGCCTAACAACTTAGATTCACAATCTATAAAATGGCAAACACTGGTTTGCCATATAAAATACAAAGCTCTAGACTGGGGCTAATGTGAACATCCTAATTCAGGCAATCGGTTGAGAAGCAGATGAAAGCCTAATTTAGCCTCCCTGAGATTTAGTTTCACTTTCCATAAAGAAGTAACAGACTTTTGGGGTCCTTTTGAGAAGAACATTCTCTTACCCTGGTAACTAAAGTGGAAAGATGAGTTAATAAAATTAGAGAACAAAGTTAAGCATCTGACTTTGACACAGGTCATGCATGATCTCAGGGTCCTGGGATCAAGTCCTGCATTGGGTTCTGCGATCAGATGGGGTCTGCTTTTCCCTCTCCCTCTGCTCTCTTTCTCTCCCTCCCTATCTCTCTCCAACAAATAAATAAAATCTTAAAAAAAAATAGAGAACAGATATGGCTTGGAACAAAGTAGCCAAAATAAGATAAAAGTCAAATGTTATTCGTGGGATCTTTTGATTACATGATTATAGAGAAGCCTCCTGCAAGAAACCATACAAGCTAGATTTTGGAGAGTGTTTTATGTGCAACAAAATCTCAGGCTATACCCACTTGGTGACCATGTCCAGTCTTTTCCCATCTCTAATTGCAATGCATCTGTAATTGAAAGATGCCTTTAGGGACGTGTACTGTTGACCAGACTTCTGCCTGAACAATATCACCCTAACACACATTTCATAAGAGATTTCACTGCTCTGACAAGTTACACATCTTCAGTGTAAGACCGCAGTGATATTGTGACTGTTTGTTCAACCCCCTGCTGGAGCTGGGATTCACACGCCGAAGCTGTATTTTTTGAGTGAATTCAGATTAAATCTTTGTTTTCATTCCATCCTATGGCACAGCTGCCTTAAAATTCACCACCACAGGCAGATGAAGGACTTCCTCCAGATAATGACCCACAGGAAATTTCTTTCATGAATCAGAGAAAGCAATAGATCCAACCCACTGTGGAGAGTTTGGGACAGTGACATGCAAGGCTGGCATTATAATTGCATTTGCCACATGCTTGTTGAGCAGCGTTTGTGCTAGAAGCTACATTAGGCATCTGGGAAGGAGTACCATGGTATCAGATTCATGCACTGTCCCCAAGGGGCTTCACCAGGCCTAATATCCCAGCTAAAACCTGCCTTATCTCCCCTTCGCAACAGGGAGAGAGGCAGGGAGAGTCAAACATACAATAATTATATTGCTGAAGCATCTAGTCCTTCTATTAGTTAATGTGCTAAGTTAATTTGGACTCGCCTCCTTCGCATCAAGTTTGAAATGTCTAAGTCATCATTTTTCAATTGATGTATGGTGGAATTACATGGTGGAATGAAAAGAGGTAGATTGGAATTCATATCCTGCTGGTTTCACCTCCCAAGCTTTAGCCACACAATTCTTATGAGCTTGAGTTTCCTCATCTATACATTCGGAGGAATAACACCCACTTTGCAGAGCGACACTGAGATTTCCTGTAGTTAAGATGGTGTTAGTGAATCCAGCTGGGTGACTCGGCCATGATTTCCTTATCTGTAAAATGAGGTTGGTAAAAATAGTCCTTCCTTCACAGGGCTATTGGAGGATTAAGTGGGTAGTGGATATACACACAAAGCACTCTGGACACCCGTTGGCATCTGACAAGCCCTCAACTAGCGCTACTTCTCACTGGTCGATGGAGTGTGCCTCTTCTAGTAGATGCTCAATGAATTTGTCCTTCCATTTTCTTTTTCCTTCTTCAGATTGCCTTTTGAGCACACTGGAAGGTGGTTTCTGTTGTGTTAGGAATATTCTACAAGTTCCAGAGTCCTCCTCTGAATAGACTTTAGGAAAATCTCTTTGGGAGCTCCAAAATCAAGGAGAGCCAAAGAGAAGAGAAATTCTCTTCTAAAGAGAATTTCTAAAATAATGTTTTAAATACAGAAACTCACAAGGCTGAGTGTCCTCATGTGCTAATCTGTAAACCGAGGGAATTGAAATGAATTGCCTCCGGAACCCTTTCTCATTGCAATAACACAAGAGGCCACCAACTGACTACAAATATGTGCTGAAGGCCATTAACTCAGCTAGTGAAAGTATAGCACTAGGACCAAAGTTAAGATCATGATATAAGCTCTCACTCCATGCAAGTGGTTTGTATTTGTAAATTGTGAGTCCCACACGGAACAGCTGAGGACATGTAACAATTAATTATTTTCAAATTCATCAGCAACTCAGAGCCTGTGCTCTACTGACAACGGGCTGGTAGCTTCATTTTCAACATATGCTAGACAGTGAAACTGAGTATTATAGAGCAGACTGTCCTGGGAAGGGATACTTGGAATGATGTTCTTTATATTCAGCTCACTAGAGGAAATCTCTTTTTAGTGGTGTCTCCATGTAAAGAGTAAAGATCTGATGGTACAGCATTGAAATGTTAGGATAACATGGCAGAACAGAAAGAGCCTGCAAGTAGGGGCTGGAAGAAATAAACTCAATGGATAGATTGAGTTGACAGATGTGTTACCAACTTAAGGAATTCTTGTTTGGATAGGTTTGGGGATTATTTGTACTGACTAGAGTTGAAGAATAACTGCATTAAAAGGGTTTCTGAAGTATTTAGTGCGTTTATGACAAATGCCAAAGTCACTTCTACAGCTACATTTGGTTTGAACTGCATGTCACAGGGATGTCGGAGGGAAGTAGCATCCCCCTGAAGTGACCAGGCACCAGTAAACCCCAGTGCCTCACCGATGGCAGGAAAGGCGGCACTGGAAATCACTATGGGTGACTTGAGAAGCCACAACACTTGACAATGACTGATTCTACAACAGGACTGAACAAAGTGATTAACATCAAATAAATGTAGGTGCTCCCTGGAAAACCGCAACATGATCACAGACTGTCAGAGGTTGCATAAAGTTAGCATACCAAACTGTGCCCCCTCACAGTTGACTTCCTCAGGCAGGCTGTTCTGGCTCTGAGTTGAGCTATCAGGTGTGATCTGATCTCCAGGCTTCTCCCGGGAACCAAGATATCAAGGAGTCAGGGGGTCTGACAGTGATGCATGATGTGAGAGGAGGCTGAGACTTATTATGATGCAGACGACAGGAATGAATCACCTCCTGAATATGCTGACATGGGCGCCCTGGGAGGAGGCGAGCTCTGGCTCTGCCGAGAGTCAGGAGAAGAGAAATAAGAAGTCCACTCTGCCTGGAACTCTTTGTGGCCAAGCCCAACCAGGCTGGCTTCACATGGAAAATAACTTCATAGTAGAGGCCTCTGCAGTTATGCAGAAAATGAGACCCAACTAACAATATCTGAGCACCCTTGGGGAAGCCAGTTTATTGCCTTGCTGTCTCACTTTTCAGCTCCCATCAGGTGCAAACTATGCTAAAGGTACCAAGCATATTTCCTGATCACCTACAAACCTGCATCAACAAAATCATCATTAAGATGTCATTGCCACAAACACTAAATAGGACAAAAACTTGATAATACAATGAAACAGTTCGTTGTTTCTCTACTCCTCTAACTCCTATGGTGCCATGCAGCTCTGGTTTTCTTCAGATGAATTAAGGTCCTCAGTGAGATCATAAATTCCTTCAGAACGGGGGCCATTGTAAGTTAAAATTGTTTGTAAATTTGCAGCAGTTTCTAGCACATGGTCCTTGACTTCTTTTGGCATATCAAGCGCTAAAGGAAATAATGTTGATATATTTACTTCTCAAATAAACAGATGCAAGAAAAAGCACTGGTTGTTTAGCCAAGGAAATGTTGGAGATGGGAAAAGCAAACTTGATTAAATGGGAGGCTGGATAGGGTGATGGAGGTGGCCAGAAGACCCTCCGAAGGATGGATGGTGTTTCAGAAGGTGAAATTAGCAAAGCCCAGGAGTAGATGAGAGGAGGGAGCCAAAGAGGGCAAAGTCAAAGCTACAAACAAAGGTCTCTAAGAACGTGGGTCCTTTCTCTAGGGCAACAGAAAATCAAAATAGAACTCCATGATAGGTAGAAAATCATCCTATTTTCGGCACTTCATGGCTGATAGCATTAGAGAAAAATCGCCAGATTCCTTGATCAGACGGTGTCAGGTCATTCTTTGTGAGTCCTTGTAATTACAAATGGTCCCAAAGCAGTAGATTAACTAGGCTTTTACATCTATAAATATAAGTTTTGTTAGTAAGGCCTACATTTATAGTACTGGAATTCTTTTTTTTTTTTTTAAGAGATCCAGGTTATAGTAGATCCTAGTTAGTCTGTAAAATAAAAGAAAATAACAATGAAAATTCAGAAGGGAACCATGAACACACCATTATTGTGAACAGAATCACTGAAAGAATGCATTTATATTGTTTCTGGAAAGCAATGAGAAGCTTCATACAATTACATTATCTCAAATTATGACTTCCTGTTGTTTTCCAGAGTTGGTAAAAAATAAATGATGTGTCATATTTAATCTCCTTTGTCCTTAGATTCACCATAATAAATATTAAGGTAGTGCATTTATTACAGTGCTTTTCACTTGAAAGACAATACCCATTAATTTTAAACCTTGTGTTGACGTTCCCTCCAACACAGTATTCGAATATTGCTGTTTCAGTTCTAAATTATTTTTAGACAGGCTGGATCAGGACTGGGGATGCAACACTACAATTACTTTCATCTCAAAACTCAAGTTTTTCTTTACTTCTGGAAAATTCTCAACTATCAACTTCTCAGAAATTCTTCTCTGCCATCTTTTCCATTTTTTCCTTCTGGGAATCCTATCAGATGCATGTTGGAACCTCTCCCCTACTCTGTGGTCCATATCTCATGATCACTGTTTTACACGTCATATCACTTCATTTTATAGAGTTTTTCTGTCACTCTTTTGTTTGGAATTAGAAAGGGGTACATTAAAGTATGAATTCACCACACCATAGTCACCAAAGTTCTAGCAAAATTACCATGTCTATTACCTGCATCATGCAACTCAACATATGACTTTAAAGTCTATCCAAGAAGTTTACATACACTAAGTAAAGGTGCTTACTAAGTGTAGATATGAGTACTTACTAGGTTCACACTTTTACTACCCTTTTTTTTTCCCCTTTTCTAGAAAGGTATGTGTTTAAGTAACCCAAATATAAAAAGAAGACAAGGAAACAAAAATCCAAAACTTCAGGAAATCCTTCCATATACAAAATTCCAGCTTTCTGTAATACATAAATACTTTAAGCTGATAAACAAAAAGGGCAGCTATTCAGTTTAAACCAAAAACAAATGTGGATAAAAGTGTACCTAATCCTCCAGAGAATCAGGGCAGCCCCTAAGAATTATGTGCATTCCACACAATGCAAATAAATATATCCTTTAAATTTTAGAGCTTTAAGGTGTGACTGCTTTAGTATGCCAAATAAAGCTTACAAAGTGCAACAACAAAATACATAAATCAATAAGCCATTTCTCTGTATACCACATACTTAAATAATCCATTTTAAAGTGGGAGTATATCACTGGTAATAAAAATAAAGACTTTTTCTTCAATCACTGTTCTAATTAGTTCAGGTTTACCTTCTTTTAGGGCTCTTTGAAACATCACTAGCACATATAATAGTTACAGAAACAATACATCCCATAGAATTGAATTTACAAAAGCCTTGGGTTTGAAGTTTATTTTCCTAATGAATATGAAATCTAGATATTTTATTCAAAGGTATTAGTTACCTTTGCTGCTTGAAACACATGAGCAAGTTGAGAAAGAAAGGTTTTATAAATTCTGTCACTACAATAAATTATGTTCAAGTTCTCTCTCCTCCCCTTTTGGAATATAAACTCTATTTGATCTTGTAGGAGCCACTCTGCATTGTGCAGCTCTATATTCCCAGATCACATATTCAACAAATACTTCTTTAATGAGCGTCTCTCACTCAGCAAATTCTTCTCTCAATTTGTTAGGCCAACATGACCTAAAACTAGGAATCCAAAAAGTTCGTAAATCAAAAATTCAACAGTAAGACCTTGACGTGTTTTAAATACGATTTCCTCATCCCTGGGTCAGTTATAAGAATCTTCTCCATGAAATGAATGAAGTAGTTAGTGATCATAGACACTATGAAAAGAAGGTTAGTATGACATGAAAACATTCCATCATGTGCCAAATGTGTCTATTCTCTACCTGCATATATGCCCCCTGGGTCCTTAGCTACATTTGGTTTTCTCTTTCAAGCTTCTGCTTAGTCTCAGACTTCACCTGCATAGTTTCTTGGTCCCTGCTAATCAGATTCCAGCCAACAGGAGTACTGAGAAAACAAGGGACTCCAGGTTGTACTTCAGATCCCTTGGCATGTGTTTTCCTATTTGTGAACATCTGGCTCATCCTATTAGAGCAAATCTCAAATGGTCATGATGAGGCATTGCCTTATTTTTACATCCAGTATTGATGTCAGTCAACTTAGAACTTGTCTATTTATTTGCTGTATATCTTGTATAAGAGAACAAGAACAAAAAGACGGAACCATCTATTTGTTATATAAGCTTTCCTATACCATGCAAGTAGGTGAGAAGTCACAGAGATTTTCAGGCCTGCTTTCCTTCTGTCCTCACCGAAACACAACTAGAGCAGCTTGGGAAAGACTCTATTCTGCCTTCCAAGGCAGAGATGCATCTGCCCAATCTATTCCATGAAGGGTTCATGATTGTTCCTTTAACAGCACCTGCTAAAGCTCATCTTAAATTTGCCACTTGGCAATCTGTGCTTTGTGACTTCTTTTTCCTTCCTGAGACCAGGGAGAATGAGGCCATTTCTCTGCCATTAAAAAACATTTTAAATATGAAGGATAAATGCTTTCAGGGTCCATAATGACAGGAGCTGTGTGAAAACATAACCAAATTGAGGCATCTGGAATGCTGGTTTTCAACCCGGGCAAAATCAGCCCCTGGGGACTTTTGCAATGCCTGCAGACATTATTGACTGTCACATTTGTGTGTTGAGAGAGTCTAGAGATATTACTGAACCCCCAAAGTAGAACGCTGAATAATATGGCCCAAAGTTTCTTTTTTTAAAAATAGATTCTATTTATTCATGAGAGACACATAAAGAGGAGCAGAGACACAGGCAGAGGGAAAAGCAGGCTGTCTGCAGGGAGCCTGATGTGGGATTTGGTCCCAGGACCCCAAGATCATGACCTGATCCAAAGGCAGATGTTCAACCACTGAGCTACCCAGGTGCCTGTGGTCCAAAATTTCAATAAAGAAGTCTAAGCAGACATCTCCAGCAGTGTGTGTTTAGTTTTCTCATAAGATTAGTCTATTAATCATGTTTTTAAAATTTTCTGTATTTTATGATTCTTTGACATCTCAAGGCTTTGCTGCTTCTGGAGAGAGACTGCCCTTCCCCAGGCTATAACTCCTAAACATAGTAAGCAACTTGCCTGTGAACAAGTGTTTTATATGCTGACAAACCAATCTAGGTCCCACACCCCCCAACCATCTCTTTTATCAAATGCCCACACATCAAGCCAATACTCCTCTTGCCCTAAATCATCTTAGGGCCAGGTACCAAACAGCTAGAGACACCCCTCTAACCCAGAGCCCACTGAAATAATCCAAGCTAATTAATCCTAAACTTGCTCAGCATATCTACTGTTCCTTGCCCATCGCTTCCCACAAAAAAACCACACTATAGGCTTCTGACCATGTTTTCCCACCACCCCTTCTGCCTCCTGAAAGACACTCGCACTCCCACATGTGGATCTACATGCTATGCCTCCTAGCGTTTCTAGGGGTCTGTGAGTATGAACTCCTTCCTCCATGACAATTGTTGTGCCTTTGTGTCTCTGTACCTGATTAAAACAAATCCTGAGTGTATTTTAAAACAATTAGTAACTGTGGAGATTAAAATTAAAGCAAATTTAACACACATATTTTAAATCCTCCGACTAGCCCTGTGAGGTAACATTATTTCTGAGAGGAGCTCTAACAGAAGGTTTTACCAAGTGTGACTTTAGGTAAGTCACTCTGTCTTTTAAAACTTCAGTTTCATCATCTCTGAAATGGGGTGTAATAAGCACCCACTTCATAGGGTTGTTGGATAAATAAATCAGATAAAGCATAGATGGCACTTAGTATATCAGTAAGCTCCCAGTAAAGGTTAGATCTTATCACAGTTAACAGAGAGAGAAATGATGGGCTGCCAAAATTAGTCAGGGAAAGCTTTCAAAAGGAGATGCTATTTGACCTGCATTTTACAAAATGAATAGAAAAGGTGGAAAAGAAGAAGTCAATATAGCAAGGAAAGCATGCACAAGTATCAAATGGTGATTGTACACAGACCAAAGTATATCCTTCTTTTCTCAGTAAAACACTACTTTTGGTTGTTTAATATTTTATTTAGACATTCTAATTGCTATATAAGATATATCACTTACACATATCATTTATATTCAATATACATATTAATAAGATTTTATGTAATATCTATGTGTAATATTTCATTTCCCCTTTCTTGATGATACAACACATCTGAAATATCTCAAGGCAAATAAACTTCTTTTGGTTCCCTGATCTCTGTAGGCAGTGTTTTTCTAAATTTCATTTGTTCTCATCTTCCGTCCCAAGAAGGAAGAAAAAGCAATAATATGACTCATGTTAGTTTATTCCCTTCAAGTGCTTCTTGCCCTGGTCTCATGGCTACCTCGAGTACATGGTTTGGTTGTTAGAATGAGCATTGTTCAGGCAAGGTCTATAACAGTTCCCTGGAGCTATTGTGGAAGAGTTCGTGTAATAAATACATAATTATGAACTTGTTAAAAGAGACATTATTTACTCATTTGTCCAACATGGCTCCTTTCAGTCTACCTTGTAAGTAAATCTATATTTAGTCAGTGTCATATTGATCTGCAACCAGAGTACACTTTAATGCTCCTACAGAAACACACCATTAAAAAAAATAACCTGAGAAAAATCCACTGCAAGACTCATCTCATTTTAAAAACTGAAAGAAAAATAGTGGTCTGTTTTCCGTTGTTATGACTTTATTTAAAACAATACCAAAAAAAGTGAACGCTAAAATCCAGTTCTGAGAATATCATTGCAGAGAATCTCAGCCTTTCCAAATATCATAAATTTTATGAAATTTGGTGTTAGGAAAACGAATGACAAAAGACCGCATGATTGTCAGAGCTGCATGATCTGTAAATGGGTTTTCATTGCACTATTTTGTTTTTTCTGTATGCTGAGGATGTTTTGTTTTGTTCTTCTTTAAAGATTCTATTTATTTGAGAGAGAGAGTGCAAGAGCAGGGATGGGGGCCAGAGGGAGAGAGAGAAGCAGGCTCCCCACTGAGCAGAGAGCCCAAGGCAGAGCTCAATCCCAGGTCCCTGAGATCATGACCCAAGTTGAAAGCAGACGCTTAACCCTCTGAGCCACGACGGCACCCCTAGAATGTGTTATAATAAAAGGTTTCCCATATTTAATAACTGTTCCTCAGCACTACCTATAATTTAGGTAAATATTACTTAAGTTAGATAATTTAAGGTAAAGCATGTGTAATATCTGCATAAAATTACAACAGGATAAAGTGTAGAAGTCAAGTGAACTCGAATTTGTTTAAAACACAGAATTGAATACCCTGAGAGTAGGATATTTTTAAGATCACAAGTAATCCAAAGCTAAGTTTTTATCTTTACTTAAAGTTGTATGTTTGCATGTGGAATCCTGCAGAAGAATTACTTTGGAACTTACAGGAAACAAAAATATTATGAATAAACTCTTATTTATTTGCTATTTAATGTCTAAATTCCTTAACACAAGTGGAAAAGCTCCGGCTACAAATGGGCAGGGCATGAAAGAAATCCTGTATTACAGCTTTAAGGTGCCTTATCTTTTTGTACTGTTTTATTCATTGAGTCAGAAATTTCTCAGTGAATAAGTGAGTTTACAGGTGTGAATCAGAAGCCTCTGCAGTTTTCTGTCATTGTTTTCCTACAAAGGAACCACTTTTGATCTGTGTGTGAATGTTGTACTGAAGTAAACAAGACCAATGGTGACATCAGGTGTGACTAAAAATGCCACTGATAACCACCTTTCCTTTCTGTACTGTGCACGTATTAAAGTCCTTTGGCTCATGGCTTTAGTTGTTTTTTTGGTTGGTTGGTTGGTTGGCTGGTTGGTTTTTCCTTTGTATAACCTGGAAAAATTAGGTAACCTTGCTGCCTCTGTGCCTGAAATGATACTTTCAGTTGCCTAAAGTAACAAGTGAATCTTTAGTAAGACTTTATTTATATAGCAAGATATAGATTCTGGACATTTATTAGATAAAATAATCAAGACTAAGAAAATGAAAATTGTGTATTACGAGCTTTTCAACATTCAGTCTATCAGAAATATTATGCCAGTATAAGATCTTAAAGATGGAACTAGAGGATATTATGCTAAGTGAAGTGCATCAATCAGAGAAAGACCATTATCATGTGATCCCACTCATGTGGAATTTAAGAAACAAAACAGAGGATCATAGGGGAAAAGAGGAAAAAATAAAATGATGAAATCAGGGAGAGAAATCACAAGAGACTTTTAATCATAGGAAACAAACTGAGGGTCACTGGGGGGGAGGAGGGTAAGAAGATGGGGCAACGGGATGATGAACATGAAGGTGGGCCCATGATTTAATGAGCACTGGATGTTATAATAGACTGATGAATCACTGACTTCTACTTCTGAAACCAATAATACATTATATGTTAATGAATTGGTTTTAAATAAGTTTTTTAAAAAATGAACTTAAAGAAAAATGCATTCACCTTTTATCTCCTTGCCACAGAAACGAGTTATTTCCGACAATCATAAGTAATCAAAAATGAAGTTTATTTGTATATGTGGCATGGGAGGAGGATAACAGGAGTCATTTAGGGAGAATAAATTAGAATAAGTGTCAGTGTGCTAATAATAGCACCCATTTAGGCGCTACCCTGAGCATCAATAATCCTTCAAAGCAATTGATATTATCACCAATTTACAGACAGGGAAACTAAACACACATAACTTTAAATGACTTGTCCAAAGTTAAAGAGTTAGTAACTTGTAGAGCCAATATTCTTCTTAAGGCTTTGGCCTGAAGACCACAAGCTTAGCATCCGTCATTTTCATGGCCCTATTATAATACAAACAGGGTTCCTGAAAAAGCCAATGCAATTTCCAGGGAGCAATTTACAATGAGGAGAAGAGACTAGCACAATATGACACAATTCTGTGCAGCATTGGGTGCTGTGAGAGATTTATCAATATACTTTTTATGTTTTATACTTAGCAGATGCGTGCATACTCTTGGTTAAATGGGGCTAATTAACCATGCTTTGAAGTGACCGTTAAATTCTGCCCCAACCACATCTCTCATTGCCTACAAAATCAATGAGGACCTTAGTTAGCACCTTTTTATATCCGATCCTGTAGCCTGATAAAATGGGTTCTCCCTGACAACTAGCCATAGTGGGAAACCTGTTTTTGTAGTTTTAAAAAAAAAATTGGCGTTCAATATCATAGGCCTGTTAGTCCCACACTGAGATAGCTCAGCAATCAACCTTTTTTTTTTCTTTTTTTTAACATCTCAACATCTCAATCCTTATTTCAAGCAAGTCGTGATTTCTTTTCTTTCATCAATATGTATGAGGAACTCGGCCTGTTTGGTGGAAGTAGTCTCTGACAGCTAAAGCAATCAACTCCAAGTCAACAGTACTGAAGTCTCTCTTTGTTGAGCTGCTCACTGATAGGTGAACCTGGCAAAGTCACTTCATGTCTTTGAAGCTCATTTGTTCCCAGGGTAAGATCTGTAATACTTGCCACATACTAAGATTATCACTGCTGTTAATTATGTGAAGTAATTGCATTTCCCGATTGTTTTAGGCACTAGCTGAAGGATGCAGAATTATTGAGTCTTTGTAGCACAGGGAATTATTAGGTGTTTAAAACTGTTGAAAGGCAGAAGAAAAAATAATATAGTTCTCTTGGCACTTCACTCTTTAAAATGTATCTGCCACTTGTCACCCATAATATCTTACCTTGTGCAATGGTATCACTCATATCCCTCAACATGAATTGTTTAGAAGCCCTTTAAGTAATCATGAGAAGCAAACATATTTTGAAGAAACATGTACCACATGCTTGAAATGCATCATCTCATCATCTCAGTGAATCTTCACACACCTTATTGCACAAGCACTGGCACTTCTCTATTGGAGAGGCATGGAAACCAAAGCACAGAAATGGGAACTATTAATCAGAATTAATACTTTTAAGTACTGGAACCAGAATTTAAGCCTGTGCTCTTACCTGGATCTTTCTCCTTTCAACTTGGAAGAATTTTTCCTGTATCTAGAAAGGTACAGAGTAACTAAGTTCATTAAAAATAACTATCATCATCATCATTATTATCATCTGTGACCATTTCAAACTGGGCTGTATAAGCAATAGCTCATAAACATTTAAAGAAAATGCTTAAAATAGCTCTATGCAAGTGTGTATCAGTTAGTTTTTGCTGCCTAACAAAATACCCCAAACTACGTGGCTTACTATAAAATTAATCATATATTTATTCAAGATTTTTAAAGCCTGATATTGGGAGTAGGGACATTTGAGTGGTTCTTCTGGTCTCTACTGGGCTCATTCATGCTTCCATGGTGAACTCTTAGGTTAGCTCAAGACTAAATGGTCTAGGATGGCCTCCACCAAGGTGACTTATCTTGGTTCCTTGTGATCTGTTATCTTCCAGCAGTGTAGCCCAGCCATGTTCACTTGGTGGTGGAGGCTACGTTGAGCAGCACCAAGAAGCCTCCTGGGGCCTACACCTGGAGCTAGATGACATCACCTCAATGCATTCTAGTAGCTAAAGCAAGGTACAGGACATTGGGCATGAAGTAGTAAAGAAATACGCTTTTCTTCTTGTTGGGAGAAACTGCAAATCACTTTGCAAGGAATGTAACACAAAGAGGGAAGAATTGTGGCCATTCATGGCAGAATAAATACACATAGTCAACTTTACCTGCTGCACATTTTTAAAGAGCGATATGGAAATATACATTCTTCTGAAAATCTATTTTGTTCCATTTACAAAGGGGTGAGGATGCCGTGTTAAGTATTCTTTTATTGCATAAGTGTCCATGATCAGGAAAGCCAAAGATATTGGCAGCCTCTCAGGATTTGAGTTTTGGACTGAAGTTATCAAAGTGTGATTACAGTAATCCTAAAATAATAGTTATTTCATATTTGATTTACATTTCTCTATAAGGTTACCTCAGGCATTATAATTGTCAAATCAAACTTAATAGAATTTCAGTTGTTCTATTCTAAATAGCTTGTGCATATTTTGAGAATTCCCCTGTACACTTGTACTGACTCTCTCACCAAGGGATGCTCGTGCTTTCATGAGTTTGTTCTAATTGTGCCATTCACCGTATTAACATTAATTAGCAGACTCATCTTTCAACTTCACCCCCTTGGGACAGATTCAGTCAGGGTTGGGTAGGTAGGGAATTTAATTAATCTATCAGCAAATTGAATTTTTTATTAGGTACTTTGGTTTTATCTCTCTTTTTTTGGTATTATATATTACAAAACTTATTTTGAACTGGAGTTACCTAAAGATTTATTAGGAAGAGAAAGAGTCCAATGATTTCTCCCCAAAGAACTACGGATAATAAAAGATACCATCAATGGTCTTTCTGGGCAATTTTCAAGTAGGTTTTTTTGGGGGTGGGAGTGGGGTGTGTGTGTGTGTGTGTGTGTGTGTTCCTATTTACTTAGATTGGAGATTCTTTTCCAGATTGAACCTTCCATATTGATGGAAGGACAATTGTATAGTAAATTTATCAGTAGTTGGATATATAAACAACTACTATTTATGGCTTAAGAGCAAAGGGCATCAGTGTGTGAGAATTTAATTCAATAGGGCTAATCTCAAATGCAATTAATGTTCACATTCTTTATGTGCCCCTCTGGTAGTCTATTTGCCCAAGGAATTTATTGAAATAGGTACATTTAATTAAACTGTTTTCAGCACTTGGGCAAAGATACAATTTAAGGTGTGACATTACACTTACAGAAAAAGAAAGAAAAGAATCTGGACAACTATTTTTTTTAATCTGGTCTCTTAAGAATGTGTAAAATTTCAAATAGTAAAGGATGTGTGTCAAATATTCCTTCATCTCCCACTCCTACATACACACATACACACACACAGAGCAAACTCTGTACCCTTAATATTTCCTTCAATAATGAGTTTACAGAACATGAACTATTATGCAAGCTAGTGCAGTGAATTTGAGTGGTGTTTTTGAATGATAAAATTCATGTCCACTCCCAGCTCCTAACTAGCTCCATTTTTTTTTCCTCATGAATATGAAGGGGTTAGAATTCCCTCAGCATTACCAACTGGTTCTACAATCATCTGCTTCTATGAATTCTGGAGTATGATTTTGTCGTGGGCTTTGTCTGTCTAGGTTTCCCAGTTCACATAACCGTAGGCAGGCAGACTTGGCCTAAAAGAATCATTTTCTTATGTGTCTTTTTTCAACACAGTTTGTAAATGTGTGATACACAAATGGGACAGATGGAAATGAAATTGGAAAACAGCATTGTCTCGATGTTCAGTGACCCTATAACTTGCGTAATAACATAGGCTTACGTTGACACATTACAAACCAGATGTCTTGTCCTGACACGTTTACTAGGAAGGATCCAAGCCTTCAGTGAGAACTACCAGAACTTTAGAGTTACAAAACTGACCTCAAATTTTACATTTGATTATACTGAAAGACGAATCTAGTCTCAAAAATTTTAGTTTCTTTTTTAATGGAGAAGGATCCTACTAAACAAATATACACCTGTTTTATTTTATGTTATATTTCAGTGCACAAGTTTTATTTTCATTTCGCATTTAAATCTGCACAAAAAAACCAGGGAAATATTAAAAGCAAAGGGAATAGATTTCACTTCATTAATAATAATTTTTCAAATAACCATCAATATTTCCATATAACACAAAAGGTATTATTTTAGAGAGGGGGAAGGGGAAGAGGAGAGACAGGGAGAGAGTCTCCTCAAGCAGACCCCTCACTGAGCATGGAGCCTGATGTAAGACTCAGCTCAGGGCTCTGCCTGGCACTCACTCCCAAAACCCTAAGAGCGTGACCTGAGCTGAAATCAAGAGTTGGCTGCTCAACAACTGAGCCACCCAGGAAGCCCTTAAATAAACTTTAATATTAGTTCCTATTCTTCATCAGAAAAGACAGACAAATAAGAATATGTAGCAAGAATAAAAGACTTGATCTCTTCCAAACACATATCAGTACTTTTTAAATGGTTGCTTTCCTAATCTGCCTTTGATTCCTCATTGTACCAATCCCTCTCTAAGCAAACTAGGGAATATTTTGTTTTTGCTCACTTTTTCTGAAGCATAAACTTCCCTTAAGCTATCATGTGAGAATATGTAATTCCCACTACTGTGCCCAGGCTATGTTACTATTCAGGTCTACACAGGAAGGAACCAAGAATAATGTGACTTGCTTGAAACTAAGTCATGAACTGTAGATCCTGGTGAGTTTTTTGGTTTGTTGGATTCTTGCTTTATTAAATCATGAAATATGTATAGGAAAGTACTTTGTATACTGGAAAGCACTCTATAAATATAAGCAGTGATCATTATACATCTTTAAAAAGTTGATAGCGTTCTTACCAATCTTCTGTCACGTGCCCTAACTTCAGGGACATTAAAGTGATTTGAGAACAGCATTCCAAGGCTAAACTTGACCCTTAGAAGACTTCCAAGAGGTGTTCAGCCTTCTCTGCTCTCAGGAAGCAGAACTGTCAGACCTTTGAAAGTTGACTTCACCCCCGCCCCCAACATGCCCTCCTTTCTCCAGGCTGATCTCCAGAGCCAGCTTATTCACACACCTCCGTCAGGACATTGGAACTGTCTTTTAAAAGTCTCAATCTGTAGTTGAAGAAGAGATAAGCCTTTTCTCCACTCTAGCCCAAATATCACATCAACTTCAACAAAGAAAAAAGCAAAAATGTTTAGGGTCTTCTCTTTTGTTATAATTAAAGCTCCCTTCACAACAAGCTGGGAATGTCTCTATGGTAACACGGTCTTATGTGGAAGCCAAAGAGCCTGGGTTTGAACTCCGAAGCCCTGGGTCTCAGTGTAGCTTGGTCAAACCACTTATGAGCTCTGTGACCCTCAGTTTTCTCATCTACAAAATGGAGATACCCATGTGTGATTGGCAATGCCCCTGTGCACATTACAGATAGTGAATATTAACATCACCCCTCACGAAGTAGAGGCTACTGTTATCATCTTTTGTGAGTTCCTAACTTCAGCTTGAATTTTGCAAATCAGATGGAGCTTTTGGCATCCTTGCACGATAATGAGACAGGATAACGAAGAGTCATACTGTTTGGGATATCCAAATATCGGTAAGTATTGATTGCAAATTAGGCAAAATTAGATCCTTTCGGCTTAATCTACACCAACAATGTGTAAACATGGAGATATTTTTATTTTCAGAAGTGTGCAAAGCTTACACTTATTTCTGAACTCTAAATTAATGCCTTTAGGAATGTTTTATGAAAATAAAAACATCAGATATGCCTTTCTTTGTGAACATAGTCTCTTTATACCCTTTTCAAAATAGTAGGATATGGAAAGAGGAAGCAAAAACAGTGAATGAGAATCTACTCGCTCATTGAACCTACTGTGAGTCCAGTAGTACATCTGTCTTTGAGAGGGCATAGCAACATCCCATCACTCCTTAAAGCCACAGCGATAGGTGGGTTATAGGATATTCCTCAGCCCGATTCTATCATTGTTCAAGAAAGCCAAACACTGAATTCAATAGAAAAACACAAGCTCAACTTATGAAAACCTGTTATCATCCCCTGGAACAAAACCATGTCTGAATCCCACTTAACAGAAAGAGAAGCAGAAACATAACAGAAAGTTCAGTAGTTACGAACACAAGCATTGGCATCACACAGACACTGGTTCTAATCCTAGCTCTGCCATTAACTCTCTATGTAACCCAGAGCAAACTGCAAAATCTCTCAGGGCTTCCATGTTCTCATCTGTACAATGGGCATAATTAAATCTCCATGGAGGTGCTGTAAAAAGTATAGGGTGTTAGCTGATACCAGGCACAACAGCACTTCATCAGTACAGCAGCTATCAATGGTTGCCAGTTAAATATTGGATGGTATTTCTTTCTTGCTGTAAAATTGAAATGTAAGCATTTCATAACGACTCTAGATGAATGTTGACACAGGTTTGGATTCTATCAGAGAACCTGAAGTACACATAAAATTATCTTACTTTAGACTGCTGAAAATCCTGAAACCATTCTTTCCCAAGCAGGGCTCCAGTGAACTGAAATTGCCCAACAAGATCAAGCAGGCCTTCAGATTATCAGTGTCCTTTCCTCCTGTAAAAATGGAAGAAGTTAGGTATCTTAAGCTAGACAGCTTGGCTGTTAGATAATTTAAGACATGAGTAGTTGGTTCTGCCCCATAACTTCGTATAAATCAAAATCAAACTATCCATTCATTCACATTGTGCCCACTGTCCACCTTGGATAAATGATAGAGGAGCAACTGCTTGTGGCTGAATCTTTCATGAGATGGAAGAGATAAAGATGACAGAATTTGTTTGGGGCTATAAGGACAACATTTTCTTTGACAGAGATGTTCAGAATCCCAATGCACCCCATTATTCTATAGCCATGGCTCTCAACTCTAAGGTAAGCTCAAATACATTTGTTAAACTGTTTTGTACAGAGTTTGCAACTCTTTGCCTCTGATGTGAGCCTTGCAGAAGTTGTGTCCTTTTTGTGACCCTCCTGTACCCCCAGGCTTCTGCACCTGCTACGGCCCTTGGTAACAACCAGAGCCTGGCATAAGCTGTACGTTTAGAAACTCAGTGTGCCAGAGGCAAAGAATTTTCCTGAGAGACCTTTGGTCCCTCAACCTTTCCAGCAGCAGCCCTCACACTTTAATTTGCATAAGAACCACCTGGGGGTACTCTTTAAAAATGCAGATTCTATGGCATCCCCTGCCCACTCCCATTTAGTCCAGTGTTTGGTAGCGTTCTGGACTTTGTATTTTTATAAGCATCCCAGCTTATTCTCATACAGGCAGTCATTCTGGAAGATGCTGAGAGAAACACTACTTTTTTAAAAGATTTTATTTATTTATTCATGAAAGACACAGAGAGAGAGGCAGAGGGAGAAGCATGCTTCCTGCAAAAAGCCTGATGAGGGACTCGATCCCAGGACTCTGGGATCACTACCTGAGCCAAAGGCAGATGCTCAACCACTGAGCCACCCAGGTGCTTCCAAAAATCCTAATTTGTAAAATAGTATTCGATCATAAACAGAAAGTATAGAAGATAAGTATCCACATAGCCCAAGCCGGCTCACATATGCTGTTGAGGATCAGAAGCACTATCATGTGTATTTGTGTCTCTAATTCCCCTACCCTAATGCTTTTTGAAGCAATAGAGTAACAACAACAATAGGGTCAATAATAATATAATAATATAATAATAGCAGCATGTCCTGTGAGAGCATCTACAGCTTCTTAAGCAAAAATATAGACATAGAGTAAAAGCTTGTTCTTCAGAGAGCTAGTGTTGATGTTTACTAGTCATGTGACCTTGAGTCACTATGACCTCATTTATAAAAGAGAGTATCTACCTCTCAGGATTGCTGTAAAGGACTTAGTAACGAGAGCCCAGGCACACGTTTGGCCCTCAGTGCTAGTGCAAAACTCTGTCTTCTCCATGAGGGTAGGAGGAACCATCCAGGGGCCACTCAGGTTATCTTCACAACCCAACTTTTTCCCAGCACCCTGTGCTTGGCAGGTTTCAAAAGGTATTGGTCTGTGCCTTAATCTATTCTGGCTGCTGTAACAGAAATACTATAAACTAGGTGGCTTATAAACAACAGAAATTTACCTCTTGTGGTTCTGGAGGCTGGGAAGTCCAAGATTGAAGTGCCAGTAGATTCAGTGTCTGGTGAGGGTCCACTTCCATCTGCATAAAAGGCTGTCTTCTGTGTCGCTTGCATGTCAGGGCCTGAGAAGCTCTCTTCTGTAAGGCTTTCCTGAGGGCACTAATTCCATTTACAATGGCCCCATTCTCCTGACCTCATCACCTCCCAAAGGCTCCACCTCCTCCTGCCATCACCCGAGGGGCTGGGATTCCAACATATGAATTTCAAAAGGACACAAACATCTAGACTCCAGGAACTTCTTCATCTCACCGAACTTACAGACACCGCCTTTTACCTAGAACACTAGGTGATAGAATATAATTTCTAAGAGAAGTACAAAACACGTACAGCCAGTGTTCTGTGCAGGTGGATCTACTATCACTGAGTCAGAGCCATAGGAAAGAGAGGGTTGCATCACAATGACAGGTAAATCCCCTGAACCATCCTGGAGATAAAGAACAGAGACCCTCTCCTCCCTGGACACAGGGCCAAAGAAGCCCTGGCACATTCCCTTCACTCCAGACTCCATGAAGACCCTCCATCTCGACATGTCCACCTTGCTTAGATATCCTGTACTACTTGGGATTTGAGACCAGATCCGAAGGGGCAGGATTGGCACTCTTTCCAAGAAGTTTATCTTCCTGTTCATTGAGAACAAAACCCCTTCAGTAGTGCTATAGACAGCAAAGGAGAAAAAGGTCTGTATCACTTTGCTAGGTCTGTCATAAGAAAGTTCCACCAACAGAGAGGCTTGAGTTATTTACTCAAGCAGCAGAAATCACACAGCTCTGGAGGCTGCAAGTCTGAAATAGGGTGGTGGCAGAGCCAGGCTCCCTCTGGAGGCTCCAGGGAAGGATCCGTTCCAGGCCTCCACACTAGTTCCTGGTGGTTCCTTGCTTTATGGCAACATGACTTCAGGCTACCCATGGTAATGTCCCTATACACAGACCAGGGTTCACATTTCCCCTGTTCATAAGGACATACATCATACCAGATTAGGGGCCCACCCTACTGTGCTATGACCTCATCTTCACTAATTAGATTCGCAATAACCCAATTTCCAACTGAGGTCACATTCTGAGGTATTGTGAGTTAGGATTTCAACATATGAACCAGGAGAGGAAAGGACACAATTCAGCCCCAAACAGACTCTTACAAGCAAATTTATATGAGTATTTGGTTAGGACTCAAAGTGTCGGGTCATATGGGGACAAGATGACTTCAGCCTAAAATTTTTCTTAAAACTTTTCTTATCTGGTGACTACTATCCCGTAGGAGTTTCTCTGTATGAGCCCCATGGAACTGTGTTGTTTTAAAGACTTATCCATAAATAGCTGAACAGCTTGACCTGGCAAATGGGATCATGTAATGTTCACACTTAAATGTCCTTGACTTGAATGCAAGGATTGATTCTTGAATAGAGTATTTTCCCAAAAGTAAAGCAGTCATTTTAAAATAAGCAATATGGTGATCTTCTAAGGGAACCGATAAACCAATAAAACTAATAAAACTGCTCTAACTAAAATCACTAAAATTTACCATCCCGAAACCATAGGGTACAAAAACAGTCCCCAAGCCCAGATGTTTCTTATGGAAAACGACATTTAAATAACAAATTACTTAACAATGATTAGACCTGAAATATAAAAGGCATCATTGGGCAGCCCTGGTGGCACAGTGGTTTAGTGCCACCTGCAGCCCAGGGTGTGATCCTGGAGACCTGGGATCGAGTCCCACATCAGGCTCTTTGCATGGAGCCTGCTTCTCCCTCTGCCTGTGTCTCTCTGCCTCTCTCTCTCTCTGTCTCTCATGAATAAATAAATAAAATCTTTAAAAAAAAATTTTTTTTAATAAAAAAATAAATAAAAGGCATTATCTGAGAGTAGTGGTTAGCATGCTCATACGTCCATATAGCAGAGTGGTCACATTTCAACTTTTTTTTTTTTTTTAGGTTTTTTTTTTTTTAAGATTTTATTTATTCATGATAGTCACACAGAGAGACAGAGAGAGAGGCAGAGACACAGGCAGAGAGAGAAGCAGGCTCCATGCAGGGAGCCTGACGTGGGAGTCGATCCCGGGTCTCCAGGATCGGGCCCCGGGCCAAAGGCAGGCGCCAAACCGCTGCGCCACCCAGGGATCCCTCAACTTTTCTTTTAAACTAATTTTATATGACAGGATCATGTTAGAACCCCATATGTTCCATTCTGAACTGTTTATATTCACTATAATTATATTCACTGAAAATTTTTGCAAAGCAGATTGTTAAATTCTCAGTTTATTTTTCTGGGGAAAAAAGGTTGGTTTTTTTTTTTTTTTTTTGGACAGAGACTAACAATAGTTAACAAGATATTGTGATTAACAAGAGCAAAGCTTCTAAAATGAAGCTTTAAGGCACACATTTAAATTGGGTAATAGTCAAGGGTATGATTAAAAACTTGTTCATTTGCATTATTTAAACAGCCAGTGAATATCATTAATTTCAATTGAGAACTAACGGCACAGTCTATCAATCAGGAGCAATCTGAATTGGAAGTCAAGAACTTTCCAGTTTGTCTGTTTTTTTAAGAACTTTCTGTTCTTGACTGCATGTGATTTCTTTATCTAGTGATAGGGTTTGTTTTTTGTTTGTTTTCTTAATCTTGCATTTCTGCCTCAGTCTAGTTAATCTCTCCATGTCTGAGTTTTTGTCACAGACGAAATGGGAATATTTATTCTCAAGTAATACCCATGAAGATTGATGAACAAATAAGGTGTTTGTAGATTTGCCATTGGCAGTATAAACCAGAGCCTCATTCACATTTCAGATCAATGCTCTTTTCAAAATAAGTTGAGTGATGAAAGATTTTACATACATGTTTTAGGAATTTGTACAGTCTTGGAGACAAGCCCAGATCTCTAAACTGGAAGCATGCAGGGGAAGCTCTAGATTAGACCCTGTCAGAGCAGAAGTCCAAGAAGCAGAAATAACAAAGGGGCTTTCTTACCTTTATCTCTGGGGAACGTGTTGATGAAGACCCATTAGAGAAGTCTAGATGAAGTCTTGCCTATTCCTGGGTCTGTATACTAAATGGGCATTACATAATTAAGTTATGAATTAAAATCAAGAAATATCTAAAAGAGACAAGTTTCAAATGAGGCATTTTCTAATAGTCCTTCATTGCATCTGTTTCTCAATGCCCCTGCCAAATGTCCTAGTTTTTCTTAAACTCAGGTGATCAGTAATCCACTCCCTGCCAGTGCTCAGTTGTAATCTGATGTGGACATCATCTTGGGAATGCCCCTCCATCTTACTCATTGTCACTGACCTTTTGTTTAACCCAACAAAAGTTCCCTCTTCTATCAAATTTTGAGATAGTTTCTCTCACTAGTCAAGCATCCTTTGCTGAATAAATTTAAAAACCCTTAAAATGAAGTAAATCCTTAAAATGAAGTAAATTTTGAGACATTTTTAAAGGTTTTATTAATTTATTCAGGAAAGACACAGAGAGAGAGAGGCAGAGACTTAGGCAGAGGGAGAAGCAGGCTCCCCCCAGGACCCCAGGATCACAACCTGAGCCAAAGGCAGTTGCTCAACCACTGAACCACCTAGGTGCCCAGCATACACAATTTCAATTTACTATACACACTCACACATTTAGACATGACTGTGAGTTTGATATTGTCATGCTCATTTTACAGAGCGAAAAATTGAGTCTCTGACTTTGGACAAAAGATAGCTTGTCCAAAGTCACACAGCTACCAAGTAATGGAACTTGAATTGGAAACCAGATTTTTCTGGCACCATCTGTACTTTTTCTATTCTGCCAAGAGGTTTCTCCCTCCTACATTGCTCCATTATGATAATCATGCAGCCATCATTTATTAAACTTCTACATACTGTGTGCCTTACACCCATTTTCATATAATCCTCCACTACCCTAAACAACAGTATCATCACCACTTTATATATGAGGAGATTGAGGCTCAGAACCCCTGGGTAAATTGGTCACACTCAGAAGTAGCAGAGCCAGGGATCAAACCCTGATAATCATTATTCACAAACTCCATATTTGTAAAGTGTCTTTGTAACCCCAAAATCAATACTCAACAGAGCTTTGCCAGTCATTCTTAGGCATGTGCAAAGTGACAGAACTCTGAGTCACCCAGGATGAATGCTGCCAACTGAGGTCAAACAAGGCAATCCTCTGCCTTCTTGTTTCAACTCTCCTACTGTAAATAGCATCCTTTTCTCAGTCTGTTTAGTGCCACATTTTTCATATGTCTGTGGTTTTCTTCTTTTCTTTCTTTCTTTCTTTCTTTCTTTTCTTTTTTTTTTTTTTTTGGTAATGTTGCTGTTTATAATGACAGCATGATGAGATGAGTACTGGTTATTATACGGTATGTTGGCAAATTGAATTTAAATATAATTTAAAAATTAAATGAATAAATAAAATAAAATAAAATGGCCCCACTCAGGGCACCTGGGTGGCTCAGTCGGTTGGTTGAACCTCTGCCTTCGGCTCAGGTCATGATCCAAAGCATCCTGGAATCAAGCTTCACATCAGGCTTTCTGCTCATCAGGGAGTCTGCTTCTCCCTCCCTCTGCTCTTGAGATCTCACTCATTCTCTCTCTCTCTCTCTCTCTCTCTCTCTCTCTGCTTGTCAAATAAATAAATAATTTAAAAAAAAAAAAAAGGAGCCCCCACAAGCTTAGAGCTGAAGTGCTGTCTTGTTGTTCTAAGTGTGAGAAGGCTGTGATGTGCCTCATGGAGAAAATGCATGAATTAGAGGAGCTTCATTTAGGTATGACTTATAGTGCCATTGGCCTTAAGTCCATTGTTAGTGAATTACATATATATGTATACATATATACATCTTTAACAGAACAGACGTACATTTAAAAGGCTTCATATTGATTGGTTGACCAGAGACTCACAAGAGCCTAACCCTGTATTTCCCCTATGATCAATGTATTGTTCAATATTCATTAATTCAGTGTTCTCAACAACCTTTCAGATCATAACTACCACCACAAATAACAAAAATCAACTGTGTTTGTGTTTCCAGTGTCCATGTTCTTCTACTACCCACCCCTCTATACATTCTGTGAAATAAGTGTTCTGTTGTGTGTGATGCACCTTTGTTTTTAATTTTTCCTTCAGTTTCCCCTGAGAGATACGTTCCCTTGCCATAACCACACTGTTCTTTCAAATATGACACCATTCCACCATCCTGCACTGTTGCTTCAATGACCAATAGATTCTCATCATCATTACCAAGGAAAAACAACATAGCACACTGTAAAGCAAACTCATAAAATATTTATTTAAATTGATTTAGCTTAGAGCATGTTTATATACATAAATAATTTGTACTCTGTGAGTCAGATTCTGAAATGCAGATGCAAAGTGTAGTGCTGAGGGCTCTTTCCTGAGCATCCCCATCCAGTTATGGAGTTCACACTTAGGTCTAGAGAAACAAACAATATATGGCAGTGGTCTCCTCTCATTGCATAGTGGTTTCTTATGTACACCATGAACCTTCTGGAATTCAGCTCTTTCTCTAAAGGAGATCATTTCCTGCATATTTCTCCACGGAGAAAAATAAGAACTAAATCAGCTAGGATGATATCTTCAACACTGCAAAGGTTTTTGGATTGTACCATCCATGCCTCCTAGACTTGCCTGTTTGCTAGAGGGCTGCTGATATACCAGCTCTTCTCCAGCTCATGAGAGAAAATGGAAGATGAAATGGATTGGGAATCCAAAGACATGGTCTCAAGTCAGACTTTATGAAACAATGAGTGGTCTGGGCAAGTCACTGCACCTCATAGAACAACTCCCTCATCTGTAAAATGACAGAATTATCTGCCTTTCTACTTCCAAAGACTGTAGTCATTAGAGGAGATTCCAGTGACTTACTATATAAAGGATTTTGTAGTTATCAAAGCATTGTTCACATATATTATCTCATTTGATATTCACATCAACATTACCAATTAAGTATAATTATGATTATTATAATTTTGTGACAAAGTCTTTGCAAACACAAAGGTACTGCATAAATACTTGCACTGTAAAAAGAAATCAGTGGTTTTGAAGACAGCAGGAAGAAGATTGTCAGCATGTGGAGGCCTTACAAGGAATTAAGACCAAATATGTCATTGCCTAGTTTAAATCAAATGGGTCACAGCACAAGGTGCAAAGCCAAGAGGGTTGGTGAGGCTGAAACCCAAGTCACATTCTGATCTTTAGGACACATCTCCGGGGGCCAGGATTTATGCTACATCGTACACAGTTGTCATATGGGCTAGTGCGGTCCTAGGTTAATGGGTCAAGACAACAATCACAGTAATAGCCATTGGTGCCTAATAAAATTTGTATCGCTTTATAATGGGATCTTCTTTCTTAAAAATTACTTCATTATTTCATCAGTCTGGATAGGCTGGATAATGCTGCAGTAACAACCCCAAAATCTTGGTGGCTTATCATAACAAAGATTTATTTCTCACTCAGGCAACACCCTATATTGGCTTTTGCTTATCTCCATATCTCTTACTCTTAAGCTCAAGATGAGGGTGTAGCCACCATCTCAAACATTGCCAATTGCCAAGGTAGAATACAAAACAGGTGTGGAGGGTCTCATAGCAGTAACTAAAGTCTCTAATCTGAAATTAACACACATCACTTCATTCCCAATTGAGCAGTAACCCAATTACAAGGAGGCAAGAAACAATCCAACAATGTGCCTGTAAGTGGGAATACCATAACTATTTGGCAGATAGCATAGAGCAGAGGTGAAATATACTTGAATTTTCTTTGACCATAAGCTCATTGACCATTCCACGGGACAAGGTTGCCAACTTCGGCTGCATAAATAGACAAATATTATCCACAACCAAGGAGGAAACAGTTGAGTTCTTAATGCTGCTACACTGACATTGATCATGTGAACCTTTAGGAACCGATTTGCCTTCTTGAGTTAGCAGCATTATCTGTTTTGTCTTACTCCAGTGAATTGCAATGAAAAAATTATGAAGTCATATGCAATTTTGTGACATTAGACATTGGTTATTAATATATATTTTACCTGAAATTAATGTGTGTTTAATATCTTTTTATTAATTGTATCAAGAAACCTTATAAGAAGGAAATGTTTTTATAGCAAGGGGTTTATCTGAAAAACTATTACTTCTAGAAATGATTACCTTTACAGGAGAATTTTGTGTGTTTCTAGCTAAAATGACAGACTAAAAGTAGAGGAAGGCAGGAGGAGTGTAGACTGATTCCCAGGAAGTGGAACTATCCCAGAGTAAAACATCCTACAAAATGGAGAGCTTTCATTTTCACCATACTGGTACAGGGAGGCCTACAGAATATTCTTCACTCCTAGAAAGATTGATGCCCTGAAGCCATCCCATTGTCAAGCGAAGTTTGTAGAATACCCACTCCAACATACATCTATTCTGTTTTGCTAAATAAATAAATAAATAAATAAATCCTAGACAGATAAGTTTAAAATGGGATTTTTCAAAACACTGCTAACAAGTTTGAGAAGAGAAATCAGGCAGATACAAATGCTAGCCATGGGGATTACTTACTCATAATGTGCTGAAAATGAGGAGTGTTTCAAGAATTGTTTTCCTGCTATAGTATTGGAATGCTAACATGTAAATATGGTAATGTGAAACACTATTGTAGCTGGTGGGAACTGGAATCAACTTTATTTTACAATCCTACTGGGGAAAAATATTTTGATATTTTGGATGAAAATCCAAGAGAATGAAGATGCATCCTGACATCAGTTAGAACTCTGCTCATGAAAAGATGTTCTTTCCAAATACAAATGTGTTTGATATATTGTTATTTAACATACATTTAATTATTCTTTTCATTAAGGTTTTCTAATTGTTTCTAAGTATTATTTGCCTTTGGTGGAATAATCTTGTTATTTTTATGATCTCAGAAAGGCAGGATGGGGAATAATTATATCAGGTGTAAGCTGGATCTGTGCTTATTTTCAAATACACATACAAAACCTGGAAGGCCTGGTTATCAAAAGCTATTACAAGTAGGAATATCATGAGAATATTTATTGGTATTTGTTTCCATTTAGCAATCCAACCCTTAATTTTTTAATTTCCATTTTAAAGTTGCTGTATTAAGCATAATAACCACTTGAAACATGTAGCTTGAATAGGAGAGAAACGATAGAAGCCAAGGAGGATTTTAATTACAAACTCCACTTCAGCAAAATTGCCAGCAATAGGAGCGTGGCTGTGCAAGCATTTATGTTAGGATAGGGTGGTGTGTGAAAAACATTTGCAGTAGAATAATCTTTCCCTTGTTCGGTAGCACAAAGTTAGAAGAATAGCCTCATTGACTTCCAGACAACCAGACCCAAAACAACCTTGAGATTGGGCCTCCATGTGAAAAGTGGAGATTAAAAAAAATGCTAGGATAATCCAGGTTAAAAGACATGAAAAAAGAGGATGACAGTAACTCATATTGCAATGTGACTCTTCATTGCAACTCACTTGAAAATTGGCCATTATAGGAAAGGCCGTCAAGATTGGATGGTGACCATATCAGAATACACACGGCAACAGATATTCTCTGATCTTTGCTGAAAGATAGAAGATGCCCGAGTCACCATTGCTGGGAAAGGAATGCACACCCTCAGGCAGTGTGGTGGTGTGGAAGGATCTCGAGCTTTGGAACTGGACAGACTTAGATTGCTGGGCTGATTCTGCCATTGCGTATGTGGACAATCATGGGTAGAATCATAAATACTCATTTTCTTTTCCCGTAGGGTCATTGGGAGAATTAAATGAATTACCAGACGTAAAGCCTGAATGCACTCAGTACTTACTTCTGCTTCCTCATATAAAGAGGAATCCAGAGGACCTGGGTATCTCTTTCAGTTAAGCGTCTGACTCTTGGTTTTGGCTTGGGTCATGATCTCAGGGTCCTAGGGTCGAGCCCCGTATCCGTCTCCATGCTCAGAGCAATCTGCTTGAGATTCTCTCTCCTTGTCCCTCTGCCCCTCCCCACTTCGAATAAATAACTTAATTTAAAAATAAATAAATAAAGAGGAGGAATCCTAGAACCAGCTCTTCTCATTTTATGTGAGAAAAGGGGTACCCAGAAATGCCAAAGTCCTCCTGAGGTCATATGACTTGGGAGGCATTGGTCAGATTCCCTCTGCCCAGGAGAAGGCTTTCCCATGCCCTCCCTAGTGTCAAGAAGTGGCTATTATAATACAAAGAAGTGGGAGTGAAGGCAGGGGAGCAGATCTCCAGAGGACCATCTGAGGTGTGGGCCCACTCTTGCCGGTGTTATGGCTGTGGATCTGGACATGATTCTTGAAATCAAGTGTGGGGGAATCTCTCCTCACACTACAGCATCCCCCAGTGCGGACTGGGTCATCAAGCCATGAACCATTTCTTATCACCTAGTCAACTGTGAGTAGTGTCTCCTCAGAGAAAGAAGAGACTGGTGGTCTAGGATATTGGACATACCTGAGCAAGCTACTTAAATTCTCTGGACTTAAATGGTCAGGCTCACCTCAGAGGATTGTTGAGAGAATTCCAGATAATATACCTAAGAACACCCAATGGAGAGCCTATCGTATAAATGCATAACATAAAATAAATAGTTATTACTATTTGAACTATTACCATTATTGCAGATGGCAGTGAGAATAGTCAACGTTTATGATTACACTTTGTGCTAAGCATTATAATAAGAATCTTCCACTTAACCCTTATACCAATGCAGTAAGGGAGGTATTATTTCATCTTTCAGGTGAGGAATCTGAAGCCAGAACAGTTCAAGCATGGGCAGTGCAGTAGTGGGGTATGAGCATTTTAAATATTTCCTGACACCTAAGGCACCATAGAGGAACCTTACAAAGAATGTGTAGAAGCCCAGCTGTGTCTCAACAGCTATGTTGTTTGGACCACAGCTGAACTGATCACTGCTTGTACAAGCAGTGGGCACCTTGTGGGTACTAGTACCTTGTACAAGATCTGGTGGGCAGTAGGTGTTCAATAAATTTTCATTACCTTGACAAATTAGTGAATGATATATATTATTGCACTCAGGTCTTCACGTTGGCCCAACAGACAATTCCAGGGACCCTTGGGCTGGCAGTAATCAATCACAAATACTATTTGTAGAGGCAGCCTAGTACTCTGGAGCCAAGGAGAATCCAACTATGAAAAGAGAGGGAATATTACTAAGCAGAAAATTAAAAACCATCATCTTGGCTGTTTGCCTTGGTGGCATTTCTGAGGAAACACGTTCAGAAACATTTGGCAGCCCGTGACATTGACTCTCTGGCTCTCCAAGAATAAGGAAAGCATCAGAAATAAATTTACTTCCCGATTAATTTTCTATAGAATGTTTTCCCCCACCAAGATACAAAGGGCAACCTAAAAGCCATGAGATCATTAAAAATTAATGGGAAACGCTGTTATCGAGGGTTTGCTTATTTTACCATTATTAAAAATGCAAACAGATTGGGTGAAACATTTTCAGCCTGAAAGAGATCTCAGAAAATGGTTTTCTTATCATAAAGTGCAAAGCTAAGCAGAGTGACAGTAAGCGATCTTTGCCTGTGATCAGTGTTTCCTGATCTTAGGGTCAGAAAAATAAATGTCAGAGGAAATAGTACGTTTTACTTAATAATGCAAAATAGAAACAAAGCGATCTGGCTATTAACATGAAAAAATCTATCTGCTTTTGCTATGGCCACATGCCTTTGTTTTAATAACATGAGGAAAAAAAGATTTCAGAATCTTTTGTACTGATCTCAAAAAGCTATATAGGAAAAATCACAAAGGGCCAGATTGCAACTGTGCGTGTCTCTTGTAAACGAAAAGAACTGGCCATGTCAGGACAGCAAGAGAGGAGAAATGTTAGCTGTGGTGACTACAGAATCATTTAAAATGACACACAAAAAAATGTGTTTTCTAAGAAAGCAAACATCCCCATTGCACACATATTTCTTTCCCAAGACACAGCAGTGGTGTGTTTAAAATCTACTTCTCGAGGACTGACTGACTAACCCATTCATCCCTAAAAATATTCCTTTCATAAAACCATGTCTGGCCTGGTCCTCACGTTAAACAGGAACTAATAGTACTCTGAGCTATTTGCTTTCTCCTAGTGTAAGCAGTTTTTTAAAGAAGGAGCAGGAGAGAAGTTTCCAGCAATACTATGACGCCCACGCACACACCCAACCTACCAACCGAGTCTTTCCTGGGCTTCTGCCGTCCCACACTGTGGCCCCAACAGGATCACCAACAACACACCCTTCTCTGAGATCACCGTTGCTTTCGATCCTCATACCACTTTTCTAAGTAGGGGAAACCAACATTTTTGCCAAAGAACTCACCCTCCTTCAGCAGTTATTTTTGTTTGTTTCTGTCAGAGAATGTCTAGCTCAGTACCTTTCCTAGAAACCAGTAGGGCTAAGATCTGTAGTGTTCCTTTTTTTACATATTTAGTGATTGAAAAGCAAGTGCGAAAAGCTCAGGCTTTTTATTCAACCACAACACATCTTTTCAAAATTCTGTAATGGCCCATAAATTTGCATTAATGATCACCTGCTCCAGAAACCTCGGAAACAGGAAGCTGGAAGAACATTCGTACGCGTTTATGTGTCTCAGATACCTGACTCTGGGCCAAGGTGGAAGCTTCAGAGAAAATGAAACTCCACTGACTAGTTGTCTGTTATGGTTTTTGGCCAAAGGAATGGTTGGGTCAAGCGCTAGTGCTTATAACCAAGAGATTTAATTATGGTCCATGTTAATATCTCATATCCTGCAGGAATTCACAATAGCTCAGGTTTTATGATGTTTTGTTTTCTTTTTGGTGGGACCAGGATATATGGAAATTACCTACATGGGACACCAGGCTGGCCTAATTTGAATTTCCTTTCAAAGGTCTTTAATACATAAATATGTACTACAAACTACCCAATCGCTACCACCTTAAAAACTTGTTGGGAAACAAAAATGTGAGAGTTTGAGTCTTGGAGGAACTCTACATAAAGCTCTATAAAGGAATAGCTTCAGGAAGAGAATTATGTATAGCTCAGAGCAGGGTTTACAAACAGACCTGGAGGTGCAGAAAAACTGGAGCCATTAATCTTATTGTTAATCAAAGACCGTTTTGTAAAGCAAATAGTCAGCTCCTAATTTATCTCTTTTGTACGTTCAACCTCTTATATGGCAGTATTTCTTTGAGCAGAGGACAGATCTTTTAGGTATCTAGATATTTCAATGCAGGTTGAAAGCACTAGCATCCCAAGTATGAGAAAGGGTCAGGGTCAGATGTTTATTTATGGGGCACTTATTTGTAACAGGAACTGTGCTAGATCAGGAGTGTGACCCACTGCTTCCTTGATCACATTTCATTCCCCTACAGCCCTGTGGAATACATGTGACATTAATTTTACTGGGAGGAAACTGAGGCTTAGTTCAAAGCCAGTAGTAAGTGGTAAAACCAGAATTTAAACGTATCTAGTCTAAAAACCATGCCATTGATTCTTCTGAAGCCTCTGTAGGAAAAGAGTCAGGATATAAGGTAAACTTACAAACATTTCATGTTTGCTGCTGAACTCTTATGTTTTTATTATATAGGTCTTATTAATACTATGGTTCTCATAGGCACAAAATTCTCACAGAAGCATATACCCATTGTACCACCTGATGATCACTAGAAGATGCTGCTTTTTCTCTATGTAATGCTGATCTCCCTCTTTGTCTCTCATGAATAAATAAATATACATACATATATATTTTTTCAGGGAGGTTTCTCTCGCAGGAAATAAACATTACTGACTAGAGGGACTAGAAATACTAGAATATTGTGAACAAAATCTGTTTTAAAAAGAAGGAGGTCCTGTCATAACATACAACATGATGAACCTTGAGGACATCATGCCAAGTGAAATAAACCAATTTGAAAGACAAATACCGCACAATTCCACTTACCCGAGGTATCCAAAGTAGTCAGACTTCTAGATGCAGGAAGTAGCATGGTGATTGCCAAGGGCTGGGGGGAGGGGAAGAAGTTTTTCAACAGGTAGAGTTTCAGTCATGGATGAAGAGTTCTAGAGCTCTGTCATACCACAGGGTACAAATGGGTTAACAATACTGCTCTGTACATCTAAAAATATTAAGAGGGTAAATTTATATTATGTATTTCTTACCACAATTATTTTTTTAAAAAAAGGCTTATGACAAATCCTGAAAATAGCCAGTTACAACTTCTAAGAATGATGTTAAACTAGACATCCAAGAGTGAGCTGTAAAACACTACACTCCAGTGGTTCTGATTTTTCGAGACCATTTTGAACACTCAAGTCAGGTAGCAGGAGCCTAGGAGAGAATTTCTATAACAGTTTCTCCGCAAGCCCATCTTGTGGCTCAATTGAACATTTCAGATTATCTCTTCCATAAACACCCTCTAAAAAGGCAGAGCACTACTTGGTTTGTTAACAAATGCCTTCCATCCTCACTAAGCTCCCTTGCCTCACTAGGACTCTGAAATACTCCCAGGAGAAACTGGGTAAGCATTACCTTGAGCCCCAGGGAAAATGCTAATAAGAAAGATTAATTTCTATTTGTGAGAAATTCTGATTAGCCTGTGTGGTGGAGTCTACATGAATCTTTCCTGATTATTCTCTACCCTAAACTAAAATATTTTCTGGGACACCAAGATACAAAAACGTAGGTTTGCATGTTTCCACTGCCCTGAAAGATTTTATACAGCATTCTACTGTCAAATGATTTTTTTTCTTAACCTACCCTGTCGTTCCAACTCTTTGGCTGAAATGGAACACTTAGCAGAAAGCAATGATAGTGGTATCCAGTTATTTTAAAGCATGAATGACTATTCAATTAGTCAGAGATTTGAAGTGTTAATAAAAGATTTGCCAAGAATACAGGAGCTACGAGGAGCCTTTGAGATAATCTCGTCCAATGTCTTAATTAAACAGGTGAAGAAACAGAGACTCTGGAAGCTCATCTTGTCCAGTATTAATAGCAGCAGAGAAAGGGAATAATTTTCGCCAAGATGTTTACGGTAGCTCAACTATGGAAACCCCTAGCTGCTTCTTATTAAACTATTAGTTTGGCTTAAAATTGTTCTTGGTCCCTGTTTATGGGAAAGTTTAATAACTGCTATCTACAGTAATAAGAGATATAATAATGTTTATCTTTTTATTTCCTCCAAGGATCTTGGAATGTGCTTCATCATTAATTAAAGAATCCTCTAAAAAAAAAAAAAAAAAAAAAAAGAATCCTCTGAGTCCCCCTATTAGATAAGTATTATTAACCCCATTTATAAAGGAAATGAAATTCTGAGCGATTAGGTGACAGGGAAGGACCATACCCTGCGCTAACGGTTATGGAGGACATTCTGCAAGAGGCAGGACCTTTGCCATTTCCACTGCAAGGATGTAATCCTTAAAGTAAAACAAACTCAACACGTGGGTATAAAGATGATGCCTCATGCAAGGAATTGTGTTAAGAGCACCAGGGGCTTTGAAGTGTATGTGAGGTACCTGTTCTTTGAGAGCATGTATGGAGGAGCCAGAAGGGACACTGAGACAATTGCATAAAATACTAACATACAAGGTAAAATACGTGTTACACAAGAGGTACTATGAAGGTCGAAGGGAGTGAGAATATAAATCAAGATGGAGAGATTAGGAAAAGCTTTAAGACGAAGGTGACTTTGAGCAGCTTATTTAATATTCCGGTGGTCAGATTTTGAGGCATTCATCTGTGCCTTTATTCACTGTACAAATATTTCCTGAGCATATACTCCCGGATCTTGTCTAAGCTCTGAAGTCTAGAGAGTGAGGCAGAGAAGAACAAAGACAGAGCTCCTCCAACACCCGAGCTTTCTCCTGGCCAAGCCAGGGCATCATCTCCCCCTCAAATTTCTGGTATGTAAATAGCCTTGGGCATGTCAATGACAGTAAAGAATGAAACTTTAAAAAGAAGTTGGAGTCTCCTTGTGAAAGCCTTTGAAGGCAAGGGGTCAAGTGTTAGCACTCCAGGAGAAGTGAGCAGGAGGGTAAAAGGACAGGAAAGCAGATCTGGGAAATCTGCGGTGGTTGGCTTTGTTGCCTGGGTCCCCGAGTGAGTAGCAGCTCCACGGTCAGCAGTGGAGGGCACGACAAAGGAGTGAGTGAGATCACACAGGGAGTGTGCGCAGCCAGAAGAGAGAATGGGGTCAAGGACAGAACCGTAGGGTACCTGCACATTTTGAATTTGATGAGGAGAACGAACAAAACAGGCCGCAGAAGGGACCAGCGAGGTAGAGGAAACATGGGGAGACTGTCACCATCATCTGACTAAAGGCAAGTGAACAAAGTGGAGTTTGGCTGAGTGAGTGGTTCCCCCCAGAGAGGGCACGTTAGGGTACTACAGGATTCATGGGGAGGCTTTGGACTCGTTGCATCTGGCAATTAGGATAAGTCTTCTGAGAAAGCCACATCAATAATGCAGCGAACGCTGAATCCAGATTTTAGGGAGTTTTAGTACCAATAAACACATTGCGAAGAAATGGAGTCAGATGACCTGGACATGGGGTTTGCCTAGTTTGGGGGACTAGAGATGGCAGGCCAAGGCAATCCCCACGAAGGAGAGAAGGGATGAGCAAAGAATAGACTTACAAATGCTTGTGGAGCTAAAGTAAGACAGTGAAGGGAATATCAATATACATAAAACTAAGCATAAGAGCTACAGCTCAGTTTCTGGAAAGATGGTGGGGGCTGCTGTGGGACAACACAGGGAAGCAGAACACAGCTGTAAAGGGGGTAAAATGCCTTTTTCCACAGATCATTAATTCTGCTCTATTGTAGTCTGCGTTTGGTTAAAATAAAGATTGTTTTCACGCGTTTTACTGCTCTTGAGTTAATAATGTGAGTACAAACTCTAAACATTTATCACACGCCAGATTTTACTAGTGCACAATGCAAGCAGAAGATTGGGCAACGGATTTCAGAATAACTCCACGCCTGGTTTCTTCTTCTGCTCTTTTCCTCCTTCGGGAGCTCTTCTCAATTTAATTGTCGTCAGTTGATGATCAATTAAACACACTGATTTCAGTGGGGTTTGATAAGGGAGTAGCATTATGAAAAATATTGTGTTGGGGTCCTAAGCGGTGGGGGAAAAGAAACGAGACGATCCATGGCGTGTCACTGTCATTAGCACAGGACACGTCAGTTACTCTCCATCCCCACACCAACATGTGAGACAATTTATACTATAGCAAAACATCGTCCTGGATAAGAATAACCAAGTCAAGGAAAAATTGGGGAGACCGTAGATAGATGACTCTTGGAATTACTTTAATTGATTTGAAAAATGGAGGGATATAGAAAGCTTTCCAAGCATTTTCTAGACAAATTCTCATTTCAGATTATGTTTTAGGTCAAAAATCCTAAGTTTAGGATATAGGGGCTTCAAAGCACTGTCTGTGATAGACGCATTATTTATGAAGTCATTCTGTGTGAATTATGAATTCCTTCAGGTGGAAGGACAGTTTCCTGGGAATTTGACCCTCAAATTTAAGAAAAGGCTAGAGTGAAATGCTTGCTACCTTGCGACTTAGAGGCAGTTATTTAGAAATTCTGGACAATCTCTTGAAGGAAAAGCTAAACATTTTAGGGTAGTAATGTGAGAGCTTTTGGCTGTCAATTCCATTCAGTTTTACCCGTGGATCATCAGCAGCCATCTGTATTCCAAACGTCGTATCTAGGGAGATGGACTGTGTGAAGGAGACTCCTGTGCCCACTGGACCCAGATTTCTTTAGGAAGTGTTGCTCACATGCTTAAACTGTAAAGAGCTCTGCATGGAAAATCAATTGTGAAGGCTGGGAGTTAAGCTGGGTGCTTAGAGTTGACTATAGATATTGAAGGTGTCCACAGAAAGGGACTGCCTAGAGCCAGCTGTTAGCCAGGAAAGTGTTTTTGGTAAACTGCAGTGAAGTGGGCTCTGTGAATACATGAATTACCAAAGGGCACCTCTCTCCTGCTACTCCAGAGGACCCAGGACTTGGCTTGCAGAGAACAGGCTGGATTTCTCTCTTCCTCATCCCCTTGATGACATCTTTCCACAGTGCCTAAATTGTGCATACACCTATGACAACCCTGGGCCTGATGGTCAGCTCCTCTGTAGACCATTTCCCCAGAATCAAGCACATGGTAGATGCCCTCTTTTTTGATCCAAAATGACATATTTTGTGGAATCTGACATCTCTGGACATATATTCATGACCAGATCCAGATTTTTACCTGAGAAGCTCCTGTTGTCTCCTTCGGCGGGGGGCAACTACATGGCTTCAAGTCATAAAAACAATAAGGACCCAAGGAGAGGCCATGAATTCATTCATTCATTCATTGAAAAAAATAATGACTGAGCACCTGTTTTTGCCAGATAACTGCTCTAGAAGTTGGATATCCAGCCAAAATAAAAAAAAAAGGAAAGAAATTCCTATCTTCACATCATATATTCCAATGTTGGAAGAAGATAATAAATGAAACAAATAAATACAATATACTGTACGTCAGTTAGTGCATCACTTGAACCAGGAGAATATCGGTAGGAGATGGGGTTGGAGAGGTAGCAGGTAGGTTGGGAGTGAGATCACATAAGGTCTTGTAGGCACCTGCAGAGACTTATTTTCTCCCCTGGGTAAGCTGAGGAGTCCTTGGAGAATACATTGCACAGAGGAAAGACACAATGATTGATATCACCTTCTCACCCTTCAGCTGAAAGTCGACTGTGGCAAGATTTAGCAAAATGACCAATGATGGTATGGTCCTTGGAAGCTGACTGTGGTTTCTTCTGGATTCTGGGAACTCTCATAAGAGGGGTGCATGACTTTCTGCCTTACCAATTTGGTTATAAAGGATTCTGACCTCCCTAAGACTGAGGAATGTAACGGGTCCATCATACACATCTTAATGTTTCTGGTTTAGACAGTAAAATGTATCCAGAAAAATGGTAATCATGGCATTGTCGCAGTGAAGAAATGGTGACTGCTCCTTCATGGACAACAGGGTTCTTCTGTTTTGTCAATGTATAGAATTAGCCATCAAAGAGGGCCAGAGACAGATTGTACCCAAGAGCCAAAGCAGAAAAAGAAGGGGGTTAGGTTGCCTGATTTCTGCTCTACCTCTATAAACTTCCAAAGCATACAAGCATCGTAGCAGTGCAATGTGAAGCAATCCTTTTCAGGTCTTTTTCAGATCTCTTTCAGTGTCAGCACAATTTGGCTTTATCTCCATCCCTAAATGTGAATGAGTGATTAAGATGTAGATTGAAAATTCTAGAAAACTCAAGTGTAATTTCCTGACCCCACAGCCTTTGCCTCCTGAATTTTAAAAAGAATTAGGACAACTCATTTTTAGCAGCTGTACCGTGATACACACTAAAATTGGCTCCCAAACTGACTCCAGTGCTTAAGGATTGCAGTGGGTTGGATTCCTTTACAAAGTAAGGATTAGTCAAGACCAGCATTAGTGGAATGAGGAAAGAGTTACAACCGATCATTTTATGGGACTGTGATTTGTGTAACCCAATTTCTTTTGAAACAAGGAGAAAGAGTTCTGAAAGAGTGGTTGGAAGATTTAATGACAGTATTCTATACAGTCCATTGCATCTGTAATATATGTTTCTAGGAAACTACATAAAATCCAGTTGGTTCATGTCACATACCTTTACTTAACTTTAGGAGGAATCATAATCCATGCAAACTAAATTTTAAAAAAAATACTGCATTCTGGAATGCCTATGCACATTTCAAATCCATGTCTTTTAATTGTCAGAGAGTTATTTACCCACTGGGACCAGTCTCCCTGTACAGATGGCAGTCCCATGGCTATTAGTGATGGGAATGACAGTTTTGGAAAGCATGCCTTCCTCCCAGAGCTCCTCAATTTCATATTTCCATATCAACTTATATGGCTAGCACCTTTATGCTCAATTAAAAAGTACATCGCATGTAAAATGAAATCAGAATGACTAATACTAATATTTTAAAAAACAACCCTGTTTCTCAGTTTCAGTGTTCCACGTCTACAAATCTAACTGCCACAAACTTAAAAAATTATGCAGGTCCTCAGGGAAAACTGAGGAGTGGCAGCGAATTGGAACAAGACTGAGATGATGTCTTTTGTGTACTATAACACTTCAAAATCATTGCTTCCTGCAGGAAAAAAATCACAGAGGCTTTTAATATTCATAAAGACTAGAAACAGGTGTTTGAACAGAACTTCAGCCACCTTTGACAGCAGCACAATGGGTTTGTCTGAAAGGGTCTTCATTTTCCCTGTCACTCACTGGCAGGACTCAGAACATCTAAAACAGTTATACTCCTGAGCTTTCACTACCTGTTTCAAAGGATTACACTTGACATTTCTAATTTTTTTTCTTTTGCTAAACTCTGTCCTCCCTCTTTTAAAGCTGCATGATTTTGTTAGCAAATCAAAGGGGGCAGAAGAATACATTAGTGCTCATTGCTTATGGACTCCAGGCTGACCTCATTGCTTTTTATGTCTACTAGGAGACCACACAAACTATTTTTGGTTCGTCATTTATCTGTGCAGACAGAGATGTGCTCATCTGCCTCAGAAGAACACCATTTAGCCAGATGGGAGTAAGTAGCCACCGTGGCTTCCATCTAAGAGCTGGCCCACTTAGGCCGTACAAGACACTCTACTCGGTCTGCTTCAGTTTCTCTTCTCACTTTGCAAGAAAAAATGCTCCCCTCGTGCCAGGGCAAAGAGAAATAGTGCAAATGATTGCCCTATACTTTGCCAAGTCAGAATACCCTAGGACTGCATTTGATCATTTGGGTGGGGGGTAAAGGGGGACAGTGCATAGTTTCCGGTGCTAAACTGTCCACATTATCTAGATAAGAAATGGCTTTGGGAACTATATGAAGATACTGTCACTGGTTAGCTCCCGTGTGACTGCAGGCAAGCCTTGTTACACATCTGAGACTCAGTTTCCACATCCATTAAATTAAGGATTTGGGCACCATCTCCAGGCTCCATCCAGAACTAAACGTCTGTCACATAACGCACCTGTCAGCTGCCCAGGGCCACAAGGAGATGGAATAAAGAAGAAAATAATGAAATAATGAAATGTCAAGTTGCCTATAATTACCTGAATAGTTTCTTAAACACTTCCCTTGTCTTTCCTTTTTGAAAGAGCAAAATAGTAAATGGTATGACATTAAAAAAATAACCATTATGTTCAGTCAGGAAACGTCAATTTCTCTGAGAGATGACAATAAAAGGAATAAGAGGTAAAGCTTCAGGGGGTGGAAATCACTGGGTTTTAAGTGAAGACAGAGGCATGTTGTAAAAAAATATTTTTAATATAAAGTTTTACCCTTTTGCCAAAAAAAGGATAGGGGGTAGAATTGGGGGCTGTCGGGGGTGGGCGATAGTTTATGGGAAGCACAGTTGGCCATGGAATTATTAAGAACATATTTGTGGAAGCCTTCCAAGGTGTATTTATTTTAAAACATTGGTAATGAAATTTGTGCTTTCCCTCAAGAAACTTCAGTTTGCTCCCTGTTCAGTTTACCAGTGACACTGATTTTTCTGTCCCTACCTCCTGCTCTGACAACCACATCTACAGTTGGATGGATGCCTCCAAATTCGGTTGAATGACTTAAAGAGGTTTTCAGAGTACTTACAGAATTTACTTTGACTTGGCATTTGAATTGGAGATGAAGGGATATAAAAATTTAAAGTAACCAGCATCATGGAACCTAATGTCCCTATTTCACTAGACTATTTTTTTCTTGTAAAATGTGGTCAACGAGAAACCTTCATTTCTTATCATTCTTATTATGCATTTAAAATTCACTTTAAATATCACCCAAGGACCTGAATGCCAAAAATAAATGTGAAGCGCCTTCTCAAATATTACACAAAGTGACCTTCAGAATAGGACCCTCTCATCACCAGAACAATTTCCATACAGCTGCTGATATGCCCATGAGCATATCAGGCTTAAAAGAGAGAGAGAGAGAGAGAGAAAACGAGATAGGTTTATAAATTATTTTGACTCAAAACCCCCAAAGTAGAAACATGCTCACATACATCGCCAGCCTCTTCCTTAGAAACTAGCACCTCAGGACAGAGGGATATTGAACTACCTCTGAATCCACTTTCCTCGGCTACCACCTGTGAATTATGGCTGGCAGCAGGAGTTTTATGATACTATTGTAAAAGTAATGTACCTCTTAAATGGCAATTTACTAAGTTGCTGATGAAATGCATTGCAAATATGTTAGTTTCGGGGTGGTTAGGAAAATTAACTGCTGCATATTTTCCATATTGTCATACATGCCAACGTGCTGTGAGAATGAGGAACAGCTTTCTTGGAAAGCTGTTTTGAGGGAACATTGGGTCAGCTAGTCACCTGGTTGCAACATGAGACCAACGCTTTAGGGGAATCCCCTGAGGCTATTTTTTAAATCAATTTTACTATCACTAGCCCCAAATCATTAGATCTATAAAATGTTTCCTTAGTGTCAAATTTTTCATTGTGCTTCCTATTTAGGTTTCTGTCCTATCAGTTTGATCCGCACCGCCCCCCCTAACCCCGCTTCCCAGCCTGGGCCCCTAGTAGCAGAGTATCAAGAATATCTAGTATCACTAGACCTCAGATTATACTTGGAAAAGATCCCCCATTAATCCTCAGCCACTTGACAACCATATAAAAGAGGGAAGCAAAGGGAGAGCTAAGTGAGTGATTATAAGGTTGGAAACTGGTGTTTCATTAAATTTGTACTATATTATGCTGGCCAAAGATCTGTGCTTATTTAGGTGACCTTGACAATATCACTTATATTAGCGACATTTTATAAACCTTTAACAATTTAAAAAGCCACTTGGATTCATTATTTCATCTGAGTAGCTCAGAACAACCCTCTGAAGAAGGGAGGAAGCTATTGTCCAAATTTTACATGCAAAAACAAAAGCTGATAGAGATTAGGTTACTTGGTCAAAGTTGTCCAGCTATTAAGTAATGGAATTAAAATTTGAGACCAGATTTCCTCACTCCAAGTCCATCATGGAAACCATACTTTGGTTAGATGACATTTATATAGGAGCCCTAACCTGACCTAAAACACACGGGGTAGTTTAAGTAACATGCTGAACCTTTCAAACGTGACACTTGATAAGTTCAGTAACAGAATTAGTGATTCACATCTCCCCTTTAACTAAATGATTTTACAGCAAGGATAGCAAATAAGTTGCAATTTGCACCCCAACTTAGAAAAGAGTACATTGATTGATTAGCAATGTCTGCCGTGGGCAGAGGAAATGGCTGGTTCCAGCACATGTATTTGCTATTCTTATGCTGAAGAATCTATCACTTTGTATACTTGGGCTTTATCATGAAAACCAACATACACCAACCAATTGACAAGGTTTTGTTAAGCATTAACAAATGCTAAGCATTCTATTCGGTGAATGAACTGTGAAGGAACATGAAGGAATTTTAGAAAAATTAAGGGAATTTAAGAGAAATACCTATGTAACTTAAAATTCAATGTGGAAAATAAAATGCACAGATGACACTAGATTTTAATCTGCTGATACTGACTTTGAACACTGCACAGATTTATGAAGGTACAAATCACACAATAAAAAGAATCCATTTTTGTGAAATATGTGACATCTCTTGAAACAATATCAAAGAACCAAATGTAGATAGAGAAAGAGCCTGCATAGAATTCCTATAAAGTTTCAGAGTGCTGTATTTTCTTACATTTATTTCTACCATGTGGAAGTATTTTACAGTGGTCAATCAGAATCCAAATGGATTAAATATTTTTAATTACTGCTGAATTTTTTAATTCAAAAATTTGTTCACATGCATGTCTTTAATAGTTATCTTAACAGTACAATTATTGTGACTTTATCTATAATAAAAATGGACAAGAAATCCATTAAAGCCTCTAAAATATCCTTTGTTCCTAACAGAAGTAGAAAAAATAAAGTTACAAACTAGCAGCTCAGTTTCCTGGAGATTCTATGGCAAACTCCTTATAAGAGAAATGATGGTAAGATTGAGGCTTCTTTCAAAATAATGTAGGAGTAAGGGGAATTGGGGGATAGTTGGGGAAGGGGAAGAGGAGGTGGAAAATAGAACAGGATTGACCATGAATTGATAAAGCTGCCTGATAGGTACATGAGGGTTCATTATACTATTCTCTTTACTTTTATTTCTATGAAATTATACATTAAAAATTATTTTTAATCCCTCTTAAAGTTGCCTCCTTTGTTGAAAACTAATTGATATATAATTGTGGGTTTATTTCTGGGCTCTCTATTCTGTTCTATTAATCTGTGTCTATTTTTGTGCCACTACCATACTGTTTTGATTACAATAGCTTTGTAGTGCATCTTGAAATCTGAGATTGTTAGATCTCTAGTTTTGTTCTTCTATTTCAAGATTGCTTTGGCTATTGGGGGTCTTTTGTGGATCCATACAAATTTTAGGAGCAAGTGTTCTAGTTTTGTGAAAAGTGCTATTGGTATTCTCCTAGGGATTGCATTAAATCTGTAAATTGGGGATCCCTGGGTGGCGCAGCGGTTTGGCGCCTGCCTTTGGCCCAGGGCGCGATCCTGGAGACCCAGGATCGAATCCCACGTCAGGCTCCCGGTGCATGGAGCCTGCTTCTCCCTCTGCCTGTGTCTCTGCCTCTCTCTCGCTCTCTGTGTGACTATCATAAATAAATAAAAATTAAAAAAAAAAAAAAACTTTAAAAAAAAAATAAAATAAAAAATAAATCTGTAAATTGATTTGGGCAGTATGGACATTTTTTATAATATTTGTTTCCCCACTCCATGAACATGGAATATCTTTCTATTTGTGTCATCTTCAGTTTCTTTCATTTTACTTGATACTTTTCAGAGTACAGGTCTTTTACCTCCTTAGTTACATTTATTTCTAGGTATTCTATTATTTTTGGTGCAATTGTAAATAGGATTGTTTTCTTAACTTCCTTCTGCTACTTCATTATCAGTGTATGGAAATACAGTAGATTCCTGGATTCCAGTATATTGATTTTGTATCCTGCAACCTTCCTGAATTCATTTATCACATCTAATAGCTTTTCATTGGTATCTTTAGAGTCTTCTCTATATTATATCATATCATCTGCAAATAGGGAAAGATTTCCTTCTTCCTTACAATTTTGGATGCCTTTTGTTTCTGTTTGTTGTCTGATTGCTGTGACTAAGACTTCCAGTATTATGTTGAATAAAAGTGGTGAGAGTGGACACCCTTGTCTTCTTCCTAATCTTAGGGGGGAAAGCTCTCAGGTTTTCACCACTGAGTATGATGTTATCTGTAGGTTTTTCATGTATGGCCTTTATTATGTTGAAATATGTCCCCTCTAAACCTACGCTGTTGAGGCTTTTTATCATGAATGGATGTTGTACTTTGTCAAATGCTTTTTCTGCATCTATTGAAATGATCATATGGTTTTTATCCTTTCTCTTGTTGATAAGTTGTATCACGCTAACTGATTTGTGACTATTGCAACACTTTTGTATCTCAGGAATAAATCCCATTTGATCATTGTGGAAGACTTTTGTAATATATTGTTGGATTCAGTTTGCTAGTATTTTGTTGAGGATTTTTGCATCTATGTTCATCAGAGATATTGGTTTATAATTTTCTTTTTTTGTAGTGTCTTTATGGTTTTGGTATCAGCATAAAACTGACCTCCTAGAATGAATTTGGAAGCTTTCCTTCCTCTTCTCCTTTTTAGATAAGTTTGGAAAGAAAAGATACTAACTCTTCTTTAAATGTTTAGTAGAATTCCCCTGTGAAGTCATCTGGTCCTGGACCTTTGTTTCAAGGGAGTTTTTTGATTACTGATTTCAATTTTATTGCTGGTAATTGACCTGTTCAAATTTTCTGCTTCTTCCTGCTTTAGTTTTAGGAGACTATATATTTCTAGGAATTTATCCATTTCTTCAAGGTTGTCCAATTTGTTGGCATATAATCTTTCATAACATTCCCTTATAATCTTGTATTTTTGGGCTCTCTTTTTTATTTCTGATTTCATTTATTTGAGACCTCTCTCTATTTCTCTCTCTCTCTCTCTCTCTCTTTCTCAATGAGCCTGGCCAAAGATTCATCAATTTTGTTGATCCTTTCAAAAAACTAGCTCCTAATTTCATTGATATGCTCTATTGCTTATTTGTAACTGTTTCATTTATTTGTGCCCTGATCTTTATTTCCTTCCTTCTACTGATTTGGGATTTTGTTTGTGGTTCTTTTTCTAGCTCCTTTGGGTATGAAGTGAGGTTGTTTTTGAGATTTTTCTTGCTTCTTGAGTTAGGCCTGTATTGCTATAAAGTTCCCTCTTTGAACAGCTTTTTCTACATCCCAAAGATTTTGGACTATTTTATTTTCATTGTCATATGTATCTCTGTATTTTTATTTCTTCTTTGGTTTCTTGGTTGACCATTCATTGTTTAGCAGCATGTTATTTAGCTTCCATATATTTATGTTCTTTCTAGGTTTTTTTTCTTGCAGTTGATTTCTAGTTTCATTACTTTGTGGTTGGAAAAGATGCAAGGTATAACTGCAATCTTTTTTTAATTTGTTGAGACATGTTTTGTGCCTTAGCATATTCACTTGAAAAGAATGTGTATTCCATTGTTTTAGGATGGAATATTATGAATATGTCTGTTAGATCCAACTGGTCCAATGTGTCATTCAAAGCCATTGTTTCCTGGCTGATTTTCTCTTTGGATGATCTATCCACTGATGTAAGTGGAATGTTAAAGCCTCCTGCTATTATTGCATTACTATTGATTACTTCCTTTAGGTTTGTTGATAACTGCTTTATGTATTTGTGTGCTCTCAGGTTTAGTGCATAAATATTTACAATTGTTATATGTTTTTGTTGGATTGTCCATTTATGATTATATAATTCCCTTCTTTGTTTCTTTTTACAATTTTAGTTTTAAAGTCTATTTTGTTCATAGATTATATATCATATAATCCACAATTATATGGTCAATTACTCTTTAAGAAAGAGCGCAATAATATGTAATGGGGAAAGATACTCTCTTCAACAGTGTTGGGAACACTGGGCAGTTATAGGCAAGAGAATGAAACTTGACCACACCGTATGCAAGAATAAACTCAAAATGGATTAAAGACCTACATATGTGACCTAAAACCATAAAAACTCTGGAAGAGGGCACAGGTAGTCATTTCTCTAACATTGGCCATAGCTAAGTTTTTCTAGATATGTCTCTTGAGGGGATAGAAACAAAAGCAAAAATAAACTACTGGGAATACATCAGAATTTAAAGCTTCATACAGCAAAGGAAACAATCGACAAAACTAAAAGACAATATACTGAATGGGAGAAGATATTTGCAAACAGCTTATCCAATAAGGGGTTAATATCCAAACTATATATACAATTTATACACCTCAACAACCAAAAAAAAGCAAATAATCCCATTAAAAATGGGCAGAAGACATGAACAGACATTTCTCCAAAGAAGACATACAGATGGCAAACGGACTTATGAAAAGGTGCTCAACATCACTCATCATCAGAGAAATGTAAATCAAAACAACAATCAGCTATCACCTCACACCTGTCAGAATGGTCAAAATCAAAGACACAAGAAACAAGTATTGCCAAGGATGTGGAGAAAAAGGAAACCTCATGTACTATTGGTGGGAATGCAAACTGGTGAAGCCTCTGTGGAAAACAGTATAGAGGTTCTCTAAAAAATTAAAAATAGAATTACCATAGGATCTAGTAATTCCATTTCTGGGTATTTACTCAAAGAATAAAAAAAAAAAAAACACTGAATTTGGAAAGGTATATGCACCCCTAAGCATTATTTACAACATCCAAATTATGTAAGCAGCCCAAGTATGCATTAATAGATGAATGGATAAATATATATATATATACACTATATATATACATATATATACATATATATACATACATATACATATATATACATATATATATAATGGAAGGTTACTCAATCATAAAGAATGAAATCTTGTCATTTGCAACAAGGTAGATGGATCTAGAGGGTATAATGCTAAGTGAAGTAAGTCAAAGAAAGACAAATACGATTTGATTTCACTCATATGTGGAATTTAAGAAACAAGATAAATGAACAAAGAAAAAAGAGACAGGGGATCCCTGGGTGGCGCAGCGGTTTATCACCTGCCTTTGGCCCAGGGCCCGATCCTGGAGACCCGGGATCGAATCCCACGTCGGGCTCCCGGTGCATGGAGCCTGCTTCTCCCTCTGCCTATGTCTCTGCCTCTCTCTCTCTCTCTCTCTCTGTGACTATCATAAATAAATAAAAATTAAAAAAATAATAATAATAATCAGTTTTAAAAAAAGAGAGAGACAAACAAAAACACAAACTCCTAAGTATAGAGAACAAACTGATGATTATCTGAGGGGAATTGGGTGGGGGATGAGTGAAATAGGTGAAGGGGATTAATAGCACACTTACTATGGTGAGCACAGAGTAATGCATAAGATTGTTGAATCATTATATTGTTCACCTAAAACTAATATAACATATATTAACTCAACTTACAATTTGAAAAATCCTGTCTTAAAAATGCATTTACAGTTTAAAGCTTCAGAAGTATGGGGCAGCCCCGGTGGCGCGGTTTGGCGCCGCCTGCAGCCTGGGCTGTGATCCTGGAGACCTGGGATCAAGTCCCACATCGGGCTCCCTGCATGGAGCCTGCTTCTCCCTCTGCCTGTGTCTCTGCCTCTCCCTGTGTGTCTATGAATAAATAAATAAAAATCTTTAAAAAAAATAAATCTTCAGAAGTAGAGATGCCTTTTTGATACTGCCATAGAATGAAAAGGGATAGATATTCAAAGCCATGATGAGCAAATACTGGTGGGGAAATTACCTGGTCAAGAAGTGTACTCCTTAGGCAGAATAGGACAAAGGGAAAAATCAGAGGTAGGGTTGCTGCCTTTTTTTTTTTTTTTTTTGCCACCAATTGTCTCGTGGGCATAAATTTATCATTAATTTGGTATACCAGGCTCTTTGGATGCGGTAATTTCTCATCTGTTTCCTGCTGCAAAACCCATCGGCTATGCCTGTATTATCCAGGTCTCCATCCCAGCTGTGAAACATTAATCTCAAGCACACGTTCTTCCATTGCCGGCCTGGTGGATGCATGCTATCTAGTTAGTGTACCAGCAGGCTCCTGGCTCTGCTCCTGATGCTCTCCTGGCACCACTAACAACTGTGGAACTCTTGTCATTCTCGAGATGGGACTGCTGTGATGCTCCTTGGGTGGGCCTCAATGTCCTGTACTTATTTCTGCTCACTGCTCTGAACCTGGGAAGGATTTGTCACCCGGGGGTCTGGGAATCAAAGCTCTCTTGAGACTCTGTTCTGTTAAACCTTGCACTTGAAACTGGGCTGTCCATCATGTTATTTTTTTGTGAATGTATCCTTCATATGTTCTTTGCAGAGCCCAGTGTACTCACTGCTAAATGGTTTATTAATTACAGTGCCTAATAGTAAGATTGTTTGGCAGTCAAGTCCTGCATAAATGCCCAACTTCTTGATTGGTTGTGGTTTGTCTGTTGTTCTTAGGCTGGTGCTCATATTTATTTCATTCTGAGTAAAAAATAAAAAGGGATTCTATTACGTGACTCCTGCTGATTAAACCTCAGCTAAATTAGTAGGAAAGTACGCATGTCACATAACTGAGATTTCGAACTGAGGCAAAAACCAGATGTGACCTGAGTGGTGGGAAATCCACTCTTCCTGCTCCTCACCACCAAAAAGCAAGCAAACAAACAAAAAACTCCTTATAGCATATGTTGTCTTTGGCATTAATCATGGGGATAGCTTATGTGTTTATAAAATGAATGATCAAATTTAAAGAAATCAGAATGTGTGGATTTTTATTTTTCCCCAAAATACATCACATAGCTAAGTCTAAGGGCCATAAACAATAGGGCAAGGAGTGTAAATGGACAGGAACGAGAGGAGAAAAGCAATTAAATTTGATAGAAACAGGGCTCAAGTATGTGACATGCTCTCTGCTGATCCTGGGACTGCCATTTCCAGTGAAAGACGATTAGTGTTTTTCAGGGATAGTGGCTGAGAAAAGGGCACCCAGAATAGAAAGAAAGCCAAAAAAACAAAAAAAAACGAAAACCCTAACAAAATGAGTTCCCAAGAGAAAACTTTGATCACGTTTAGGCTGGTGTCAGGAATGACGAGAAGTCCAAAAGCCCAAGGGAATTCAGCAAATCTTTCTGCCTAAGCTGAAGGAACTCTACTTTATTCTGGGAATCTACAGAGGCCTGTAGACAGTATATGTAAGAAATAACGCATTATATCTGCACACAGTGTATATACAACATACAATCTCTTCAATGCTTACGGAAAATTGCTTTCTGATGCTCATAAATGAGAGGGGTTACAGGAGATAAGAGGGTGGTCTGTGTTCCCAAGGCAGTCACTGGGAAAAGAAGGATATTATTTAAGATGATTGTAAGTGCCTATCTTCCTAAATTGTATGTTGTACTCTGTTCTCCAGTTGATTCTCCCCAACTTAGGTAGCGAAAGGCAACACCAAACACACACAACTGCTCCATAATGATACTGCATTTATCTCAATTTTTTTATTTAATAAGAAAGGATTTTCATGAATAGAATCAAAACTATAATGATGCCAAAATAGTACTCTGTGTGCCCATGTATTGGGAAAATAACAGAATAAAGGAAGGCTTTTTGCTTTTTAAGCATATAGAAGTGTTTAGGAGCTCCCCTATTCCCGAGACGGATCTGTGCTCTTAGTAGGAACCGCTGACTGGGTATATTCTAGATCATAGGAAACTTCTCTTATGCATCTAGAGTCACGGTAGTCTTATTACATCCTGTTAGTCATTTTAACAGTCTAGACTTCACTGCAAAAGAAACCTAAGATTATCTCTGGACTTGCAATGATAGCAAAAGGATATCTTACTCTTTATGTACTGCATTTGATCAACATGTGTCATTAATCTCTCCTTCCTGCTTGGTGGCAGTAAGTGATGGAACACTTTATCAGTCCTTTCTTCAATTAGATTGATGTATGTGCATTCCTTGAATTTTAAAGGTCATTAATTTTCACATTAGTCTCTTTGGTTGGTGGCACACAGATTGATATATTGATGATTTAGTCTTTCATTGATTCTATATCATCTTTAGCACCATGAGTCATGAGTGGTGCTTCCTTCTCAACCATAACATAGTGAATGAAAATGTATTGATATCTGCAGAGAAATAAGGAACCTAGCGTTTGTCCCTTATATAGCATTTTAATGTCCCTGGATGGAAATAATTACAAAATGTATTCAGTCGTATTCTTACAGTGTCATTGGTATGTGTTGACCTTTCTCTCTGGGCTGTAGGTAATATCTATAACATCTAACAACCTCAGCCTAGTGACCTTCCATTTGCATTGATGCTTCAAAGTTAAGGACTTCCTGAAGTTATTTCAAAGTATTTCATTAAAGAAATAAGTTTCCTTGGTCACCTGAATTGAGATGTATTGCCCACACGTTTGATGTATCACCCATGTTGAATTATTCAGTGTGGGTCAAAGTGATGATGAACTTTGTACAGATGTGATGCTCCAAAGATAACCCAGGATTTAATTTCATCTACTTCTGAAGAATAGGCCATACACACCATGTTTGTGCCACAAACACACCTACTGTAACAGCTATAATGAAATAATAAGCATTTGATCACCAGAAGCAGATGATTGATGTCTTTGGCCACTTGAGAATGAACATGGCTGGAACATAGGCTGAAGGAAAAACCCTGTCATAGTAATCCAGAGAACATTTTATTGAGGAAAAAGTGCAAATCAAATCTTTTTTAATAAATCTCTTCTGGGGTATCCCGGGTGGCTCAGTGGTTTAGCGCTGCCTACAGCCCAGGGCCTGATCCTGGAGACCTGGGATTGAGTCCCATGTCAGTCTCCCTGCATGGAGACTGCTTCTCCCTCTGCCTGTGTCTCTGCCTCTCTCTCTCTCTCTCATGAGTAAATAAATAAAATCTTAAAAAAAAAAAAAAGAATCTCTTCTGGCGAAGAAGGTACAAAATCCTTAGCTCAAGTTTTAGAATAAAGTAGAATGTAGTCAGATGTGTAATACAGTAAATGTGGATCCCATGGCTCATCAGTCATTTCAGTATGACGTTAAGTCATTGAACCTCTCTGGACCTCAGTCTTCTGGTCTTCTGGAAGTTATACTACATCATCTCCAAAGTTCCTTGTGTTCTAAATGTTTATGTGTAAATATTAGAAAGCCATGCAGAAGATTCAGAAAGCAAATGAAACAAAGAAATGTTAATGAATGTTTTAACATAAATGTTAATCAGTCTCTGAGCAACACAACTGAAGAGTTGCACAGCATTTGAAAATCCGGTGGGGTGCAGAGCAGAGTAGTACATGTCACCAATTCAAGTCAGGAATTATTTTATTAAGTCTAGCCATGGGCACCCCCGGTGGCCCAGTGGTTTAGCGCCACCTTCAGCCCGGGGTGTGATCTTGGAGACCCGGGATCAATTCCCAGGTCAGGCTCCCTGCACGGAGTCTGCTTCTCCCTCCGCCTGCCTGTCTCTCTCATTCTCTCTCTCTCTCTCTTTCTCTCTGTCATGAATAAATAAATTAAAAATCTTGAAGAAGAAGAAGAAGAAGAAGAAGAAGAAGAAGAAGAAGAAGAAGTCGTCTAGCCATGTCCCAGCTGGAAAATAGGGAAACAAGTGGTCCATTTTAGTATAAAACTGAGACTTGTTGGGTGCTATAATGTAGCAGGGGGAAAAGTCTTATAATCAAAGAATATTGTAAGGGTGCCTGGTGGCTCAGTGGAATATGTCTCCAACTCTTGATTTTGGCTCAGGTCATGATCTCAGGGTTGTAAGATCAAGCCCTATGCTGGGCTCTGCTCTGGGCATGGAGCCTACTTAGGATTCTCTTTCCCTCTCCCTCTGTCCCTATCCCCCAACTTCCATTTGCACACTAGCTCCAGAAAGAAAAACATTGTAATAATCAAAGCTTGTTTCTGTGCTCAGATCAGAACATGAAGATTTCCCTACGTTGTTGTTATTGTTGTTGCTGTTGTTTTAACTTTTGGGTCATCAAGAATATTGGTCCCTTCTATCATCCCTTAAGTTTGTAAGCCATCTCAAATCCCATTTGGAAGCAAAGTACGATTCCAAAGTGAATAAAATTCCATATATAATCAAGTCCAAAATGTACTTCTCTAGAAATACAGAGGGTGAGAGCAGAGGTGAGAAGCATGGAGGGAGGGATTTGAGGGATGTTTTTGGCAACTGGTGCTTCTTGAAATGCCTTCCTTGGTTTCAGGAATCCTGCATGGTCACCTCTTTTCTTTCTAAATTGTCTCCCCTGTTCTCCTCTCTTTTCTTATCTGAGGGACTCAGTGCTTACACCCCTGATCTTCTCTAGTCACCTTCTCTGAGAACTCATCAATCCTCATAACTTCCACTGTCTCTGCTAGTCTGAGCAAGGGCAGCAGTGGAGCAGAGAGGTCAGGAAGCATCAGGACAAAAGTCTCATTAACAGGGAGGGATCTGCAGACTCTACAGAGGTAGGCAGAAAGCCAATCAAATGAAACTTGAGCATCAGTCTGTGTTGGAAAGAAGAAATGAATGTTCTCCATCAGGGAAGCCAGCTGGTCAAGGCAGGGAAAGCATTTGCCCTGAAAGCTGTGCTTCCTACAGTGAGGACCAGCAGTATGTACATCACTTGGGAATTTGGCAGAAACACAGAATCTCAGGCCCTACCCTAGACCTTCTGGATCAGAACCTGACACTGATTAGCACATGAAAGTTTGAGGAGCACTAGCCAAAAGCAAAATGAAAAGAAAAGAAAAAAGTCAGTAAAAATAGAGGACTCGAGTGGCACCTATCAGAGTCCACCTGTAGTATTACATTTGATTTTTAGATATCACATTTAAAACTTGATGGTTCCTTTCAACCCTCATGAAATTTAGCAAACATAGCCACGAAGGAGCAAATATTGTGGAGGGGGGCCATATCAGAGAAGCTTTATTTCCTTCAATGGGCCAAGGGAGTCTAGCTGGAGCAGAAGATCCTTGTCTTGGTGCAGTATGCACTTGATTCTGAAAAGCGGACCAAAGGCAGGTTTGAGGGGACCTTGAAAGCCAACTAAAGAGTTTCAGTGTTGTTCCTGGATACGTAGATTTATTGATTAAGGAGGAATCTAGTAAAACGAGTGATTTAGGAAGAAGCAGGAAAAGACCAAAAAGCCACCAGAAGCAGGAAAAGACCAAGCAAGGAGATAAGGCAGGGTGGGTATGCGTGTATTTTGCTAATTTTGTCCCTATCCTTTTGTCAATGTCATTCTCGATGTGGAGAGAAGCCTGTCTACTCCTTTCTTCCCATATCCATCACTGTCACCCTGTAAAGTCCAGCTCAGATGCCACCTTCCCCGGAACATCCCTTCCAGCAGTATAACCCCATGTTAGCATGATTATGAAAGTCTCTCGCCCCCAGAATGCTATGTGATTTACCCCCAAAGGTCTTCAAATAGAGACTCATGGATTGGGTTTGCAGGGATGGGTTGCCTAGGAGGGCTGTGCAGACCTAATTCCCATCTCCTCCTTAAATCCTGCCAGTGACAGAAATCTTGATGACTCACCAAGCCATCCATTACAGGTCAGGGGAGCTGTAATTGTTTAAAAAGTTCTTCCTTATATTGAGCTGAATTTCTTTTTTCCTTTGTGCCAATCACATACTAAAAAGCACTAGGATAGCACAGCTATCTGCCTTTCATCTGTTTCTCTTTCAGAGATTCTGTTGAGTCTGCAAGTTGAAAGTGTTTTAGGCTTTCTTTACTGATCTAAAAGAACTCAAGCATTCTCCTCGTGAAAAGAGCTCATTTAAACAGTTCCTTTTGACACACAGCTACTCAGAGAGCTCAGGTAGATCCTTAACTGGCTGTGTTCTCTTTTTAGTTCAGATGTAGTTAGATAAGTTTATGATTTCACAGCTCCGGTATCACCCCCGGACTACAGAGAGTTTGGAGCAAGAACATCAGGGGCAGGTAGCCTGAATGACAAAAACCAACACCTAATGTAGGAGATCAGATACATGCAAAGGGCACTTAAGAGACAAAATGTTTCTGGGCGGAAAGCTCATGGAACAAGGCACTGATTATGCCCTGGTCGATTGTTATTTACATTTGCAAAAAGCAGTAAATCTGTCAATCCAGGCAGGCATGCCTAGCTAAGGATCCAAGATAAGACAAGAGTCTCAGGGGGGCCCCTGTTAATTTAGCAGGGATTCTCACTGCTCTGTTTAGGGACACAGGCACCTTGGTCAAAGACTCCTCCTGTTTGGTCCCAATGTCAGCTGTCTTTTAGAAATAATTAGAGGCTGGTGCCCACAAATGTTCCATCAGACAACCAGCTCTCCTCCTCTGTTTCCCTCAACACCAAAAACCCTGTGTTGTAGAACAATCTCCTGATCTGCAAGCTGAGGACCAGACAGACCCTTTAACAGAGTAACTTGACCAAGACAAGGTCGAGTGGGAGGCCAGCCAACTGATTTCTCCCTCTGAACATCAGTCTCTGTCTACCTCTGACAGAGCTCTGACATTCCACCTTCAGTTTCCAAATCACAAACAAAGTCACCAGAACCCAATCTAATCAGCACCCACTGTTACATGCTTATGATGTGGCAGTAATAGCGCAAGGATGTGCTGCACAGACATTATTATATTCAGCGCCAAAACAACCCTGATGAGAGAAACCATTATCCTCACTTCCCGATTTGAGAAACTAGGGCAATGGCAGGATGAGACAAACTAGAGACACAACAAAGAGTGGGGGAGTATGACTTCAACCCATCCACATAACCACAACACCACGCTCCTTTCCCTAGTGTTGAATACAAACATTAGGCAGAAAATAAGCATTGCATAAAGCAGAGAATCCTGTCAAGTCACTGCGAAGACTGCAAAAGTTAATGCTTTCAGAACTGTAGAAGTGCACATGGTAGCAAAACACTACAAAATTTAAAAATTTACTCTCCAAAGTTAACAGAGGAGATCCTCTCCAGAGTCTCGATTTGGTTTTAGAATATTCTGTTGACCATTAAGTGTATACTGTATTTGGTAGCTATTCGTTTTCTAGTTCACATCTTCGTTTTCTAGTTCACCCACAAGACATGGTTGATGCAGGCCCTCCCAGAGGACTGATGGCTTTTATCTGACCACCAAACAACCCACTGGAATAGAAGAACATTTGGTTGGAATCAGAAATGATTAGAACTTATTTCTTAGGTTTTATTAAAAATATGCTTTTTTAGTACAGCTACCATTACACCGTTCAGGTGAAATAAAATGAAGTGGCAGATAAGAATTCAAAACTGAATTGTCAGTTGTTACTTTTAATAATATGATTCACACCGAAAGGAGACTTTATTAGGAATTGGATAGATTAAAAAGTACATCCATAATTGCAGATTTAAATATGGTATCAACTTTTCTATCCATAGTATGGAATCTTCATTAAGCAACATTTACAGGCTGCCTGCCTGGTGCCAAGGACTATAGAAAGAATTGGGGACACAGTGTTGAACCAGAGTGTGTCATTTAGGATGCCTTTCAGTTGTAGTAATAAATCCACTGGAGTAAATGAGAAGGATGACGTTGGGGTAATAGGAAGGTTGATTATTTCAGAAGTACCAGGATGTCATAAAAGACTTGGGCCATTCCCATCTTTCTGCCCTGGTGTCCTCTCATGGTTGAAAAATGGCCTTTGCTACTCCAGGCATCACATCTAAATATTACAAGGACCAGAATGGAAACCTTTCCCATAAAACCCGTAGCAGACTTCCCCTTGTGACTCATTGGCCAGAAATGAGCCACAAGACAATTTCTAAACCAATAACCAGCAAAGGGAATGGATTTCCAGGATAGGCACAAACTAATCAGAATTTATCAGAGCTGAGACAGATTTGGTTCCTGGAACAAATGAGCATTCTATTAACAAAAAAGCTATGGGAGATGCCTATTGGGTTGGCTAATAGTCTCCAAGGTAATGTGCATGCTCAGGATCTGCAGTTAGAAAATTCTAAGTTTGTCTACCTACATACTGACTCCTTTTGCTTTAGCACTTAAAAAAATGTACTTTAAAAAAAATAGCATTTCAATCATTTTTAGTGTCCAAAATTCAGTGCCATTAGCTGCATTAACAATGTTGTATAACCACTATCACAATCTATTTCCAGAACTTTTTCATCAGCCCAAACAGAAACTCTGTGCCCACCAGTAATAACTCCCCACTCCCAGCCCCTGGTAACCTCTAATCTACTTTCTATGAATTTACCTATTCTAAATACCTCATCTAAGTGGATTTATACAATATTTGTCCTTTTGTGTCTGGCTTATTTAACATAGTATGATATTTTCAAGGTTTATTCATATTGTAACATGGATCAGAATTTCATTATTTTTTGTAGCGAATAATATTCCATTGTATGAATACACCATGTTCTCTTTATCCATTCATCTATTGATGGACAGTTAGGTTGTTTCACCTTTTGGCTATTGTGAATAATGCAGCTATAAACATGGGTATACAAGTATCTGGCTAAGTCCCTCTTTTCTGGAATCTCACTGAACCCCAGTGACAAAGTGGATATTAACAACCTGTTACATATGTTATGTGAAATTATATAACATCTGTAAAGGACTGATAGGTACTCCAGGAATAGCACCTACTGCTACCATCTTTATTGTTGTTTTATTTGTTGTTGGGACACAGAAGCAGAGCACAAAGGAGGGTTGGCTAGCTTAGCCTGAGGATTCAGAAATGTTAGAGCTATGCTTTGAAGATCAATTAGGGAGAGACATCCTAGGATCCTCTGGACAAAGTGCCATCAGAGCAATGCTTTACTAAGCAAGAGGAATAAGATCAGATCAGAAAGATCTGAGTTTTCTATCCTTCAGTCATCACAGTGAAGATTGGGTTGAAGGGAAGAAAAGCTAAACATAGAGAAACTAGTTGGAGGGTTATGATTATTGTTCAGACACCATGTGATTTAGGCTGGAACCAAAATAGTGGCTGAACAAGGATACTATTGGAAACCAACACCTGGTTGATAGATTGGATGTGAAAATAAGGAAAAGGAAGGAATAGTTAATGGTTTGAACTGTAGAGTATGGTACCATTCTCTGAGAAAGGGTGCCTCTTTGAAGAACAGGTTTAGCAGGATGAGCAGATGGTAAATGTTCATTTGAACAGGTCACGTTTAAGGGATATAATATCTGGGAGGAACTATGCATTGGTTAATTAGTTATAAGTAAGGACTTGGAATTACAAGGAGGTCAGGAGGTACAGAAATAAGGAAATCATCAGGCAAGAGGAAAATGGAGTGATGGGTGTGGATGAAATTAATGAGAAGGTATCTGCAGAGAGTTTAGGCCTATCCTCTGGGGGAACTAATATTTAGGAAGTGAGCTCACTAAATATTAATAAACAAACAGGAGTGAGACAACTAGCAAGACTGGCAAGAGGAAACAGAGAAGTATAGCACCAAGCATTTGGGACCCCAAGAATTTGAAGGACAAGTCAGCATTGTCCAAGGTAGCAGAGAAGACAAAGATCTTGCCACTTAAGGGTCATTATTATCTTTGTGACCAAAGCTAGATTAATGTGAACTGAGGAATTATTGAGAGGAGATGAAGACATGGATCTAGGCTATTCTTTTTCAGGATCTTGCCTGAAAATAGGGCATAATGGCAGTTTGCAAGTTACTTTTATATTGATCTTGTATTCTGCAACTTTGTTGAACTCGTTTAAGTTCTTTTTTTTTTTTTGAAGATTTTATTTATTTATTCATGAGAGACACACAGAGAGAGGCAGAGACACAGGCAGAGGGAGAAGCAGGCTCCTTGCAGGGAGCCTGATTTGTTCAAGTTACTTTTAAATGGCAAATATTTGGACACATTTAAATACTGAAGAAGAGAATAAAGGAATGAGTTCCCCTGAAGACAGGGAAGAAGTGGAATCCATAATCAGTGGAGATTAAGTCTTGGAGGCATTTTGTAGCCTCTATTTTCTCTGAAATAGAGAGGGAATTCCTCAGGTGGGATGTTTCGGGTCAGGGCTGGGCATATGGTATTTGCTCAACAGGTATTTGTTTTATTTGATAATTGGTAGAAGTATAGGGGACTTGGACTAGCAAAGAATACCAAGAGACCTGAGGCAGGAGTGAATTTGACCAATTCCCAGGCATCATAGAATAAAGCAGTGGTTCTTAGGGATGCCTGAGTTCCAGCCTCAAGATCTTGACTTAACTAGTTCAGCCTGGGCATGAGAGTTCTCCAAGTCCCCAGGTAATTCTCATTGTAGTCATGGTTGGCAATCTCCAGTATAGAGGTAAACTTGAAAGATGCTCAGAGGAAGGAAAGGCAACTTTTTAATGAGCCAACTCATTTAATGAGGTGATCTTGGGAAGGAATTTTTGCCTCTAATGATGTAGAATAGAATTAATATAATTTTTTGTTTCCTCCCAAATATTAAATGATGTGTATGACAAAGAAAGCAAAAGATAAATAATTACAAAGAGATTGAGGATAATTTAAAAAAAAAGAAACAGGGATCCCTGGGTGGCGCAGCGGTTTGGCGCCTGCCTTTGGCCCAGGGCGCGATCCTGGAGACCCGGGATCGAATCCCACATCGGGCTCCCGGTGCTTGGAGCCTGCTTCTCCCTCTGCCTGTGTCTCTGCCTCTCTGTCTCTCTCTGTGTGACTATCATGAATAAATAAATAAAATCTTAAAAAAAAAAAAAAAAGAAACATTTTCTAATCCATGAGCCCTTGGCAATTAGAACTGCCCAGCTCCCTGCCTAGCTATATGGCCATTGGAAGAATGTACAAAAAAAGAAAACAGAAATAACTATCACCAGGTGCCAGTTACATGCCAAGCATTGGATTTGGCTCTTTCATGCTTCATTTAACTTTCTCAATATCCTGTGAGGTGGTTATTACCATTGCCATTTTACATATTTCTAAACCAAGATTTCTAAACCGAAAAAGTAGCCTCATATGTGAATGAGAAGTGGGATCCTAGTGTTTGAGTAGATTTGAAGAAGACTTGGGGAGCCCACTTGTCTCCCTTTCAGGAGATAAAAGCCTGAGGACATAATCAAAGGATGGAGATACCGCTTCCATTTGCAGATGTAAATATTTAAAATACCATACATTTATTTGACACCTGCTACACAATTCACCCTCCACTGACCTTGACATTTCATTATTCTGAAATGACCTTTGCCCTTTAGCATAACACTTATCCATTAAAAGGAAAGAAAAGAGAAATGGAAACTAAGAAGAGTAATGTGAAGATCACAGAAAAGATTTTTTATACCCCTGTGCCTCTGCTTTCGATCAATTTTTCTCTTCTATCCCAATAACGTGGTTAGCCAAGCCAGACAAAAAAAAAAAAAAAAAAAAAAACAGAGAAATGGCTCTTCCCTCTCATTTTTGCTACAGTGTCAAAATTATAAATAGGTTAATCATATCAGTTGCATTGACTTGGGACATCTTAGACACATACCACCCTTCGGGAGGGCAGAATCACCGTTCCAGGGTTTTAATTGAAGAATCCCTACTTTTTCCTTTTCCTTTTTATTTGTGTGAACACTATAGTCTAAGAAGTATTGAACCTTGTCTGAGAAGCTGCAAGGTGGCTCTGAAATCTACAGACCAGCAGCAAGCTTTTAAAAATGCATTGGGCAATCTAGAGTATGCTTTTATATTAATAGAAGACACAGGTAGATGAAGAGCCATGGCCACTGATTTTTGACAGAACCCTAGAACTGTATCATCAGTGTAGAGTGTATGTGAACCTGTCATTTGAAATTTAGTCTGTGGCTGCTACCACTGTTTTTTCCCATGGCAACATGCCAGTGTCCCCAGGACTTACATCAATAATCACTGAGGTCTAGTGGGTAGGCCAGGCAGAGGCCTAGAGATAAGTCTTTGATCTTCTGCATACCTTTGTTCCAGCATCTGCAAAAAGAAAGGATATAGACTCCTCGCTCTACTCCCCTTTCCTTGTGACAAAGGTTCTAAAGTGTTAGACAAAACCAAGGCTTTTACTGCATCCTGTAGTTGGCTGGTTTATTTGATAGTGGGTTAAAAGTGAAGCAGGTGGAAGAAGTTAGCGTTCCACCACTAATGGATTTGTTTACTGAATTGCTTACATCTGTGCATAGCCCTGTGCTAAGGAATAAATGAATGACTATATACCAGATTCATCAGTTTATTCCTCACGGCTAACCAAGGTCCTGGAGTTGGAAGTGGTTCTACAGCTTTTCCACTAAAATTGGTCTGTGCCTTTGCCTTACACACAACCCTTCGGAGTCCCCTTATCTTTTCTTTCAGCGCATACTTATGGCTGAGAATATGCATCTGCTATGCATCAGGTGCTGTTCTGGGCACAAAGAAATGAAAGATAAATAATTCTTAGTACCCAGCCGCAAAGAGCTCAAAGTCTAGCCAAAGAGATAGGTTGAAAAACAGATCATCATGCCATCATGTGCAACAGCAGGGAGAGAGAAAATCAGGAGGCTGTGAGAGCTCAAAGGGGACAATTCTTAAAGAGAAGGACTCCAATATTCATAGCAAAATTTAAAAAGTTGTTTGAAATTAATGGAGTACTTCACAACCCACGTTCCCTGAGGAGGATCATGTGACACAGGTATGAAATTGAGGACCTAGTAGTTGGATACCTAGCGTATCATAAGCCAGAGGGAAGACAGGAAAAAAAAAAAAAATGGGAAGGAAGAAACAGAAAACGTGAGTGTGAGAGGTGAGGGAAACCAGTAAAAGAGAAAAAAAGCCAGGAAACCAGATTGGTCAGTGACTGAGCAGAATAGCATTGGGGTGAAGTGACAAGAAAAAGACTGCCAGAACAATCAGAGGCTGCTTAATTCATGCTGTGTATGCTTTTGACAATTAGATTAGCATAAGCCTGTGCCATCAATATAAATGATTTATTTTATCAATTTGTTTTTTTTGTTTTGTTTTGTTTTACATTATTCACAGGAATGTTGAAGAACATATTACCTGGGTTGGAAGGCAAGTTTTTAGGTGGTAGTCACTCCCTTTTAATCATATATCTGCCCTGAGCTCTACTCATTCTGCTAGCCAGGGCATGGGATCCAACTGCTCAGTGGACATTTCCTCTGAGCCTCTGACCTGTCATCCTTTCCCTTTGAAACCTGACCTCTCACTCTCCTGTGGTTCCCCTTCCTCAACATGCTTTTCACTCTCTTTTTGTCTGTTCTCTCTTATCTGATAGTCCATCTTCTATCCTACCCATACCTCCTACTCCTTCTTCTCTAGTTAGCTAACTCCCAGTAATTCTATCAGGTTTCAAAGGCACAGCTCCAGAAAGCTACCTCTGCTCCCTTTCCCCCCTCCTCCCCCGCCACCCCTTCCACCTCACCCCCTGCAGGCTGATCTAAATGCTTTCTCTTTGAGGTTCCATTGCACTGGGTACATGTTTCCTGCTTAGCCCCCATTACACTGCATAATAATTGCAAGTATCCTTGTTTGTCTTTCCATGAGTCTGGGCGCTAGTAGAGACTTCTATACAGCACAGTTACTCAGTACTTGTTGGTTGATTAAATGAATGAGTAAACAAAATAACATATCAGAAGTCAACAAAGTCAGGAGTTGAAAGTCTTTAGTTCTGTTGAGTCTTTTCACGGTTCCTCAATAGTTCAGCAATTCAGGAGTTACGTTGCCAAAAAGGGTTGTTTCTGACTCAACTATTTTTTATCCCAATGGTGCTAGTATAAGCATCCTAGTTTTTAATTCTTTATTTCTCTAGCTTTTCTATACTATGTTGATATTATTAGTTAACCTTTAAAAATAAATTAACAATTTTTAAAGCCTCTCTCTTCTTAACAAACAAACAAATGTAAGCCCGGGCCCAGTCCTCTTCTAGCCTAGGCGTTTGTGGGAAGGAGTGAACAATTTAGGAGGAATAGTGAAGTGGTTGGTTGTTCAGAAAATATTTTGTGATAAGGTTTAGAAAGCATTAGTTTCTTGAACACTGGCTTTGGTTTATTGATATGGATGTATATGGGATAAGGTCAGTAACTGTAGTCTAATGCAAGTTTTGAAGAATGAATACACATTTTCTGGGTCAATTTTTAAAAATATATTTAAGACTTCCACATAATAAATGTATGTGGAGGAAAAAGGGATAGATGTATACAATATAGATGCATACAGCAGACACATCTTTCTGCCAGAATGAGTTTATTCAATAAATATCCAGCAGCTTTCTCAGAATAGTCTGCTATCAGGGTAACGGTTAGTCTCAGAGTTCTGACCCAATTCCAAATCAGTAATTTTATTCTTCCTGTTTAAATTCCCCTACCATTTCCACTCGACACAGAATTCTTCTTCATTTCCCGTCCCATCTGAAGTGTTACTCCATCCTGAAAAACAGCTTCGTGTACCACTCTAAAGGTGACTGCTTTGCTATGATGAGTGAGGCAATTTTGCTATGTTAAGTGCTTTGGGAAAAAAGCACTTATAGGGCTCCCACAGAAATGCAGCTAATATTACTCAATGAACCTTCCTTTCAGCCGTTGTGCAATGTGGCATTTTCAAAATGAAGAGGCCTTCCCCCATTGCCGTTTATTTATGTGATGTATTCAAAATGGTCCCGTCTCCTGAAGGCATCTGGGAATATGTGTAGAAGAAATATGAAAGAGACAAAAATTAAATACAGATGAAATTAAACAGCTACCAGTAGAGAGACCAGTGGCGTCGCAACTTCAAACCTAGATCTAAAATTCTGAGTGATAGAGAAGAATGGAAAATAATCACACCAGGTAGCTCGCAGTACATCCTCTGCCTAGCTAAATTTTAAATGATAGCTTCAAGAGGTTCTTAGAGTGCGCAAATATGTCCTAACTACAGAAATCAGAGCTTCATAGACTTGGGAGGGAAAGTTTGTGCAAGCTTACTGAGTATGATTATAGGCAGCATTTAAAAGGTAGCCACGTTTTTGAAAAGTATAGTAAGCAACACACTAAATATGCACAGATATATCACCCATTGGTTTCTAGAACATATTGCCTTGCTTTTTCTCTAAAATTGCTCATTATTTGTCTTTTAGTAGACTCGAATCACTGTTCCCTTTCTTAGAAAGATCTCTGAGTGTGTTTTCAGGACACAAGTTTGCTTTGAAAAACAGTGGTATTGTTGATTTATAAATACCCAAAGGTGTCTTACAGTTAATTCAGGTGTGTTAGCAGAAATAACTCAAAACCCATCTTTCTACCTCGGTAAGGATACAAATGGGAAGGCACTGTACACCAATTTTTAGAGTGTTGACTCTATCATCAAACAGTAGATACTCATCCTCATTTTTTTTCTATTTCTATTGTAAGAAAGTCTACATTTTCTCTATCTTTTCATCTTAAAGCCTTACATAGATACTTGAAAAAAGAAAGAGAGAATTTTCTATGAAAACATCAAAGCATTTGACATTGAATGTCTTCTTTGACCAAGATAACAAAGACTTACCTCGCTGAGGAGCATCTCTCAAATTTTGCGAATTATTGTTAATGTTTTTATTAATGCTACAAGCATTTCTGGGACTTTCACATTGCCTTTTGAATATGTATATTTTTAAAATCTTTTTAAATGCTTAGAAGCACACAGAGTGAGTGTTACAAGCCTGGAAGTTGGAGTCTCATGGATCCAGGTCGCCATAGGCTCCATTCTCAGTATGGAAACTCTGGCTTCACTAAGTTGATTTTCTTTAAAATGGGGCCAAGCACAGCATCCACCTCTGAGAATCAGAGGATTAAATGAGATAATGCATGTACCACTTCCCTGCAGGTGTATAGGAAGTAAATGCTAACTGGTGGCTCTTCAACAAATGAGCTACCTGTCCTTCCAGTCTGAGTCAGTGACTACCTGCTGATCCTCTTTGCATCCATATCTAAATCTTCATTATCATCGACTCCAGATGTCTGCAATAATCTAATAGGAGAATGTGCACAACTTGGTAATACTACTCCCTTATGTTAAAGTCCTGCTTCCCTTGCATTGCAGTTTCAAGTTGAATTTAGAGTCTCTGACCCATTTTTTTTAGGTCCTACCTTTTTATACCACATTTTGTTGTTTTTTTTTTTTTCCTTTAACATTATTTTAGGAGGAAATGGGCTTAAGAATAGAGCTAATAAAACAAGCCAAGTATTTCTGTGACAGGGCACACACTTATCCATTCCTTCTACATCCTGCCAACATGTAGGGCTTCTGTTTGCTTCCATGGAAGCATCTTATCTGCATCCCTGTAGCTTTCCTTCCTCTGTGCCATCTGTGTCCTTCACTATAATGCCTCCCAAATACTTCTGTCTGTTGTTGCTTGGGTCAGACTCTTAGGCCAGTGACCCCGCCCACTTTCTCTTTAGTTTATCTGCCAACTGCCTGTGCACTTGTCCCCACTGATCTGAGATGCCCAACCATGCTCCCTTGGAGATGGCCCAGATCTGTAGATCCATGTGACTTTGGAACTAGAATGCCCATGAGCTACCTACAAACCAAAATATTTAACTTTACAAATGGGAATGAAGAACGTCACACTGTTAGGTTGTGGTGAAAGTACTAGAACCAGTGTCTCCTTTTTATGCATTTAAACCCCTTTACAATGGGAAGGGAAAACAAACAATAATTTTAATGTGAAATTTTTCCATTTAAAAAATACAGTGTTGGAGATCCCTGGGTGGCTCAGCAGTTTAGCGCCTGCCTTCAGCCCAAGGCCTGATCCTGGAGATCTGGGATCGAATCCCACGTCAGGCTCCCTGCATGGAGCCTGCTTCTCCCTCTGCCTGTGTCTCTGCCTCTCTCTCTCTCTCTCTCTCTCTCTCTTTCTCTCTCTCTGTCTCTGTCTCTCATGAATAAATAAATAAAATCTTTTTTTAAATAAATAAAATAAAAATACAGTGTTATTGTAAATGTCTGCCTTTTAAATATAGGAAGTCTAGGAAAGGTAGAATCAAAGCTGTTTTCCTTTCCTTCATTTAGCTGCCCATATTAAGAATATTTCTCCTTATTAAATCCTGAACTTTCTGTATTTATTAAAAGAAATGAACACTTATCCTACTTTTTTTAAAGATTTATTTATTTATATATATATTTATTTGAAAGAGAGCAGGGGGAAGAGCAGAGGGAGAAGGAGAGAGAGAATCTCAAGCAGACACTGCAGTGAGGACACTGACCATGACGCCCACTGAGATCATGACCTGAGCTGAAATCAAGAGTTAACCACTTAATTGATTGAGCCACCCAGGTGCCCCTGTTCTACTTACTTCTTTTTTTTTTTTTTAAATTCACGAGACACACACACACAGAGAGGCAGAGACACAGGCAGAGGGAGAAGCAGGCTCCACATGGGAAGCCCGATGTGGGATTGATCCCAGGACTCCAGGATCAGGCCCTGGGCCAAAGGCTGTGCTAAACCACTGAGCCACCCGGGCTGCCACTCTACTTACTTCTTAAATAAATAAATAGCTATCAATTTAAAGAAATCTATCTTAAGTTGGTAATCAGAAAAAGGTACAGATCAGAGATAAGAACTATATTTTATAGTAGTGCAAAATTGAATAAGATCCCACAAAGCAAACTGTGATAGAATGGTTACAGAAATTTAGGATGCATTGAAAATATAAAATATTGTACGGTCACTAAATGGGTTTTTTCTTGGATATAGTGGGGATATATGGCTATGTGCTATTGAATTGAAAATAAAAGAGGAAAACTGCATTTAGCCTGACCTCACTACTATTCATACTAGAATTAACACGAGGAAGGAAGTACCAAAAAATATTAACCATAGTTATCTGTGTCTTGGTAGGTGATAGAGGATTTTTATTCTCTTCTTTTCCCAAATGTTATATAACAAACATAGATAAACAGACACTGAGTGGAAATGTCCAATGTGCAGTTGGATTTCCACTCCCTGGTTAGAAGATAGTTGAGATCCAGGGTATATTTATGATAAAAGGGGAGTGAGTAATGGCCTAAAAACTTTCCTTCCAATTCAGCTCTTGTGTTCTTCAGCATAAAGAAATCTAATAAGACAGTAGCTACATCTTTCTGAAAACCAAATAAGTGGTTACCTTTAATTTTATGGCTGATGTCACATGTTCCTTCCCCAATCATACACATCTTCTAAGAACAGAAAGACCACTGCACTCTCTTAATCAATGAGATTGCATTCCAGTGATAAGTTCTAGAAGAGCCTACACTCCCAACACTACTAAGAGAAGGCCCAGAAAAAGAAGGCATGTACCCATAGCTTGACTACAAGAGCAGCTACCCGAGGTCCCCAAGAGCACTTGTCTGCTTGACACAGCCTCCTGAAGAAGCGCAGCCACAGAAGTGCGGTGCTGATGCTGTGGTGTGGACATGATTCCCCAGCCTCAGCCTTATTCACCATGCAGATACACTCAGGCCCATCTACCTCCCTGAGACTCAAGCAGGTTTTCTTGGCTACTGGGACAAGTTCAAGCCATTCTATGATGTTTAGTTCTGGCCTGCTCCGAACAGCACCTGACTACCCACAAGACATGAAACCTTGGGCAAGCTCTTTCACCTCTAGGGTCTTAGATCCACAACCATTAAAGGAAATAATAGCACTTCCTACAGCATGGTATTGCTGTAAAAATAAAACGAAGCTCTGAATCCTAAAGCTGTTAGAGCAGTACCAGACTAGGCTCATTGAAAGTGCTGCCTAAGTACCCACTCCTTTTCTATCATGGGCTTTTTTCAAAGATTTTATTTATTTATTCATGAGAGACACAGAGAGAGAGGCAGAGACATAGGCAGAGGGGAAGTAGGCTCCCTGCAAGGAACCTGATGCAGGACCCCATCCCAGGACCCTGGGATCACAACCTGAGCCAAAGGCAGACGCTCAACCACTGAGCCACCTAGGTGCCCCTCTATCATAGGCTTTCTTCTCTCTCTCTCATCTCTCTCTTCTCTCTCCCTCTCTCTCTCCCTCTCTTCCCTTCTCACTCTTCTCTCCCTCATCCTCACCATCTCTCTCTCTTTCCCTACTCCCCTCTTTTCCTCCCCTGCCAGGTTAGAAAATGATCTTTATCTTCACCTTGGGGTATATGTTGAAGATAACTTGAAACAAGATGTAAAAACAGTAGAAGTAATAAAAAATTATTTTGCTATTGCACGGGATGAATCAGAGAATAGAAATGATGAAGTCATCACCTCCCAAAATGAGGTTTTTTTTTCTCTTCTTAAACCATCTGGCTTTTTTTTTCTTTGGGTCTGGTGACCCATGATGAAGGGCAGACTGTTCTTTTTTTTTTTTTTTTTTTTTTTCATTTTCCTTTTGGTTCACATGGCACTGAGCAACAAAATAATAAAAAATATATATTTTTTAATAATACCAGTACACACATGAGTAGGAGAGAAGGGCTCCCATTGCTTGCTGAATCACTCACTAATCACTCTATTCGGACCCAACAGGGAGTTCTGACAACACACCTGACTTCATTTATTTATTTTTTATTGGTTCTGGGAGAGGTTTGTGATTCATTCCATGTAGGTTGCAAGCCCTTGTGCTACAAGAACAAATGGTCTCTGGGGTTATTTGCTTTATTAACTTTTAGGGCAAAGGAGGGAGAAATAGGAGAATTGCTTTAACTGCAATATACTGGCAAAAAGTTCAGACTTCTTTAGTTTATTGATACCCAAAATGCTTTCACTGGTTCTATTTCTTAATGGTAGGTTAGCTGGTTGGACAGAAAGAATCAGTATGATGGAGTAGAAAGAGCTTGTTGCAAGAACTGCCTGATGGCCACAGCTCTGCCATCGTGCCCGCCAAATCACTAGACCCCTTGTGTCACTGGGACTCAGTGACCTTCTCTGTAAAATAAAAGAGATAAGATACTGTCCTCTTTCAGTAAGGGTTTATGACTTCATGGATGATGATGAAATCAAACCTTCAATATGAATTTTGTGAGGAAATGGAAGGACTTGCCTCTTCATAAAGATACAATAATCGTAATTTAATAATAAGCATTTATTGTGCTATGTGCCTTGGGTTACACCTAATCCCTGCAGTGACATAGGAAGGGCCCCCATGATAACAGAGGACATCAAGGATCACATTGGTTAAGAAATTTGCCTCGTGGTCACAGAGCCTCTGACTCTGTGCGAGTGCTGTTTATAAGTTTGTCAAGGACAATTCAGGATCATGGTGCCCACATTGAAAGAATGCAGTCCCTAAGGGAGGCTTAAAGGAAACCTTAATTGCAGCAAAGAAGGAAGGAGAAAAATCTTAGGACAAAAATGCTCTAGCTTTATCATTTATCCTTTCTCTTTCATTATTCTCTTTAAAAGTGAAGCACTTGCAATTTAGTAAGTAACGAAATAGTAGGAAAGCACATGGATGCAATTTGAGCCATTACAATGCCTGGTGCATTGCGTAAAAGGAGAGAGAACAAAGATTTTGGTCCAAGGGATGCTGTTTGCACTGAATGATTTGCTTTTCTTCTTTAGGTTCTTGTTTCCTAAACTATAAAACCAACTGGTTGGTCCAAATCAATCCACTAGCTATGAAAATTCTGTGAGAAAGATCTTTAAGAATTCTTTGCCTCTTAATCCCGTGATTCATCATCAAGGTAAAGACCATTAGGTTGATGTGAGTTATTTGAACGCTCTTAGCTACCAATGACATAAAAAATTATTCCAATGAAGAATCAGCAATAAAAATTTAAATAAAGGATTATGGTTGGTAGTATACACTTTGATGTCCATCAAATTCAGGATTTACAAGGCCCACTCTTTCTGGCTTGTGATATAACTAAACATCTCTAAGATATAATATAGCGTTGTGATGATGCTGGCATGAATATATTACATTTTTATGAAATGCAATGCATCATTCTACTAACAAGAAACCAACATCAGAAAATGAGTCCTGGAAATTCCAGTTTCTGTGCTATGCTGGGAGGACTGGGAAATTATTGCTCTCACAATTTGCAACTCCTTCTACAGCGTAAAAGCAAAATAAACCTTTGTTTGCACTGGTTTCAGAATTAAAGCGGTTTGTATATTTGTCCTCTCCTCCTCTTCCTGGATTTGGTTTCAAAGTAAACAGTTGTCTTCATTAAATTCTCTTTTATTTGGCTTAAGTTCTTTAGTTACTGTAATTATTCTGGGTAGCTGTCCCTGTTTTATTTTTGTATCAAATATCTGTGCACTATTTTAAACTACGTTTAATTGGCTCATTTCCATTTCCTACTATTTACCTCACTTTGTGGTACTGATTTCTGTAGCTAGATCTGACTCCTGTCATTGTCTGTTTTGTAATTTTTTTATGGATCTATACACTGTACAGACTTGGCAAAATTAAAAAAAAGATCATTAATTTGATACTTAGTGAATGTGGACAAATTACAGGGAAGAAACAAGTATGACATTTATCACAGAGATTTGTTTTGAAAGTTAATGGCAAACTTGGACTCTTGAGAAACAACAGGAACTACCTTGTTTGGTAAAGCCAAATATGTCAACAACATTCTTTTTTTTTTTTTTCTAGATTAACCTAGAAGTGACCTCTGACAGAAAGAAAACCAGCCATACTTTTCAATTCCAAGCTAAAAGATCTAAAAAGTTATTTCTACCTAATAAAAAAGTACAATAAGATTCTAAATTCCCACAGAAACTCTTCATCTACCTTATAACACATCAAAAGCCACCAAGGGGCTATTTATCCTGCAGGCCAGTGCTAATAAAGTTTCACAGGCATTTGTGATGGTACTCATGGCAGAGGAGTAGACAGGCGGAGTTTTAAGGCAGGGAGGAGGGAAACAAATTAGTTTTTAAGTTTCTGGAAGAAAACACAGAGAGATTTTTTTGAACCATTCCAATAATTTATTTAGCAAGTGTTCATTTCACAACTCTTCAGATGCCAGTCTGTTCTAGGGTTTAGGGCTACAGCAGGAAACAACAGAGAGGAAAGCCACTGTGCCCTCTGGAGGATTACAAAATAGTGGGGGAAAGAGGGACATTAGCAAATATACACATAATAATACTGCAAATGTTACCTGCTGTCAAGAATACAGCATTGGGGGGGGGGGGGGGGGCACCTGGGTGGCTCAGTGGTTGAGTATCTGCCTTTGGCTTTTTGGCTTAGGTCGTGACCCCAGGTCCTGGGATCAAGTCCTGAATCAGGCTCCCTGCAGAAAGCCTGCTTCTCTCTCTGCCTATGTCTCTGCCTCTCTTAAAAAAAAAAAAAAATACACCAATCAGGGGCACCTGGGTGGCTCAGTAGGTTAAACATCTGCCTCCTTGGACTCAAGTCATGATCCCGGGGTCCAGGGGATCCCCTGCTCAACAAGGAGTCTGCTTCTCCCTCTCCTCTCACTTATGCTCTCTCTCTATCTCTGTCACTGTCTCTGTCTCTCTCAAATAAAATCCTTTAAAAAATACAGCAATCAGATAAGAGTGGGAGTTTGTAGGGTAGCTAGAGAAGTTTCTTCTAAGAGGTGGTACTACTGGGGGAGACCAACAAAAATAAGATACACAGGTATTTGGGGTAGAGTATTCAAGGAAGAAAGGATAAACCATAAATGCATGAGCCCTGAGGCAGGAGAGCCCTGGCCTATGTTCACAGAACAGCAAGGACGCTAGTGAGCGAAAACGTGAGGGGCAGTAGATAAGTTCAGAGAGGTGAACCTGGAAAGGAGAAAGCTTGCAAAAAAGACACGAGACCAAGAAAACCTAGACAAATGAATGGTAAATTTGACTACAAAAAAACTTAAAATTTCTGCATAGCAAAAAACCATGAACTAAGTCAAAATATAAATAGCAACTAGTGAGGAAAAATGACTTCATGTCACCAAAGGGGTGGTGTCTTTAATGTATTTGTGTGTGAAAGAAATTTCCTTATATCAATATGAAAAAGTTAGTAACCTAAAAGAAAAACAGGTGAAGAAAGACTATGAAGGGAAAAAGCTATAGAAATGGTATCTGAGCATATTCAAGGATGTACAACCTTACTTCTAAATGAGGGAAATTCAAGTCAAAACCACACTGAGATGCCAGTTTCTCTCCCCATCAGATTGGCAAACATCCAACCATTTGATCTTAACAACATCTAAAAGTTTGAGACCTAGGGAACCAGATGCTGTCATGTATTGCTATCGGGAATGTAAGCAGGTACAGCCTTGGAATGCCTGGGTGGCTCAGTGGTTGAGTGTCTGCTTTCGGCTCAGGGTGTGATGCCAGGGTCCTGCATCGGGTCCTGCATCAGGCTGCTTCTCCCTGCACCTATGTCTCTGCCTCTCCCTCTCTGTCTCTCATGAATAAATAAATAAAATATTAAAAAAAAAAACATAAAACCAGATACAGCCTTTACAGAGAGAACTTTGGTACTATCAAAATTTTAAATGCCAAAATATAGTTGACCTAACAGTTGAAATTCGAAGACTTAATCAATAGATCAATCTGCACATGTGTTGAATGAATTCTGTGCCAAGATACTCACTGTGGCATTATCTGTAACAGCAGGAAACCACAGGACATGTTGAGTAGTGAGAAATGAATTCGAAGTGAGGGATGGAGTCTGTGATTATGAATCCCTTTTCAGACTTGCAGCCTCGAAAGTTCTTCAGCAGGTAAAACGAGAACAAGGCAGCATCTAGGTCAACTTGTCCGCCATTGATTTCAGGACAGATTGCCTATGTGTGGACCTTGGTGACAACTTCAATGTCACTTTCAGACTGCTGATGGAACTCAGAGCAGGGAGTAAATAATAAATAAGGCTGCTGAGGTGGGCAGGGATGAGCTAGGGCAGGGATTTTCTTATGTGGCACTGAGAGGTTCTGACTTTCTCTTGAAGACAATGGCAACTTTTAGAAGGCACTGACCTCATCTGATTTGCATTTTTAAAGACAGTTCTTCTAGCAATGTCAGAAAAGAGATTACCGAGAAGCAAAAGCAGAAGTGGGGATAGCTATTAGTGTAAGAAATCAGAAATGCAGTCCAGAGGAGGGAAAATATTCTCTGTTTGGAATTCTGGTGAATCAGAATTCTAAAAGTAGAAACGACTTCACTATAGAATGCCCTAAAAATCAAAAACAAAAATGAAAAGGAAAAAAAAAACAGCTCTGAGAAGGGCATGGCCCTTCTGACTAGGCAAGCATATGCTCTCTACTATCCCGTCAACACCCTTCTCTGGGTGTTCAGGTCACATCTACCTGCTGCTGTAACCCTGTCTCCACTGGCTGCGCTCTCTCCAGGCCTCCCAGGAAACACATTCCTGTCTAAGATCTCATGAGCATTTTAATTACTGGATTTGGGTGAAAGCAAAGGGCACGTATACTCAATGTGCCAGGCTCCAGCTAGCCACAGTAGAAAGCAGGGCCTTCTCATACTTCCGTACCATGGGCATAAATGAGCTTAGGTATACATACTGAAGCTGCTTTTTTGTTTGTTTTCTTTTAATGAAGGACTGGATGCCACTGAATGAGTTTACTAGGGTTCTTTTAATGTCTGATTTTTTAAATTCTTTTTTTTATTCTTTTTTTATTGTTCTTTTGTCTGCTTCTCAGTGGGGAAAATATCATGGCTAAGCTAAAATACTGGTGCTGCAGATGGAAGAGAGGGGGAACATTACTTGTAAAGAAAAACCAAAATTGGTCACTATGGAATTTTGATGAAACAATAAGGTAGACAATGCATATATATATATATATATATATATATATATATATAAAATTTTTCAAAAAGCAGATTATCAGGACAAATTTAAAAGATTTAATGAGAACTTTGAAATGAACATTTAATCTTAATTCAGATTTCTCTCAGAGGGCTAAAAAATTGTTCTAATGTTCGTGTGTTTCATCTTTGTCATTTCATAAACACCATGAATGTGACCAGCATGAACACTTCTGTACCCTCCGCCCCCTGACCACGACTTCATAGTGACCCAGTGATACTCCTTAGCAAGTCACAAATACTTATTAGGTCAAGTTGAACTTATTTTGATTGGATGTTTTCTGTTTTCTTAGCTTATTTTTCTTGGCTTTTTTGAAATATAACTAACCTATAACACTGTGTGAGTTTAAGGTATACAACGTGTTGATGTGATAACACATATATATGACAAAATGATTATCACAGTAAAGTCACTTACACTACCTCATGTCGTTACCCTTTTTGTGTGTGTAATGAGAGCTTTTAATATCTATTCTTTTAGCAACTTTCTAGTATATAGTACGGTAAGCATTGTTAGCTATAGTTACCATGATGTACGTTACATCCCCAGATCCCATCATCTTGTACCTGAAAGTCTGTACTCTTTGACCACCCTCACCTGTTTCCCCCAAATCTCCCCAACTGGATTTTCAAGGTCATTTCTACTCTATTGTTATTTAGGAAAAGCCTGATAACACTTCATTTAAAAATGAAGGCTTTTTTCTTCTTGTCTCCTCTAAAACATTTTGAAAATCATTCCCTTCTAGGTTAGAATCAGTAGCATTCAGTAAGCTCATTTCTGATGTTACATCTCCTAATCTCAAGAAATAAATTAAAAATATATATCTGATCATATATAATCTCACTTAATATTTATATGTTAGAAGAACATAAACATTCAGCAGTCCCTGCAGCAAGATAGTTTTTAATCCAGTGCCATCCAGAGATCAGAGATAACATCTAGCTCCCGTGTCAGAGCCTTTGCTCTTCATAAAGTCAAATACTTAGAAAAAAAATCAGAATATTTGCCTTTTTCCAAACCTGCTCTCTCTCTCTCTCATGCTCACATCCCAGGGGAAATGTATATCTTAATCTGAGGCTGGCTGTGCTCTGCAGACTTAGAGCAAGTTTGTTTTGTATATTCCCTTGAGGGCAACATTTTTTTTCACTATTTCAGTGTTTGTCAACTGGGGTTATATCATAACTGTTAAATTGGTCAAATATTAATTGACTAGAATTCTGAATATTTAGGTCCTGACAAACAAATGTTGGGAAAATATCTGAATATTTTATGAATATTGTAAATATTTGGCTGCTCTGGTTTCCTATTGCTACAAAATGAATTGTTCCCAAATTTAAAATACCAACCATATTATTACAAATCACAGTACAGTGGATTGAGAATTCACCTACAGCTCAGCTGGCTGATTCTTCTGCCCCCCACAGTGTTGACTGGGGTCACTAGATGGCAATCCACTGGGAAATGGTAATATCTCACTCATGTCTGAGGTGTTACCATTTTCCTATGCAGGTCTCTTAGCTGCATAGGGGCTGCTATAACGGAAATACCCTAGGCTGCAGGGTTTAAAACAGCAAACATGTATTTCTTACAGTTCTGGAGGCTGAGAAGTACAGGGTACCGAGAGATTTGGTGTCTGGTATAAGCCGGCTTCCTTGCATACACAGCCATCTTCTCGCTCTAGGGTCTCTTTTATAAGGGCACTAATCCATTTATGAGACCTGTGCTCTCATACCCTAATCACTTCCCAGAGGTCCCCCCTCCAAATAATATCACTCTGGGGACTAGGTTTCAACATGTGAATTCTGGGGGCACACAAACATCCTGTCTGCAGCAGCAAGGGTGGCTGGAAATCCGAGCCCAAATGACACTGTCACCTGGAGTACCTACACATGGCCAGTCCAGCACGATGATCTCAGAGTAGAGTCTCACAAGACACTGAAACCGGAAGCTCTAGTCTCTTCAGCACCTATCTGGAAACTGCGCACTGTTAGTGACAGCAGTGACAGAGCACACCCAGATTCAAGGGGATGGGGCATAAACCCCACCTCTCAATAGGAAGGGCATCGAAGACTTTGTAGTCATCATTAATTGGCAGAGGGGCACATCATGAGAAAATAAAGCAGTCTTGTTTCTCTCACTAATGAACTCATCCATCACCAAGCAGCTATTATCAAAACGTTGATTTAGCATACCAAAGAGCACCAGCTATACATCTTAAAGTCATCCCCGTGCCTTTCCCTCCCTTACTCCTCACATCAATTGCTGTCAACATTCCCACCCAAGTTTCTTGCATGTTGGTCCTCTCTTTTCAACCTCTGCCCCGGAGGTAGTGCCTTGTGTTAGCCAACCTTTATGGAAAGCCAGTTGTGCACCAGGCATTGTGCTAACAGCTCTCCGGGCACTATCTTATTTGATTCCTCATACCACTGCTATTAGGTAGATGTCATGATGAGCAGAATGGGACTCCATGACATGCATTGTTTCTCTGGCACTTAGTGGAGGGTCCGAGATGAAAACACAAGCACCTGATGCCAACTAATCAGAGTCAGATCTCTTTACTCTTAACAGGAAAGTCTATGCTTAGTTAAGCAAACTACCTTGGCCTAGACATGCAGCTTTGCCTGCAGCCTGATGCCTCACCTTTGGATGCACACCTTCTGGTTGAGCCCTTACACACATCCCCTGTTCTCACACGGTAACCACATCTCTGTGTGCCTCAGAACCTCGAGATGAGTTATTTCTAACTCATCTGAATGTCCCCTCTACCTAGAAGCAAAAGTGAGGTGTGCTGCTAGAGCCAGACAACTGTCTTTGTTTAAAGAGAAACAAAAACAGTATGGCCCAGGAGATACGTGCAGAAGGATCAGCTGATCATTAGCTGACATGCCAGCACTGCCCTGTTTAATTGGCCATAGATAACAGCTGAAAGAGCACAGTTAAAAATAATGTTCCAAATATTTCAAAATATAAAAAGCACAGAGATAATTAAGACAGTGTAGGATGGCAGCCTCTGGAGTAAGTTATGGCTATGTTGTGACTTAACGGATTGCAGAGAAACTTACCAACCACTGCCTTAGTGTCATAAAAGTATTGGGAGGAGAGAGACGTATGGCTTCCATCAGCCCCAAAGAAAAAGGAAAGTTGTCCTGACCTGGAGAGCTTGGCTGATGAGAGCCTTGCCCAGCCGGTGGGAGGCAAACCTGTCAAGTAGGATGCTCTTGGCTGCTCAGTGGGATATGCAGATCCTCTCAATCCTCTGAGATCTGGGGTCTGGCAAGAGGGGCCATTCGCTTCTAGGCCTACAGGCCATTCGCTTCCCAGGACTGGTCAGCTCTGGCCTTCCACTGCCACTTTCTCATTCCATAATGTATCTAAACTAGACTCCTAAAGTCAGGAGCTGTCAGCATGACCCTTAGTAGCAGAGATGCCAAATTCTAGAAGCATTTTCTGAAAAGTTGCTTTTCCTTTTGTGGCCCTGGGGAATCCTGTCATGTATATTTAAAACAAAAAGCTTTGGTCGGTGCATGAGTAGCTCAGTCAGTCAAGCACCTGCCTTTGGTTCAGGTCATGATCCTGCGGTCCTAGGATCGAGCCCCACATCAGGCTCCCTGCTCAGTGGGGAGTCAGCTTATTTCTCCCCCTCAGCCCCTCTCCTTGCTTGTGCTCGTTTTCTCTCTCTCAAATAAATAAAGTCTTTTTAAAAAATAAATAAATAAATAAAACAAAAAGGGGAACTGGGCAGAGGGATGATTGTACCTTTAGGTGACTGGTTTTTGTTTTGTTTTATTTTTATTGAGATATAATTGACGTGTAACACTGTATTAGTCCAAAGTGTACAAAATAATGATTTGATATATATATATATAAATGATCACCACAATAAATCTAGTTAACAACCATTATGACACATAGGTACACATTTTCTTTCTTGAGATGGGAAGTTTTAAGATCTACTCTCTTAGTGACTTTCAAATGTGCAAAACAATATTGTTAACTACAGTCACCTTGTTGTACATTACATCCCCGGGACTTATTAACTAAAAGTTTGTACCCTTTGACCTCTTTCACCCATTTCTCCCACTTCCTAATCCCTGCCTCTGGCAACCACCAATCTGTTCTCTTTATCTATGAGTTCAGGTTTATTTAGATTCCACATGTAACTGAAATCATACAATATTTGTCTTTCTTTGTCTAACTTATTTCACTTAACATAATGCCCTCAAGTTCCATCCTTGCAGAATTTCTTTCTTTCTATGGCTGAATAATATATATACATCTCACATCTTTATCCATGTATCTGTTAATGGACAGTTCCATTGTTTCCATGTCTTGGCTGTTATAAATAATACTGTAGTGGGCATGAGGATAAAGATATATTTTCAAGATGGTGATTTGGTTTCTCAGAACCCAAATGATTGTAAGATCATATGGTAGGCTTACTTTTAATCTTTTTAGGAACTTCTATACTGTTCTTCAGAGTGGCTGCACCAATTTATGTCCCCACCAACAGTGTAAATGTGTTTCCTTTTCCACACTTCTGTAATTCATAAGCACAATAATCATTACTACTCTTTCTATTACTATTATTTTGGTAAAAAAAAAACATGTAACATAAAATCTACCCACTTAACAAATTTTTAAGTGTAGAATACAGTATCATAAACTATATGCACATTACTACTCTTAATGATGATTCTGAAATTTTGAGCCAATCTACATTGGTTTTTGAGTGTTTAAAGGAGAATTTAATTTACTTAGTAATTAAATGTATATAATTAGTGTGTGTATATAATAAGGTGTACAACATAATGATTTGATACATATGTATTGAAAAAGGATCACAAACGATCACAAAATGATCATAAATAATATATAAGTATATATTATATATAAACTATATATTATATATAAATAATATATACAATATAAATATATGTTATATATATAAACTTGTGTGTGTGTGTATATGTATATGCAATTAGTAATAGCCTAAACTATATAATAGCTTAAAGTAGCATCTTCTGACTACTGATCTGAATTAAAAGAAAAATAAAGAATACCTGCCTACATCAAAAATGTATCATCTTAAAATAGTTTTTATAAGAAAAATAAATGAATTGAGATAAAGTATGGAAATACAGGAGCAAGAAATTTGAGTAAATGTGACCATTTGGTTATGTTTAATATAAAGGATCATCAGTTGGACCGCCTTATTCCAAGACTACATAGGCAAATGATCAGAAGAGGCCCGCCGAGGACTTTTATGGTGATTAGAGTCTAAAAGGATGAGTTTGCAGACCCAGAAATCTAACAAGCGAGCACTGTGGTGGGAAAGGAGCAGGAAACAGACTGAAATCACTAAAGAGAAACCTAGCTGCTTTATGATAGGATCCCATAATTTCAAACTATGGCACTACAATAAGTCCTTAGCGTCCAATCCAAACACTTCCCCCTACTAATGAGAGCACAGTGGCCCTCAGACTTCCAGGATGGCCAACAGTATCACTGTCTCAAGTCAGCCCATTCATGTTGGATGAATACACTGTAGTAGACCAGTACTCTTTGTATTATCATTTATGCAAATACTAATGTAAGACACATAGTTAAGGATCCCATAATTTCAGTTTCTTTAATTGCATTTGTTGAATAACTCCATCAGGCCAATTCTTTTTCCTGTACGAGGATTCTTGATTCTTCTAGTAGAATACACCCATCTGGAGAAACTTGCTCATTCGTCATAATTAATCGTCATCAAAAAACCTGTTGGAAAGTCTAAGGGTAAAGGGGACTATTTTTAATAAATGTACAAAACAATATAAAGACATAAAAGAAATAGATCAGCTCTCAGATAATAGTGAGCCACCTTTGAAAACCTTAAAGGGAAAAAAACATCTTTAATATCAAAATACTACCAACACACAATATGCATCCTCTGTCCACACTGCCAGGTAATTAAGTCAGTAAGATGCAGAGAAATCATTACTTTTGTTATAAGATCCCACTGTGACATACAAAGATAAGTCTGCATTATCTAAGGGAAAAAAAATCAGAAAATTTGTTGTTAGGTGTTCTTTGGGAGTCTGTTCACACTCAAGATCTTTGTAAGAATATATGAGACTGAGTACTGGGGATGCAACTAGAATAGAGGGACCTCCTTGAGTGCATTTACTCTGGTGGCATTACACGAAGGGTAGAGCAGAACTCAGTTCTGGGAGTCTGGCACAGAAAGCCAATGGGTAGCGTTAAAGCTGATGTTATTCACAAAACTGAGTGTTCTTTAGAGATGTGACTCTTTGCTTCCCAAAGAGTACTATATTCTTCTTACAATAATTCATCTCTCTTAAAAGATTTCTCATCTACCTAATTCATAACTATTTATAACCTTGAAAAAATTTTGATGTCGGACTTTGAGCATGGTTGGGTATGTAATAAAAGTAAAATTTGGTTTCCTCTTACTAATACTATAAAATACCTACTACAAACATCATTTAACATTAATGGTATATTATTTTAGAAAGCATAGTATATGATATATGGGTGATATATTTCCAGTTGCATGCTTAAAATATTTATGCACAGAGGGGGAAAAAAAGCAAAGCATATACAAACTATTCTGGGTTGTTATTATGGGAAGTAGCTTTATGGATGTATCTCTCTCCTTTGTTGTTGGAGGGTTTTTTTTTGTATTTTGTAAGTGTTTGATAATAAACGTGTATTATTTTGAAAGAAGGAAAATGTTTTCAGATTGGCCTCCAAAAGCTTTAACAATTCAAAACCTTGAGATCTAAGATTGGAATCTATATGTTAAAAGTCTAAGCTGCGCTTTCTAATATGGCAGCCACTAGTCTCAAGTCAATATTTAAAAATATATTTAAGAGCAAACTATTAATTAATTAAGAGCAAACTAGTTTGTTAACAATTTAATTCTCCACTCACGCTTGCCACATTTTAAGCCCCAGTAGCCACATTATCACCCTCACAGGAAGTTCTGTTCAACCATCCAGATGAAGGCAGTTTACCAAACTGTGCCCTGAATACTGAAGACAAACTGAGCCAGTTTTTGGTGGCACAGTAATGGGCATATGCCCCTCACCATAGATGCTGAGAGACTCCTCATCACCAGTCCCTTTTATACTCCTCACCAGTCTGAGGCTAGCTAAGCTCAGAGGTTATTCCTGTGGGCATTCTGCTAGTCAGTGATGGACCAAGGATGAGAACAACAGGGCTATCCGCTCCTCAGGAAGAGCTCTTGCCAACACACTAGAACCATCTTCTCCAGAAAACTAAAGCTTCCCAAGCAGTACTTCAGTTCAGCACAATATCATTTCACAAACAGTCTCTTGTGTGCTTACTATGTGATAAACACCATAATAAGCCCTGAATAAACCGAGTAAGAGCTGTGTCTGTATCTCCAAAGGATGTCAGAGTGTTAAAACAGGAGGACCCAAAATAGGGGCAGATCTGTTCTTTGCAAATCTAGAAATGCTTCACCCTATCATAGATAGGTTTAAATAGGATCTCAACATTTGTTCACCCAAATCCACATGTTAGCACTTCTTTTCCAACATTCTCAATTTTTCTCATCCTCCAGGAGAAAAGAGACTAGACTCCATTTTTGAAATTTAGCCAATCCTTGATCTAATATTGTTTTCTTTTTAGTTTTGTTCTTTTGGTTTAACTTCACACTGGATAGAGACATCCAATGATCTTAATATGGATTCTCTGTCTCATCTTTAGGCCTGGTTTTATACATGTAAAATAATTTTCAATCTTCAAGTGAAGTAAAATAAAATACTGCTTTGATATTTAGTCATCCATCCCATTTCCAATTGTATAAAAGCAAATAAAAATGTTGAATGAAAGGTTATTTTTCAACCAGTTGTGTTGGAATTGTTTAAACACAGGTTAACAACCTGGAGCTCCCTGATTTCATATAAATCATGCTCCTGTATTTTAACAGATGCGATGCTCTTGGTGGCAGAGCGACTCGAAGGACCATTCAACATTGAATCTGTCATGGACCCCATAGATGTCAAGATCTCTGAAGCCATTATGAACATGCAAGAAAACAGCATGCAGGTGTCCGCAAAGGTATTTGCATTAGTCATATTTCTACTAATAAGGAAAATGCAGTCATCTAAAAATGAAGTAACTATGTATGTCGGCTGGGATTATCAATTCGAATACATTGTCAGAGAGCTTTTCCTGTTGAGCTACAAATTTGCTACTTCATTTAAAATGTCCAACAAAATGGCATTGAGAAAGGAAGTAATCTTTTAGTTCTCAGCTATTCAAAATCATGGAATTTCAGAGAGCCCCAGGTATATTGACTAATCCCTCACATTTGTGAGCAATTTGGAGGGAAATTTTCCTTCTAATATGTTTGAAATTTCTGCACACCCTCAGCCTGTTCTCTCTCTAGGAACTTCTAATTATATCTTCAGCTGTGCAAACGAGGCAAATGTTCTATATGTTCAATCATAAATAATTAAACATTTCATCTGATTTTCTTTTTTAAGACTATGGCGTAAACTTCATTAATGAATCTTCAGGGGAAAATGCTCCTTTGTATGAAGTCAAGTGCACATTAAAAGAAGAAAAGTACATTTTCATAAATCATATGAGACAGAGCTTCTGGGTTTGGAGAATACACAAATACCAGGTGCCGAATTTCAGTTTGTCTCCATTCAGTTGAAGATAAACAGGACCTACCTTAAGCAAAATTGGGAGGTTTGCAAAGGGTCCCCAGCCTGTTCTTCATTGCCCCTTTTTGGCCACAAGGATGAATGCACTTAGCCCTTATGTTCTTTTTATTGGCCTCCCTGCCATGACACACTAACCAAATCTATGTCAGGCCTTTAAACCTGGATGTTGACTGAGCAATTGCATTTTAATTGAAAGTAATTCACACAAAAATCTGGCAAGCAAAGAGATGCATGCTTAGCTTTCTTTGATTTTTAAAATCCTTTGTGGAAGAGATTTCAGATATAATCAAGGAGGAGTGGATGTGTGATGGGGGGACATTGGCAGGGCAGAAAGAGGGCCATGGCATCAGACTAGGCTTCCTTGGTGGAGTCTGAGTCAAACCAGATTTGGGCTTTTTGGGGTGAACTGGTAGGAAATGGGTAAGAAAAAAATCTGCCCTGGATTCCTTTCTCTTTCTCTCCTTGGGAGATAGACAGGCCAAGAGTTTTGTAAGCCTACCTCTGGGTTTTAATGAGCTTGGGGTAGCTTGTATAAAGGAGGATTCTCCAAATTACCACCATCCACTGAGGCAATAGCACATTTGCACATTCCACAAAAAGCTATTTTCTTCCTTTCCTGGGAAAAGATAGCACCATTTATTCCTCTCAAATTTATTGCCTAGACACCGATTCATGTTGTTTTGAGAGACCACGATCCATCCCCGCAGTGCTTGAGTAACCAGATGCTAAGGTTGCTGATATTCAAAACAGCCCTAGAGAAGAGGGTATAAGAAGCACTTGGACAAAAGTGTTTGAAGTTTGAGACCATCACACACTTTGAAGGATTTCCACTGGAGCATGTGCATACGTATTCAAGTTATTCTATTAAAAAATCTCGAAGAGGTCAGATGGACTCTCTCTTTATTACCAGAATGTGGATGAGACATTTTTGTGGAATTTGTCCAACTACATTATAATAGGAGGGTTGTTAATAAGGAATGTGCTTTTAAAAAGACACATTTCCTTGTGAGAAATGTCAAAATCAAGAGTAGAAATAATATAGGGCACATAAGGGTACACTCACATGAGAGAATATAGTATAGCAGGTCATAAAATAACAGGACAAGAAATGTCAAATGAGCTAGAAACAAAAAAAAAATGTATCTGGTAATCTTGACGCAGGGCAAAGGGGAGAGAGTTAAGGAATGAGAGAGAGGAGAGCAGCCAGGCTCTGCAAGTAAGAGGGGTAGGAGGCAGGCTGCAATGTAGAAGAGGGTTTGAAGAACAACCAAAGTCAGCATCAAAATATTGTGGAGAGGCATCAGGTGTTTGGAATTTGGATATATTTAGCAGCAAACTCCAATAGGATTTGCTGATGTGATGGATATGTTCCAAAAGAAGCTTTATTGCATCAAGGGAATGGAATTTAGAAATAGGTAGCTTCATTTTCCATATAAGCCACATCCATGAAGTCATGCATGAACTAAAGTCTAAAATCTACATTCTTGCTAAGAACTGGAGGGCTGCATTTTTCCTTTTTTTTTTTTTTTTTTTTTTTTTTTAGTAGTAGATCCCATGCTTAGTGTGGAGCCCAAAGCAGGGCTTGAACTTATGACCCTGAGATCAAGACCTGAGCTGAGATCAAGAGTCAGATGCTTAACTCACTGAACCACCCAGGCACCTCATGTATTTTTTCCTTTTTCAAGGGAACCCTCAGTCACCATTGATAAACAGTCTCACTGAATTCAAAGTTCTAGATTTCTACACTTCCACTGGAATAATTACATAACAAGGCTTCCTTAAATTCTGATAAGGCTTTGAGCAAGGCCAGAAGCTATTTCCTAATTGAGGGTAGGGGTGAAGGGTGGGCAGTTATCCTGAGAGTCGTAAAGCTTACAAATTAAAATGACTTTTTATTCCAGGATATGATTGACAACTTCTCCTTAAAGAATCATTTAACTTACTACACCAGTTGCTGTTAGAAGTCATTCTAAAGCCGCTTTCAGAAAAGCAAGCATGTTTATAACTGTTAGATCCTGTTGAATGCTTACTTCAAAGGACTATACTGTGCTTTATGTACTTTATATGATATTTATAACAATGCTTGTGATGAGCTGGAACCTCCTACCTTATTTTCCAGATAAGGAAACCAAGGCTTTAGAAAGGTTAAGTAACTTAGAGGGGCCTCATGGTGCATAAGGAGAGCATAGAAGGTTCTGATGGCAGGGTCCATGTTGCCAGATCACTGCATTATAACAAAGAGGGCACCTCTGAAGCCAATCTCACACAAGAGCGGAGGTCAGTAAATATCTGCGGAGTAGACCAAGCATTAAGAGAAAGTTCAAAGACTTTCAGTAAAACCTTCATGAGAAGATGAGGAAACAGAGTGGCAAAGCCAAAAGGACTCAAGTTGTCTCTTTCTGTCTGATTCCCTTCACTACTATACCTAGTGCTTCCCACCATGCTAAATTCTAATGGAATCATTCTCTTACCAAGTCTCATCATTTATTGCTTCCAACCTTTCCTGAAGTTTTGGTAGTACAAAGTATAAAAGTCTACTTTGCTCTCCCTGTTTCTATCTGAAGGCAGAAGATGAACACACCACAGTTTCAGATATGAAATTCCCCTCCTCTAATGCCATAGGTTCTCATCATATCTGCAGGAGAGAACAGCTTTTTTTTTTTTTTACCTAGTCACTGATCCTGAATTAGTGGAATTTGCTGACTAACGTAAAGATCTGTTCCCACCATGTATGCTTGTGCTCCATTCTTGTCTTAGGTCTGTTCTTGTACATATTATCAGATTCTTTCCTCTCCTAGTTAGCCCACAGCTAAACTGTTGAATATAGGGGACACTGACATTCCTTTAAAAAAAAATACATTGGCTAGGGGTGCCTGGCTGGCTTAGTCAGAAGAGCATGTGACTCTTGATCTCAGGGTCATGAGTTCAACCCCTATGTTGTGTGCAGAGATCATTTAAATAAATACACTTTAAAAAATACATTGGCTATACCAAATTGTATAATCAAGCTATAAAATTTTGATAATAACATTATGGCACTTACTTCAAACTCTTGGTTTTTGTATTCTTTGTATAATATTATATGTTATATAATATATATTACATATATCATCATATGTGTGTGTATATATATATGTATGTGTACATATGTTTAGACTGGAAACAAAAGCACACTAAAACTGTTGGTTCTTTTTTTTAATATTTTATTTATTTATTCATGAAAGACACAGAGAGAGAGAGAGAGAGAGAGAGAGAGAGACATAGACAGAGGGAGAAGCAGGCTCCAGGGAGAGAGCCTGATGTGGGACTCGGTCTTGAGACCATGGATCACGCCCTGAGCCAGGGGCAGGTGCTCAACCGCTGAGCCACCCAGGCGTCCCTGTTGGTTCTTAATGAACAAATAATCGCCTAGTACCAATTACATGTCCACCAGTAGTTGACCAGCTAGTATATTCATTCAACAAACGCCTTATCATATACCAGGCATGAAGAATACAGTCAAAGACAAAATAGCTCCTAGGCTCCCATGTCAGTCTCTTTCTAGATGTTTTATATATTTATTTCAAACCCTTGGTGCAATCTTATAGAGCATCAGTCTCCTGATTTTATAAATAAAGAATGTTAAATTTACAGAAATTGAGTAGCCTGCTTGAGGTCATGCAACTAACAAGTGGCAGACTTGGAATTGCTACTGTAAATGGTCTGATCCACAGAAAAAGACTTTCCCAGCATGCCACTGTTTCCTCAATAAGTGTCTTCCCACTTGGTCCACATATACTTCAGCACTGGAGGAACCAGCCTTCTAAGGGAGGGCTATTGCCTAAAACACACTACAGAGAACCTTCTCATAGAAACAAGTACTGGTAATTCTTCAAGCCCCAACCACACTTACTACATTCACCATCTTCCTAGTCTTCATGGCAGACAGGAAAGCTCCCTCATTATTCTACCACTTCTGTTACCCACCCAAATCAAAGAACTTTGCAGGTTTCTGGAAATTTCCCAAGGAGAGGGAGAAGAATACTTGCTGAGGCTCTGCCTGTGAATTTCAGATGTGTTGTGTCTCCTTATCCTATCAGGGAAGATGAAACTGATCTCACTCAATATAATTTAACTGTATTAGGAATAATTTCAAATCTAATCCAGGAAAAGATTGGTTTGTCAGATATAATCTAAATTAAGAAGGAAGACTTATTAAATTCCAATTGAAACCATCCATTCAATTAATAGTAGAGTGGCCTCCAGATACTTAATTTTCTCCAGACAATTCTTTCCCAGTCTACAGCACAAATGAAGATGGGGAGAAAAAAAGAGAAGGAAAAGAAACCTAAGAGGATGGAAAATAGAATGTAGTAATACCTGCCTCTAGCTAGTGAGTCTTAGTTTCCTCATCTGTGAAATGAAGGTTTCTTTCAAATGTGCTTTTCCAGTTCTAAACAGTTAGCAGTGTGGTGAACATTGTGTCTTCACTACTGGTTAGGTTTCCTTTTCTAGCATCCAGATAGTTTTCTTTTCTCTGGATCTGTTTTCTTTCAAAACATTCAGGCATAAGTGATATCTTGGGAATTCACATGTAGAAAATACCATCTTTCAGATACGAAGACATTGTTTAGAATTTAGTTTAAATAAATATATTTTTATGCCAGTAGTGTTTGTCTTTGAGTTCCTAGGTTATGTGTGCCCTTCTTAAAGCAGCCAGCATATTATTTCGTGTGTTTTAGTTGTTTGCATACTTCCCTTTTCCTTCCCAAGATTATAAATTATTTGACAACAGGAGTTACATCTAACTTGTTCTTACATTCTACATAGGGCCATCCCAACGTGTCATTTTACACATGGAAGAAACAGCAAATTTTGCTGAGTTGAACTTGAAACATGAAAGTATAAGGCCAGAGAGACTTCAACAATAAAGAACAAAAATACTTTAAGATGTACTTGAAGTCAGCCTAGGATTCTTTAAAATAGCATAAAGGTTATAAGATCAGATTTTGACATCAGACAGACCTCAGATCTGGTTTTTACTGGGTTGTGGACTTGGGGCAAATTATCTGTCTAAATGCAATTAACTCACTTAAAAATGAAGATGCTAGTAGTACCTCCTTATAGGGTTGTTTGAGAGTAAAACTGTATCATCCATGTAAAATGCTTAGTATGGAACATACCCAATCAAAACCACTCTTACAGGTACAATATTTTAATTGCTGGTATTGAAAATGTCTCTGATGTGTAAATCCTAAAGAGTGTTGATTGACTCTATGGTTTTGCTTCATCCATGATGGGCTTCCAGCTTATCTTCAGCATCTCAGATCAGAGGAGCAGTTGTGCAATACACACGCCTGCACTTAACGGCACTCGTGCTTGGTGTTATTTTCAATGGCGGTGAATCATCCTGAAGGGAACACATATTTCCACGTGGCCTGGGACATGGCATGGCATGGCACTAAAGAAATGGCTAATGAACAAAGCCTTCAAAAGGAAGGAGGCTGGAGGGATCAGTGGCATTGGATAAAGGCTGTCAGCAACTTACTCGACTCCCCACCTGGTGGTGGAACCAGTGCCAGCGCAGCAAAAGGTTTTAGAGGAATGTCAGGGGGCCTCTGCCCAATCTCACGTTATTCTCACGTTAAGGGAACAATTGGCCTGCTGCAATGACAAGTGGTTCTGTTCCTTCTCCCTGATTTCTGAGAAAAAAAAAAAAAAAAAGCAAATGGCCGTACTATTTATAAAGTTCTATTTCTATTTCTCCTTTAATTTTGTTTTTAAAAGAAAAGAGCAAATTCTCAATGATGCTTTGATTCAGAATTCTCAGAATATTTTCTCTGGTTATTCAAATTTCAAAGTTTCTATTCTGCCTGTCAGCTCTTACTTATAATATTTCACTAAGCAACAGTGACCTCCTTGAAGCATCTTTTATTCTTTGATTTCTCCATTTCTATACAGAAAACCAGAATCTGGTCTATTCCTGCTTGTGACATCACTGCATAACAGAGCCAGATTTTTTAGATGCTAGGTACAAAGAAAAGAAAGAAAAAAAAAGACACCTTTTTCTTATAAAGCAAAATGAAGGTTTGAGGAAAGTGCCTACGATGCATTTATAGGAAATGCATCTAAAGCAAACTAGTTTTAACTTTCCACCCATGTAAAAGAGATTTAAAAAAAAATTTTTCCCCCTTCTTTTGATGATAAAGGGAAACTCCTGATTATCTCTAACCTTTGGAGATTTATCTTAAGATTTTCCTTCACTTTAACTTCAGGGCAAAAGATGAGAAGATTACACTTAATGAAGCCTACTCAAGAATAGGTGATTGGAAGCCAATTCCATTTTTTTTTTTTTTTTTTTTTTTTTTTTTTTTTTTTTTGTGATAGTCACAGAGAGAGAGAGGCAGAGACACAGGCAGAGGGAGAAGCAGGCTCCATGCACCAGAAGCCCAATGTGGGATTCGATCCTGGGTCTCCAGGATTGCGCCCTGGGCCAAAGGCAGGCGCCAAACCCCTGCGCCACCCAGGGATCCCGCCAATTCCATTTTTAACATTTAGTGTGTTCTTAGAAACAGAGGAAGATACCTTCTCACTCATCTGAAAGCCTTCTTCCAACATCCTCCTGCCTTAAGGAGGACTCCTTCGTCAGAACCATGCTTCCCAGGGGCAGCGGAGGGTCAGGCTGCAGGAATTCAGTAGCCTCGCCTTCCCCACACACGGGTGTCCCCAGCTCTGAGCGCCTCCTTCTGCCCGGGGGTGCCATTCTGCTGGCTTTGGACAGGCATAGCCATGGCCAGCCTATGTTTAAACTCATGGAGGAGCTACCTTTATGTGTTTATGGCTGCTTGTTCTGCCAGAAAGTTTTTTTTTTTTAAGATTTTATCCATTTATTCATGAGAGACACAGAGAGAGAGAGGCAGAGACATATCTGCCAGAAATTTTTGAATTATATAGCACTCTGTCAGTCTTTTTCTTCTAAACACGTTTTGCATATCTTTTCTTTCTTTTTGTTATCCCAGAATATACCTTAAAACACCAGCCACATAACTTAGATGCCTTATAAAGTGAAAATCGATCATTTTTTTAATTTTATTTTTTATGCACATAACCTGTTAGCTGGACAAAATATCTTTAAAATATGGGACTCGGGGGAAAATGGGTAACAAAAAGAGCTTTTGTGCACAGGAGAGTGGGACCTCCTGGGACACAGAATTCTGACTTCACTACAGCAACAGGAGTAGCTTTCATCCCAAATCTCTCCTAGCCCAGACTACTCTCCTGATCACACCTGTTTATCTGACGGTCTGCCACACACCTCCACCTGTCACCTCCAATAGTTCTGTCCAAAATTGCACTCGTTTCCTCCCCACAAATCCTCCTTCCCCAGGACTCTCTGGTCCAAACAGAGCCCCTCTGCCACACTTCATCCTAGCCAGAAGCCCAGCTGACTCCTCAACTTCCCCTTCTCCTTTGCCCTCATGGTTGGTCCATGACAGACCCCACTGTCATGGGGTCCTTCTCAATCTCTTTTGAATCCATCCATAGCAGCCGCACCCCCGATTTTACCATCTCCCACAGGGAATTACACCCTCCTAATTAATTCCTTGCCCTTGGTTTTGCCCCTTTCCTATCTATCCCTTATACTGTAACCAGAAGGATTGCTGAAAATGCAAATATGTTCACATTATTCCCCTGCTAACCAGCTTTCCATGGTTCCCTGTTGCCATTAGAGTGAAGCTGAGATGTAGCCCTGCATGATACTGTCCTTAGCCTGCCACCCCTCTCCAGGCCACTCTCACCACTCTCACTGCCTGAAATTATCAAAGCAAATATTTATTGAGCATTGATTATCTGCCAAGCACCATACTAGATGCTGTGGAGGAAGTAGTGAATTAGACTAACAGAGGCTGGGTCCTCCTAGACGTTTTAACATAAGAGATAAGAGAACCTCTGTATGTGCCAGATATACAAGACAGCCTTGGCTCAGAAGAACTCAGAAGAACCATCCTCTGTCACCTCCATGCTTTTGCCCATGATGTTTCTTCATCTTGCAACATCCTATCCTCTCCATTCCAAAACCAAATATACACCATTTGTCAGGCATTATTTATTATTTCTTCACTTCACTTTACTTCACTTCCAAGATTCAGTGGTGTCCTGCTTGCACAACCAGTTCTCAATCCAGTAAACATGATAGGTGGTAGTGTTTGCCAATTTCTGTTGTGTAAATATTCCCACCATGATGATTTTAAGCTACAATGTGATGTCACTGAACAGAGTAGCACACTACAATATGACTTTTCCCCCTTACTGATATAATTGACTCAAATAACTTCAAGAGCATAGATAAGAGTAAATAATTAGGAAGTAATGAGTCTTGAGTATATATCACCTTTGTTTTAAGTATAATGTATATAATTTTAAGTTTATACAATTTAACTTTTAGTGATCACTGTTTAATGACTGGTTTGCAGATTTCCTGACAATTTAACCAGTGGTCTCGCAAGCCCATAAGAGCTAGTTCCAGCACACCATTGCTCTTCTAGGAAGCCTTCTCTCACCCTCCAAGTCTTGTTAGTTGCCCCTCATGTATGTCCTCATTGCATTTATCAGGATGTTATTACCTAGTTTCTTGTCAGAACTTCCATGAAGGCAGGGACATGTCAGTTGGCATATTCCCAGCACCTGCATCTGCCTATGGTGACACTCAATGAGTACTGGTTGAATGAATGATACAGAGCCAGGCTGTTTAAATTCACACATTCATGTAAATTCAGCAAAATGGGGGCCCCTGGGTAGCTCAGTGTTTGAGCGTCTACCTTAGGCTCAGGTAGTGATCCCTGGGTCCTGGGATCAAGTCTGGCATCAGGCTACCCGCTGGGAGCCTGCTTCTCCCTCTGCCTGTATCTCTGCTTCTCTCAGTGTCTCTCTCATGAGTAAATAAATAAAATCTTTTTAAAAAAATTCAGCAAATGATTTTAAAGAATTGCTTTAAAACTCATTAAAAAAAAGAGCATATGAAATAATCATTTAGCCAGGCCAAGAATTTAAGATTTCTCTTTCACCACATTCAAAATATGCTTTGTTCAATTCCTTTAATTCCTCTGTACTCACCACTGGGGAGAAAATATCAAGGTGTTCTGCTATTTAAGGAAAGCAAATCCTTCAAGGAAAAAAAATCATCTTCTCAAGCAAATGGAAAAAACTTCTTTTATTGAAGAAACAATTTTAAGATGTATGCAAAACATTTGTAAGATATGCTGGAACCAGGCTGCGTAAGCATCAGGAGTAAATTTTTAAAACCTTAAAACTGACATGGTAGCTGGCTTCTGAAAATTGAAGCCGGTGAAAAGCAGCCAAAGCTGAAACTGATGACTTGACTTAATTCAGTGTAACCCAGAATTCTCTTCACGGAGCCCTGAGCCCATCCAGGGACCCACATGGAATTTGCCAGAGGACTTGGCCAAGGGACCATTGTAATCAGTCTTTATGGAAAGAAAAGCATGAGTCAGGGAGCAAAGAAAAAGAGAGGAAGAGAGAAGGAAAGAGAGAGAGGAGGATGGGAGGAGGAAAGAACACAGGAGAAGAGCAGATTTTTCTGAGACATTAGGATGAAAACCTGTTTTCTTAAAAAAAATCCAAATTGGCAAACTAATAAAACAAAATAAAAACAAAAAACTCAATCTTTAAAATGTTAGCATCATGACTATCATAATTATATATCTAAAGAAAGAAGTTGTTATTAAAATGATCTAAGTTTTTATTCGGGAAAATTCTTCATGGGTGGGATATTAGCAGAATGCTGTTAGGAACCAGAAAAAAAAAGTGTGAAATGAGGCTCTAGGGTGCCAGTTTAATCTTATATCATGGTGATGATGTAGCTTTACTTGCTATTTTAATGAAATGGAGTTTAAAAAACATTTTAACTTATTCACATCTATTTACTAGTAATGTGTGGACATCTCCCGCACACCCATTTCAGTCCATTTGTTTCTCTTCCTCCCTGAGAAAGGGTCCCCAGCTCTGTGCTCATCCTAGACATTCGAGGACAGGGATACAAACAGTATGACCACAGCAATGGGTAGATGGTGCTGCTCACCATTTTCACAGGGTGGAGAAATCAGAAAGGCTTTGCAAACAGCCTAAGCTGTCTTCTACTTTGCTACAAGCAACAGCCATTGCTTGAGATGTGAGTCCAGTTATCTCCATTACTCATGGCTCTTAGCTCACCCACCAGCCATCAGAGAGCCAAGCCTGACTATTTTATGCACAGGGTCCTCAGCTCTCTAATTGGCTTTTCAAGCACCGTGGGTAGCTATTATCAAATGATCAAGAAACAGGATTTTTTGGGTTCTATTTATCAGTTTAAACAAGGTTGTTGATTTGGTTTTGCTTTGAATTGGCACAGGAAGTGGAGTAAGGGAAATAGCAAATGAGTTCTTTACACAGATGCATGATTCATTGCTTTTCCTGAAGCATAAGGAAGAAATGTTAAATTGATTTTGAAGAGGTAACTGATTCTTTGCAATAAAATATATAAAACACATAGTACAGTGTCTGGCCCATTGTGGACATTAAGCAAGTGTTAATTCTCTTTTCTTTCTCATCTTGCCTTACACAAATCTATCTGCTAACTGCCTTCCATAAATGTTTGCAAAGGAAGAAATTATAACTAAAAATTTCACTTATCTGTAGTCTTTCACTTTCAATTTTTTTTTTTACAAAAAAGCACATACTATGCGCTAGGAACTCTTACAGACTTTGGAATTTAGCAATAGCAATAAAAAATGGAGAAATCCAATTCTTCATGAAAAATTATTCATGCATCACCCTGCATAATCCATAGATTTGATTTTTTATTCATTATTGGGCTATCTAATTACAGATGACTTCGCTTGAAATAATACATTTCTATACCTCATAGTTTTTCAATGTCTTTGCAAAGCATCATATCATTTTATCTTCTCAGCTGCCATGAGGACTGGGGAAAACATGTTATCCCAAGGTCACACAGGCTTAAGGAGAAAGTCTAAAGGTAGTACTACAGGCTTTTATTTTTTTTATTTTTATTTTTTAAAGATTTTATTTGTTTATTCATGAGAGACACAGAGAGAGGCAGAGACACAGGCAGAAGGAGAAGCAGGCTCCACACAGGGAGCCCAAGATGGGACTTGATCCTGGGTCTCTAGGATCACACCCTGGGCCAAAGGCAGCGCTAAACCACTAAGCCACCAGGGCTGCCCGTATTCCAGGCTTTTAGACACTTGTTCGTGACCTTTCTCTTATGCCATAGCTGTCTCTCATGAAAACAATGGCCAAAATACATAGGGAGCTGATGCAGATATGATAGCTTCTGTTTCCTTGGGAACGAACAAAATAGATTGGAATTCCCCAAGTGGTCATCTGACAAATAGTTCATTCATTAACACTGTAATATAAATTAGAATCTAATAAGTAAATAAAACATTACTTACTCTCAAAATATCAAGTCCAGTTAAATCTAGGTAGCATTAACTGCCACCCAAGTTAATATAAAAGATTAGAGTTCTATTTGCAAATTTCAAAACGATATATGGGAATAGCAACATCCCGCCACAATAAGAACCCACTGAGTAGAAAGTGAAAATATAGAATTTTTTTTAAAACACAGGAGCCGAGACAGGACTGATCTGTAGCCACTGCTTATCAGGTCACCAGTAATGACTTTTGTGAATGTATAATCAACCTGTGGAAGACAAAGAGATATAGGTGTAAAGCTACACATGCTCCTGAAAAAGTGCACACCAGGTTGTTTTATTTTAAGGGAACTACGTCAAGATGCTGAGATATTCTTAAAGGAAAATGTCTTATATTTAAAAACCTAAGACACAGTACCTGTTATCACCACACCTTCCTCTCTTTCTTGCCTCTCCGAAACAATAAAATGTCTCTCCTTTCAGAACTTTGTATCTTTCATGGCAGCTTCTTTAATCTCAGAATGCCAGCAAACTTCTGAGACATCATTTTAGTAATCCTCTTACGAGAGAGAATTCACGAGCCAGATATCTTCCCCAAATCCACAGGTTTTGCAAGCCCACTAAGCAGGAAAGATAACTTCATTGTGTATTTGCAGCATCTGTCTGCATTGGGACTGCTAAATACTTTGCCAAATTACAGTGAGTGGTCCCCCCTTATCCATGGTTTCAGTACCTGTGGTCAAACGTGATCTGAGAGCAGATGTACCTTCTGATGTACCTTCTGATGTACCTTCCTCATCAGAAGGTCACCAGTAGTCTAACGCCATGTCATAATGCCTATGTCACTCACCTCCCTCATCTCTTGTAGGCATTTGTCATCTCACCTCATCACAAGAAAAAGAGTGAGCACAGTAACAATAAGATATTTAGAGAGAGAGAGAGAGCACATTCACATAACTTTTATTATGGTATTTTGCTATAATTGTTCAATTTTATTGTCTTCTATTGTTGTTTCTCTCTTTATGTGCCTAATTTATAAATTAAACTTTATCATAAGTATGTATGTATAGGGAAAAAACATAGTATACATGGGATTTGGTATTATTTATGGTTTCAGGCATCCACTAGGGGTCTTGAAACATATCCCCCATGGATAAGGGAGGGACCACTGTATCTAATTATTTCTTACAACATCCCTTGGAGAAAGATAGGCAGAGGATAATACTCATTCTATTTCTCCAAGGAATAAAAGCTAATGATTTGTTCCTACAATGAGATGGCTTGCCTACAACTGTGTTCTTTCAAAACTTCTGTTCTATTGTAAAGAACAAACCTTTAGTGTCTTAAAAATAGTATTTCTTCTCTTGAATTAAAGGTAGTGGAGGGTACATGCACTGTTGGCCAGAAGAGAAGTTGGTGCAGCCACTACAGACAGTACAGGGGTTTCTTAAAACATTAAAAATAGAATGACCGTGCAATCTAGGAATTTCACTTCCAGGTATTTATCCAAAGAAAACAAAAACACTATTTGAAAATATATATGTACCTCTACGTTCATTGCAGCACAAGGGCTAAGATATGAAAGTAACCTAAGTGTTCATCAATAGATTAATAGATACAAAAAATGTGAGATATATATATATATATATCATGAAATATTGCTCAGCCATTGGAAAGAATGAGATCTTGCATTTATTGCAACATGGATGAATCTAGAGGGATTATGCTAAGTGACAGGGAAAGACAAATCATATGATTTCACTTACATGTGTGATCTAGAAAACAACAGGAACAGACCGATACAGAGAACAAATATAGTTGCCAAAAGGAAGGTGGGTGTAACAGGTGAAAGGGATTACGATGGACAGATGCCCAGATATAAAATGAGTAAGTCCCAGGGATGTAAAGTACTGCACAGGGAATAGAGTCAATAATATTGTAATAACTTCCTATAGTGACAGATGGTGACTAGACGACATCTTGAGGTGATCATTTTGTAATGTATAAGAATATCGAATCCCTATGTTGTACACCTGAACCTAATATAATAATGTATGTCAAATATAATTCAATTTTAAAACATTGTTTTATCAAAAAAAAAAAAGGTAGCGGAGGTTAGAATGGATTCACAAACACCTCTAAGTCAATGCATCTGAAAGCATTACATCTGAATCACTTCTCTTACTCAGCTAGAGCAGACTTCACAGGTTATGTTCCCTGCAACACCCATCCGGTGAAAACCTCCTACACCCTCTGAGGAGCCTGTGGCCCAATTGGGAAATCCTGCAGATGACCTCCTCCCTTTTCATGAGTCAGAACACACGTTCACATGACAAAGTCTTGCCAAGATACCTAATTTCACTTTGACAGCATGGGATTTATTGCATATATAGCAACTGTTAACAACCCTTGGAAATTGGAAACATTGAAGCAACAGCAGCCCAGACATTTTTTCCCCCACAAATCTCCTTACTCAGAAAATAAAACTTCTAGAAAGAAAACAATTGTAGAATCATGTAAGTGGCTGATTATTGTCAAGCACTCATTTTTTCCAGGCACTGGCTTCTGTTTTCCTGCCTTATATACTGCATTTTATCATCACAGCCTATCTGTATGGTGAATAATGTTATTATTCCCATCTGACATAGGGGGAGACTAAAGTTCAGGGAGCACCCTGAGTGTTGGCAAGGCACAGCAATGTCCTCAGCCCCATCTGCCCCCATCTACATACTTCCCTTGGTTAAGTGCAACAAGGCTTTAAAAAACCACCTTAGGCGGGGCAGCCCCAGTGGCGGTGGCGCAGCGGTTTAGGGCCGCCTGCGGCCCAGGGTGTGATCCTGGAGACCTGGGATTGAGTCCCACATGGGGCTCCTTGCGAGGAGCCTGCTTCTCCCTCTGCCTGTGTCTCTGCCTCTCTCTCTCTCTCTCTCTCTGTTTCTCATGAATAAATAAATAAATAATTCTTTAAAAAAAAAAAAAGCCACCTTAGGCTAGTGACCCAGATCTACATCTCCAGCCTTGACCCCTTCTCAGGATAGAATCTTGATCTGCTGATTCTCATGTAATCTAACCTCATTTTACCTCTCACTTAACTGGCCCACATTATCCTCATCTGTTTCTTTCCTATTCAAAATCTAATATATCGGGGTGCTGAGACCACCAGGAAAAAGACTTATTGGTCCTTATAGTAACATGGCCCTAGGCCTCCTGAGCCAAAGAACTTTGTCTTAACTGCTGCTATAGCAGGACACCTGGGTGGCTCAGTGGTTGAATGTCTGCCTTTGGCTCAGGTAATGATCCTGGAGTCCTGGGATTGAGTCCCACATTGGACTCCCAGTAAAGCTGACCTTCTGTCTCTGCCTCTCTCTGTGTGTCTCTCATGAATAAATAAATAAAATCTTTAAAAAAAAAAAAAAAAAAAAAGGAACTGCTCCTATAGTAAGCTCAGAAAATGGTCTCAGGTCAAAGTGTCCTGTACAAGAATTCCTTTTGTCAACCACCCCATGAACCCCATGTTTTAAAAACATGTTGTCTAACTAACAGATTGCATGTATTAAAAATGAAATCACGGGCACCTAGGTGGCTTAGCTGCTTAAGCGTCTGCCTTTGGCTCAGATCATGACCTCAGGGTCCTGGGATTGAGCCCTGGGTCAGGCTCCCTGCTGGGGAGGGGGGATATCTGCCTCTCCCTCACCCTTAGCCCTCCCCCACCACAACTCATCTGTGTTTTCTCTCTCTGTCTCATATAAATAAATAAAATCGTCTTAAAAAAAATGGAATCATTGATTTTCACTTTGTAACTCATCTAAATAATATGATGGATATATGTCAATGAGAATCAGACAAGGGTTCCCCATCATTCCTGACAGGGTGCGTGGGTGCTTCAGTCTCCTTTGCAACTGTTCCCTACAGGTTTTGTGAAGTTCCGAAAAACAACTCTTGATCCCTAGGCATGGCATTTCCACACGGAAGGACTTCTTTATGACCATTCCTTTTTTTCTAAGGGTAAAATAGAATCTGTTGAAGGACTTCAAGATTCATATCCTGACCTATTATGACAGATTTTTCTGTAGGTCTCCAGCTGATTATGGGGTGACATGTTTCCATGATAATTACAAGTCAGAGCTCTCTTCCGTTTGGATCATACTCTCCACAGTTTCTGCGCTGAAGCCACCTTAAATCCAAACCTGATACAAATAACGGAAAGCGAGGAGGCTATGTGGACTTACTCATGTTCTATTATTATAATTAACACTCTTAAAAGAAAAAAAAATCAAACAAGTGGTAAGGTTTTCTCTTATGATGAGGTATCTCCCCCTAGGGCCCTAATATTCTTTCAGGGCATTTCTTGTTCCTTTGATTTAATTTAAACCAGTGAACCAGATTTTTCCCAAAGGGCAAATTAAGAAGATCTGTTAACCCTTTCAGTGCTGGGCCTCAAGAAATCCCAGCAAGGCGATTAGCATTGTTTTGCCTTAGGCCTTACACTTTCTAAAAGTCAGCTGTCATATTCGGAGCAATCCAAAATAGCACATTCAACAAAACCCGCCAGCTTTGGAAATGTTAATACCCTCCATCAGCAATGACCTTGCCACTGGGAAGTGATTTAGGCACTAGGGAGGAGAGGGCCCACTATCTTTATCACACTGGTTTACACCATCAACTTCAGAAATTGTGCGAAAGAAGAATCAATAGTGTGTTAAGACCAATCTCGAAGAATGCCAAGACAAAGTGCTCCTGCTCTGCAAAATGCTGAGTTGAAGGAGAACTTTTGAATACGACAAAAGAGAAATTAACTGTAGTGGTAAAACTGAATAAATTGTGTCTCGAGATGGAATTTGTCATTGGGAATGGCATTCGAGGGCTCTCTGTGTACCTCAGTGGAATCCCATAATATGCCTGATGAAAAATGCTTATTTTAGAGTAAAGCAGACTCAAAGAACAAAACTGATAGGCATGCATGCTAAACATACACATGCAGGTTAAAAATTAGCTGAAGTAAATAATCCCAGAAAGTTTATCAACATAAGTATCTAGGAGTGCAATCACCTCCTGTGCAAAAATTGAAGAAACATCTAATTCAACTTATCAAAACTTTCTGAAAATATGACTATAGTTTTTGTAATTCTAGTAAACGTATTAGCTCTTGATAACTAGCAGAGTAGGAAGCTTCTAAATACAGCCAAGGAAGCATCCTCAGCCAACCCTGAGTGAAGTCACCATGGTGGGAAAGAGCTGCCTGCTCCATCCCTAAGGTCATTACAATGAAATGTTTGATTTCCCGCAGCAAACCTAACTGGGACACGAGCAGCTGTCAACAAGAAAATTAGAGGGAACTGTCATTATAGGGATTTTACCACATTGGCTTGTCCTATTTCCACACCTTTGCTCCTGAGTGTTTTCAAAGAACTCTTCCAGGACAGGTTTTCCTTATTCAAAGAGGGGGGCACTCAGGTTTCTTGGCCTTATATGCTCTGCACAAAATACATTTGTCACCCTAACAGGAATCCCACCACGGATATTTACTCAATGCCAAATTCAAATACATGAAAATGTCTTGGTCACAATTCACTTACTCCTAAAATCATCCTGTGATGTAACTATTACAACTCCTATTTTTAGTGCATTTGAGGTTCATTATTTATGGTAATTATGCTTCATAAAGTAGCTGCAAATACTGAATTTGCAAATACCGAACTGCTGGAAACACAGGGCTAGGCTCCTGCAAGAGCTTTTAGTCACTTTTTTGTCAACCAAACAAGACTCAGGCTACATGTATTTCTCCTTAAAGACACCTTACTTAATATCTACTGTTGATTCATTCATATTGAGCTCAAGTACACTAGAACTTATGCCTGAACCAAGTGTATCTAATACATATATTTTCTCCATATGGCACATCACAGCCACTTGTGCTCAGGATTGCCAGCCAGCCCTTCAGCACTGAGCTTCGGGGCCTTTTTCCTTTTTTGTTTTGTTTTGTTTTGTTTTGTTTTGTTTGTTTGTTTGTTTTAGATTTTTATTTACTTATTCATGAGAGACACAGAGAGAGAGGCGGAGGCATAGACAGAAGGAGAAGCAAGCTCGCCTTAGGGAGACCAGTGTGGGACTCGATCCCAGAACCCCAGGATCACGATTTGAGCCAAAGGCAGATGCTCAACCACTGAACCACTCAGGCATCCCCTTGCGGACCATTTTAAACAGGGAAATTGCCAAGTAAAAGCACAAGCATGTGAAAAACAGGGCACTAAATAGGCCATGGAAAGGACACTTGTTTTCAGCATGGGAGCTGAAACATGAAGGCAGAGTGTCACTTTGTTTAGCTTCAGCTGGGAACATGAATGTACAGCCAGTCAAGTCCACATCTACAGAAGCGTGTGACTATTGATTTGGGGCTTGCAGAGTAATTTTAGCAAGTAGGCAAATTCACAAATACAGAATCTGGAAATAATTAAGACTGGCTATATATGTTGAAAAAAAGAGTCAAGGAATACAGTCAGATACCCCAACTAGTCCGTTCTTCCTGTTATGTTAGCAATTGCTTAAATTTAGAGATTTGAATTTTTTGGAGGTAGGAGTCCCATGAAAAATGGGAAAGCCATTGCATTGCCTGTTTCTGCACCATGATCTTAGGAAGCAACTCACTGTGTAACTTTCTTGACCTTTCAATGGTTCTTCTAGGTCTTTCAGGGGTGTGGCCAACCCAAACCTGCTCCAGCCCTCCGATCTGCTCGCTCAGCTCCTGAAAATTTTAATACGAGGTTCAGGCCTTACAATCCCGAGGAGAGACCCACGACTGCTGCAGGCACCAGCTTGGACCGGCTGGTGAGTTCTCTTGGATTGATGGCCATTGTGGGCACTTTCTGTTATCGAGGTTATTCTTCAGGAAATGTGATGGGACTCTGAAAAAGTTGGTTGTAAAAGTCATCTCATTCTTATATCTGCTCCTGGTCTTAATTAGAATATTGAAAAATAATGAGATCTTCCTTTTAGGCCATGAATTAGATTATTTAAGGCATCTTATCACTATTAATCCACTCATGCAGTGGCCAAATCTTCAACTTCATACTTCTTCGGAAATATTAATCTGAAGACTAAGTTACTATATCTTCCAGAGATATAATTACAATAGTACATTTCTTAGTCACCTGCTCCTGTTATTTATTCAGTTATGGTACACTGTGATTTTATTGTGCCTTCTTGTATGTAAAATTTTCTGTTTGAAAGACCTTAGCAAGAACCCCTAAGTCAATGTTACTACCATTTTTTTTTCTTTTTTGTATGTCTTTTAAAAGTCGGAAGCCTTAAGCATAGCCACTCTTTGATCCACTGAAATGTGTGTCGGGGGACCAGAATGATATCTACCAGCAGAGCAATTTACTTGGAGAATACAACCATAAACATAGTAAACACAATTTTTTAATGTGTTTTAAAAATCAAATTTTGCTATAAAAAATTAAAAGCTCATAATTTCAAAGAAATACTGCCCGATTATTTTCAATGCGATTTATAGCACCATAAACAATTTATATACCTGCAACTGTTAGTGCTGTTAATATTGCCTTGCCAATTATCTTGATGTAAAATTAACAGATAAAAACCTTAAGAACCTAAAAGACTTGAACCACATCTGATTGTATCATATAAACTCAGATCTCAAGGGTTTCTGGTTATGAAAATACTTTTATTAGTCACTGTGATACTTTATCACTTTAGTTAATATCCTTCCACAATGCAGGACGCATAAGATTAAATTGGTTGAGTTTGGCCTCCATGTAAGTACATCTCAGCATCTCTGCCTATAAAAATCAAATGTACTTATGACATAAAGGCCTATCCACGAAAAGCCAAAGTGAAGGGGTAAGTGGAGTCATTAGCCGCTAAATTATGTTATAAATTTATCACTGTTTATTAGCAAATAAAACCCCTCTTGGGTGTAGGTTCCAAAAAAGGAATCATGCGGGTATTGCTTCAACCTTCTATTTTACCTTGGTAATTTCTATTAGGTATTCACAGTTTCGGGAAGAGTTTAAAAGTAGTCACTTTATTTCTTTTAAACAACCAATTAGATTCCCCTGAACAACTAGCCAATTGTTTTAAACAAATGATGGTTGTCATGAGATTACATTGTTTGAGGTTTTACTTTACAAACTCCTCTGTATATTAATATCCTTTTACCCAAAGCATAAATGGTGAGTATGGATTTGTGTTCTCTCCGTCTCTCTCTCCCTCTTTTTTGTTGTTGTTGTTGGTGGTTTTCTATTTTAGTTGGCTCTAACTTAGTTATTGGGATAATTCACGCTTTTCAGAACTTTCATAAATTCTAATTTAAGAGCTGGGGCACAGTGCAAGATGAGTAAGTCCTAGCTATCTGCTGTACAACATTGTGCCTCTAGATAACAATCCTGTTTTGTGCACTTAAAAATCTGTTAAGAGATAGCTCTCATATTAAGTGTTCCTGCCACAGTAAAGTAAAATTTAAAAACAATTTAGATGCATTATGCACTTAGTTAAAATTGCATTGAATCAATATAATGATATCTATGACTACTAATTAATGTTTTTCCCTTTGAAACAGAAGCATAGTTTTCTCTCCTCTCCAGGAGAAATAAACACACACACACACTCAAATGGGAAATAGAGCAGAAAAATATTTTTCTCAAGACAGCAGTATGTATGCAATTTAGCACAACCTAAATAAAGCATCAGTGCTTTGAGATTTTCACATGATGTATAATATCTGATAGATAAGGAAATTGGAATTTGAATCTTCTTTTTTAAAGGAAATTTATTGCTGATCTTCAAAATGCCCCAAATATAAACGTCTTGAAGACTATTGGTGAATAGCCAACTGATTTAGGCTCTTCTATTTTTCTACACCCCCCAAAATATGTTCAATCAATTTCCTTCCGAAAAAAGTAAGTAATGGCTAATCACATGATCATGGGTAAAAACCAAGGACCAGACTGAGTGCGTAAGGGTCAGATTCAGTGCATAGGAATTTAAATCCAAGTCAGTTTTATTCTATAATGTTCTCTGACAACGCATGGTACTTACATCCTCATAGGTGTGACCTCAGGCTCTGTATGCGAGAACGGAAGATTTATTAATGTTTTATTGGATTAAATTCCCAAATTGTAGGAATTAGTGATTTGTAATTCACAGCCAGCCCTAAATCAACCTGGAGCCGCTTCCCTAGTCCCAAAGGGCAAGGAGCTGTTTCCACATCAAAAGGAACTACATACACAGGTTATTCTTGAGAAACACAAACTAGGCCCAAAGCTAACTACCATTAGAATCTTCTTTTGCAGCCCCTGCCCCCGCCCCCAAGGCTTTCTTCCCTCTGAGGGCTCTGTGTATTTCTGAATAGTGGAAAAGTAAAGCAGTTACCTTAGACCAACTGTTTATTTGACACCTTATATGTCAAAAGTCAGACAAAATCATCTTCAAGATACTGGCATTGGTGAACTCTCTTGATGGGTCTGCCATATATTATAGCCTATTTTGACTATTTATAAACAAATCTCGTGTTACCTACTCCTGTTTTAATTTTCTCCTAAAGAGATGTTTCCTGAATATTTATAAGAAGCATGTGTCCAAAAAAAGAAGGATAATTGGAAAAGACTTCCCTTAACTTCTCCAAGTGTTTCAGCAGAGAAAACGCTTCAAGGACAGCATCAAAAATTATCCCAGTCACCCCACAGCTTTTGCCAAAGTGAAAATAACTAAACTGTAAAGCTCTTGGGGCGTTGCTTCTTACTACACTTAAAATGAGTACCTGTGTTAATCAACTTTGGAATCTTTCAGTCAGTGTTTTTATGTCAGTTATTGTAAAGCTATGTTTTATGTGAACTAGTAATTATGGGGTTTGTTTTAGAAATAAAGCTCCTAACCCCAACCTGGGCAAATTGTTGCTAGAACTTTCATAAAATAATTAAAAGCAAAACTCTTTCTTAAAATACATCAATTCCATCATTTAACCTCTATTAAATTCTTTTATATCACTAGGAAGCTATTCCCATTGTTCCTCTAAAGATATATGGGCATAAAAATCAGTTTAGGTAGTGGCTTTCAGACATACTACCCTAAGGTTATTGTTTTTTTTTTTTTTTTTTATCATCCAATAATGAATGAATACATTTGTATAGACTCAGCTGCTGATGAAAAGCTGACTCATCAAAGACTATCACAGTCCTACCTGCCAGCAGCCTGGTTTGTTGAAGATACAAATGCCATCAAGTATTTTGGTAAACAAACATTTCTTTCCTGTTACCAACACCCACCCTAGTGGCCCTCTGTCTCTGCCTACTTTTGCTGATTTTCAAGTAAAAAGACCTGAAGTGATTATTTGCAGAAGATTGATTTTCTTCCTTTTTTTCTTAAATTTATACTTCATGCATTCTCTTATGTAATTTAACATGAAACTATGAATTTTTTTATGGAAACCTCCACTGGAATGTCACTGGAAGTACAGATTGTAAAAGTACATGAACCTATAAGAGTTTGGTTCTGAAGATCTCAGAACAGAGATATTTCAGATTATCCTCTGTGGAAGACAATCAGTCATACAGTTCAGACAGTTGAGCACAATGTGACACATAGCTCTGAGCACACTGGGCAGGGAGTGTCTGTTATTTACTCCAGCTGATTAATCAGAGTAAAATATACTTTAAATTATGTATCTGAGAGGAATATATTTTATAAATGTGGATTTAAAAGAAAAAAAAAACAGTCGTGGAAGTTCATTCATCAAGTTGGTGATGATTTAGATCAATGAACCCTCCAGTAAGTATTCAACATCGTACTGTGTGTACAGGCTTCTCAAATATTCTACTGGTAATTCTGAGGGAGTTTGGGGCGGAGGTGGGTGGAATGCCAGCCTACAAAGCTGAACGATATACCTTGCTGTGCTATTATGTATAGAATAATCTCTCTTTCTTTTTCCTTTAAATTTGTTTTCCTCTTGCTTCCCAGAGGATTGTGTGGAGGACAATGCAACATAGTGTAAGCTTTGGTCTTCTTTTTTCCTATTCTCATCCTCGTTTGTCTTCATACAGTCATTCCAGAGAGTTCTTGAGAAAGTCCAACTCCGCTTTCCCTTTCCAGACTGTCTAGAGCGCGTTGAACACTGAGCATGACTGACAGGTTTATCAGCTTCCTCTCCACTTGGTATTTATGGTTGACAACCATTTTGGTATTCTTTCCCAATGGCAAGGTTTTCAATCTAAGCTTTGTGTTAGACTAACTCATTTGGTGGTAGCTGATTTAAATTCTATCCCAATGTTCAGACTATGTGTAGTCTGCCTGAAAGACCAGCTCTTCCCTGATAGAATATATTGGCTTTTTTCTTCTTGTGCTGAGCGAATAATTACCTCGCTAATAATAACAACAAACCAACATCAGCTCTCAAGCATAAGGAGCTAATTTTTCCATTAGCAAGGACAGAGAATTTAGAGGGTTAAGAAACAGTTTGTGGTATGGGTTGTTTACTCTTTTTTTCCCCCCTTTCTTTCTTGAATTTACTGATGTCTTTTAGAGCATTCAGGGATGGAGCACTGGATATTTTTTTACCACAAAGTGGCTTGTGTTGGGGCTGAGGACAGCACACCCAGGTTATCTTACCTGACTCTATATATTAACCATAATAATCAGATAGTTAAGTTTTCTAATATGGTTTTCATACTACTGTCCCATGCTGATAATACCTTTTAATAAAGTTTTGAACCCTGCATAGCATTGTGAACCCAGGAGAGAAGATGACTCTCACCTGAAGGGCACATATTTATTCATGCAGCACACCTATGACATCATGGTGCTCCATGTCTGCCTGGCCTTAAATTCAGGCAGTGAATTCCTTTGTTAAAATTCATTTCTTTAAAAGGAAATTGTCCCCTGAGTCATATTCCCATTCATCATCACAGTTCTCTGAGCCCAGGGCAGCTTGAATGAGAAAAGAAAGTTAAGAGGTAAATGTGGAACAGGAATACTCTGGAAGAAGAGACCTTGAAGAAAGAACAGGGAAGACAGATGGCTGGAGGTCCCCTGATGCTAATTGGGAAATGGGGAGGAAACATCATGGGTAAAAACAAATCAGGGTCCTATTAGTTTGGTTCATTTGAGAAAATTAGAGTAGGTCTGGCTCAGGTAGTATGTGTCTGCCTTTCCCAACACATTCTCCTGATATATCCAGGTATTTCAGCCATTGAGCCAGTCAGATCTCCTGATCTTATGGTTAGCAGGGGCCTTGTAGCTTTCCCCCAAGAGGAATGACTTCCTTGAATGTTGGAAGGAATGCAAATCATAATATCATCCTCCACCCCCACCCTGTCTGCTGGACTTCCCTGTTGGCCCCCTAGAATCTTCTTTAACTGGGCCAAAAATACAGTGCTACTTTTGAAATTCACTGGTTCGCCATTGGTGCCAAATATGAATTATTGACATTATTGCGTATAGATTTAAGAACTTGCAAAACATTAAGTTATGCACTTTATTTTATTATTATGAAAGAAAATGGACAAAGCAACTCACTTTCTGGTAACATTCCTACCTAATGGTTAATACAGTTTCAGAGTTAAATGCTGCTCGTAAAAATGTTCTTCTCTGCTTCTTTGGGGCCATTTTGGTGTGATTTAGGATGTCTTGGTTGTAAAGATTTGGGGAAACTGTCTGTTGTTCATTTTAAATTGCCATGGCATTTCATTGTCACCTCAAAGGATTCTGCATCCAGCTAAATCCACTATTTTGCATTTCAAAAGGATGTCAGGCTGTATTTAAGAAACTGCTTTATTATCTAGGGCCTCAGCCACTGTCTTTAGGTGAAACTGATATTTCCTACTTCTACCCAGACACACACACACACACACACACACACACCCCTCTGTCTTTGCTTGGCCGGAGCAGGAAAAAGTAAAACCTCAATAACAGTAAACCAGATTCTCCATTTTAATTAGTTTTCTAAAGATAAATGGGTCAAGGCCAAACTGGCTTTCAGCCTCTGCTGCCACTGCATAAATTATGCCCCATTCACCAGCAAACAAATGGCTACTGCTCAATCCACTTCAAATTGTGAACTGCCCAGTCTTGCCTGAACCTGCTTTATCTCTTTACTGCAAAACCCCACTGAGACACCCCAGTTTCATTTTCAATGAACCTGTAGTAATAACAGCAGCAAAATACAGTGAGCTTTCAAAGCAGGGAGAAAATACAAAACATTAAAACTAAACCACCCAACTTACTGGGTCTCGGTTTCTGCGCTTCCCCAGATGACAGCAGCAGCGTGCGGTAGCTGGGAGAGCTGCCCCACACAGGTTTCTTTCCAGTTAGGAGGCTTGTGGTTGATGAGACCCAGGTAGGGAATAGCATAAGACACACACAAAAAATGATGGCCTATCTGTAGGATATCCTGCTTATTCCATGGGCTTGGAGGAGGCACAAATTGAATTCAATGATATGCACTGTTGGGAACCTTGCCTGGAATGCCTGTGCCTTATGAGGAATTTTCAGTTTGTGGACAGTGGACTGGTTTTACATCCTTGAGAAGCTATTCTTTGAGGAATGTGGAAGAGCAGTGAAACTGGAAAAGCCTAGATATTTCTTTCAGCTCAAGCAAGGCTGTGTTCAATTGCATTGGGTTATATACCTTGGGGAGAAAGAAGAGGAAATGCCCCACTAGCTGTGTTCCCCCCTGAGAGATGTTCCTCCCTTTTGGCCCCGCCCCACTTCTTTACAACATGTTCAGAGAATCACATGGATTCTCAATGAAATAAAGTCATGCCACCCATTTTAAAAGGCGGGGGATCTTTCGCACCATTTAGGTATAAGTGGTCCTTATAATCATTTTAGGGGGGATTTGACTAACAAAACCATTTTAACTCTGTTAAACTGTCTCTTGTCCTCAGACATATTTAAACTGGAGCTTTGCTGACCTCTATGTCATAAAAATGAAATGTAATAGTTTCATACACCGAATACGGCTATACAGATTTTCCATCTGTTTGATGGTATGTTGACATGCTTACTTTCCCTGTCAGACATGAAAATTTCTTTCAGAATTCCTAGACTGCAGCTAACTCTAAATTGATGCATCCTTTATGCATCAGTCAATCAATGATGTATGTACCGGCTTCTTCTCCGCTGCATAGCACTAAGTAAAGCTAACTATCATGTACAATCTATATCATAGCATGTTGTTTAGTGCTAGCATCATCAAAAAGGCAAGAGTTACTATTTGAAAAAAAAAAAAAAAAGCATAGCTTGTCAAACCTGTTAGACACACTCTATCTCCTCTAGGGAATAATAGCTAGCATAGAGTCCATAAAATGTTAACATATAGAAAATAGGAGTTTGATTTTTGTAATCTAAGATAGATTACACCGATAAAAAATATGTGGAAGATGTATTATTCAATGAATTATCGTTGACCAAATATGCAAACTGAGAACATTAAAACCCCTGTAGCATCTTTGAAATGCTACAAGCTATGGGCTATCCCATAGCTCGTTCTGCCTTCTTAAGTCAGAACTTTTTGTCGATATCTTGAACAAATTAAACAGAAACTTTGCTGTCAGTCCTGAACCAGTCTGATGAAAAAGTCCCCCTACACACTCATTCAGAATATTTGTCCTTTATCCAGCTATGTAATAAGTGTTTTGATGACTTAAATATGAAAGCATGAATAGACAAGCCATACTAAACTACTTAAACTACACCTTTTAAAATATGTGTTCATAAGAGGCATCCGTTGACATAGATCTTTTATTAACTTATTGAGCAGCTTAAAGAACCTTCCCTTTGTCCCGGAAACTCTGCAGTAATTTTTTCTCATAGCTGTCTGAGATATTCACACCACAACTCCCAAATGTGATGTTCACGCTTATGAGAGATAGAGCTGAAGAAATGGGATATTTCATAAATACCAGTTTTGATGTATTTGCTGTATAATCAATCAGCTTTTAACTGACTCTGGGGCCTATGGAATACATTTTAAAGCACTGGGAATTTGGCTATTCCCATAACATACTTGGACACTCTTTACTGCTAGCAATAAACCTCAGGCATAAACATTGTAGAGAAAACCAGATGAAAAGAAACCTATTTGAGTGAAAATTGACTTCGCTTCATAAATGTTAAAGGTAGAAAGATATCTGCAATACACAATAATTTTATTACTTAAGCTCATTCATGGTCATTATCGTCAAAGGCTCTGACTTCATGGGTATTTTCTAACACCTAGAAGACTGTCCAACCTATTAAAAAAAAGTGAGGTTGATGGTAAGTAAATGAACCGGCAGCAGCAACAGCACCACTATATTGCTAGGTTAACAAATAATTTTTTGGAAGTTGGGTTTGGGTAATATCTTCAGGAGCTTTCCTAATATTTTATCAATCTGAATAAGCCAAGCAAGGCAATTGCGGAACCTACAAACAGCCCCCAAAATGACTCACAAATAACCAAGTTTACTTCTCGATCATGCCAAGTATGCTTTGTCGGTTTTCTGTGGGGCACCTGCACATGATCATTACCCTCATTCTAGGACCCAGGGTCTTAGAGCAGTCAGCATCTGGAGCTTTACCTGTTACAGTAGGGGAAAGTGAGAACGTGCCAAAGACAACTATCGGAGTCTCCACCCAGAAGGGGCACAGCACACTGTTCACAGCTCATTGGCCAAAGGGGGCCTACTGGCAAGAAGGTGGCGACATGTGTCGCTCTGTGTCTCACACAAGAGTGAAAATAGACATGTGAGTGAATGGTCATATTGTCATCCACAAACATGTATGACCAAGGCAAGATTTTTAAATTGATAAAAATCTACCTCATTACTCTCTCCAACTCTTAAGACAAATCTTGCATGAAAAAGAAGAGAATCCTTCATTCATTCAACAAATATTTATTGTGCACTAATTTGAACCAAGGATAGGTGGTTTGAGCATAATCAAGAAGTTCACAACACTTTGGGGATGCCAAACATAACTAGTTCTAATTCCACTCAAACTATATACTAGTAAAGATTGTGTTTAAATTTTTTTGAGAACTCTAATTCTTTGTTACAAAAGAGGGGTGGGTCTATATCAACCTAGGAAACCAGCATCGCTTGAAAGTCAGCTTGATTATTAGTATCGGATGGCTATTTTGCCTATTCAAACTTTGGATTCAATCATAATTCAACCAAAGCAAAGGAATCCCATTCCAAATCTTAGGACAGTATCTCAAAGGAGATAGAAGCTGTTGCCAAGGAGTAGTAGAAAAATAGCAGTAGAAAAACAGAATGAGCAAAGACTTTTTTATTACCGGCATTTAAATGTCTTTCAGATCCAGACTATATATATTTTAAATGAAGCTTCGATACTGCATTTTGTGAATGCTAGTCCTGTCTGACTTGATGTCATGTTTGCTTAGGCAGAGCAATTTTTCTGCTCTTCTCCTTTCTGGGTCAACCTAGTTGGAGCAAATCAAATTGTTCTCTCTCTCTCTTTCTTTCATATATCATCATTTAAGATCACCAAGAATTCAGGTTCTGGAACCTGCCCTTGTCTCCTCTTACAATATCTGTTTATTTCTGAAGAGCATTCATGAAGGAGAACACTTTTCACAGGTTAATCACAGAAATTGCACAGGCTGACAGCAACAGCAAACTTATTGATTGCAAATGAAAGTCTCAGGAATGTGCATGCGATTGGCTTCTGTGTGGAATTATTTGCAAAATCGTAGAGCTCTCATTCAGCTGAAAGAAAAATCACAATATAAATTAATAAATTATTTGTGTGTAATGAGGCAAGAAAACAATGACTTTGTAGTTTTATTTGAAGGGATTTTGACCTAAGAAAACTCCGTCACAGCAGCCTGCGTTCATTTCAGGGAAGAACACTCATCTCTGCACTTGAAAAAGCCTAGCATTTCCTCTGCTCTTTGCAGCTCCTTGAGTGCCAGAGAAAAGGAGTAAACACGAAGCAGCTAGACTAGCTCTGGGAAGAAAACACAAAGGCAGCAAAGTGCCTTAATTTATCTCCTCACATAAAATCCAAAAACCCAGAGGCTATCTTTAGTGCAAGACATGTCCTCACGAAGATGTTTCCAGTTACTCAGGAAAATTAAATCTTCTTTATACAACAGTCTTCAAGGAACAAGAAGTATTGCATTAGGATTTTAATGGTGAGGGCTCAACCAAAGAAAGCTTCATCCCCTCTTTGGTCAAGATTTCTTGATGAAATCAATTAAAGAAAAAGCCTTTTACATATTTTTCAGTTAAAAAAAACAGTTTTGGGGTGAGAAGTGAAATGAATGCTTAGGAATATTTTTTGAAGCGGACTTTGGATAACTTGGATCATGGTAATTGCGCGCACATGTGTGTGTGTTTGTGTGCATATATGTTTATTTTTTAATTGTGATACACTTCTTGGGCCCAGCAGTAGTAAGTAAACAACCCAGAGATTGTTACAGTTATTTATCAAATTGTAGTTGAAGCATGATACTTTCATATAAATGTCTGTGATTCATCGCTCCTTTTTTAAAATTCAAAGACACCTGGTGTGAATGAAATCCGACCACCCATTTCCAGGTCTTCCTCATCCCTCACATCATGTCTTGCCCTAAACTTTGCCCTTCCCCCAAAGGTCCCCCTGCTGTCCAATTAAGCACAGCTATTGTTACTATTAATCATAAACAAGAACATCTCATTTCAAAGATCTCAATTTTTCCTGGTGATTTTGGCCCTAATGCAAAGCCTGTAGGTAGGCTTCTTGTTCTTTACGGCAAGTGGCTGTTGGGCTGTGGCTTCAGCATTCAAGGAGAGCTCAGGCCACGAAAGTGTTCTTGGAGCCCTTGGCACTAGTCTCTGAGGACAAGCAGAGAAGCACGAGCTACCATTGGCTGCCACTTTGTTGTCAAAGAGAATGAACACTGGAGCTCTTTCTCGAAGCTCACGGTCACATGGCAAGATTACAATAAAAAGTCCCAGGCTGAGAGTTGGGCAAGCTGATAAGAGATTCGAGTTCTATAAAAGTGTATGGGAAGCATGCAGCTAAATGATGGATGCAAATAACCCAGAGGAATGATGGGGTACAGAGACCATATCTCCATGACATATTTCAGAGCTCTGCACACATCTCATGGCCTCACATCACCACCAAAGACCAACACTGAAAGACTTTTTTTTAACAACTCTCAAGCCAGACAAAGTGGAAGTACTGGCAGAGGACATGAAAAGCCTAAATTAAGCGGCTGAATCCAATGCGAAGGTGAACAGCATCTGAAATAGCCTTTCTGAGAAAAACTTACTTGAAGGTGAACACAGGGACAAATCACCAACAGTAATTTAACTGTAAAATGATCAGTGCTTGGAGAGTGGATCTGACGATGGGGAATGACAAAAAGAAGGATCATAGAGCTATTCCTACCTTCCTCCAACATGCCCTCTCCCTTTTAAAAAATAAAAGGAAAAAAAAAAAAAGGAAAAAAAAAATAAAAGGAAAAACAAAGGCACAGTTTTAAAGATTTGCCCAGTGGCATAGGAGCCAGAGCAAGAACCCAGGCTTCTGATTGCCCTCCTGGTTTTTTGTTCCCCAAACTGTCCCACCTGCCTGTCTTACGCAATGTACCATAGCTCCAGACAGAAGCAGAATCTGCTTAACAGCCTCTCCTGGTTCAGCAAATAAGAACAGTCCACATTTGCAGAGTGCTTTAGAATAGATAAAGGGTTTTCACATATTGTACCTTGTTTGTAGAGCTGGAAACAACTGGAGCCAGCTATTTCATGTTTCCCTTGAAGAGACTTCCAGTGCCAGCTTTCTGGTTCCCTGGGGCCTGCTGCTCCAATGCTCTCAGTATCTGTGATGTCTCTACTGCCATCAAAGGTCAAACAAGAGGTACACAGGCATTTTCATGGGTTTACTGCTATCTTGTCTCTTCTTTGTTGCCCGCAGTACTTTCATAAGATCCTCTGTTAGGAGAAAAACTAAACAAAACAAAACAAAACAAGACGGAGGGTGGGAGGGAAGAAAAGAAGGAAGGAAAGAGGAAAAGAAGGAAGGAAGGGAAAGAGGGAGGAAAGGAAGGAAGGAAGGAAGGAAGGATGGAAGGAAGGAAGGAAGGAAAGAAGGAAGGAAAGAAGGAAGGAAAAAATTTTGTTTTCTGATACTTACTGCTGTTTGGAGTGCCCAGACCAACTTCACAGAATTCTAGATGAAGCCTAGAGGAGAGCCTTGCTCACTCAAAGGAAGGTGAAGAAAAGATCTTGGAGGAGGGGTGGGTCTAGATGATCACTATTGTGAGTATTTCCAGAATGTTAGGATAACTAACCTCCTAAGTTTGCTTTCTATTATATCACTGGTATATTCTCAAAGGCTGTTGACCATGGGTATTTGAAATTCAAGATCCTCATTTTTAAGATCGTCCTAAATAATAGTAGTATAAGGTCAAGTAAATTATTTTAGGTTGAATTGATGAATAAGAGTAAAAACTATGGCTCTATTGATTTAAAACAATAAGAGACTTTCAGCACATTATTCAAATGCTTCAGCACATTATTCAATTGTACAAAGTCCCTCCAAGATTACTGACTTTTGGTTAGAATCCTTATTACATACTTTAGTCTTCCAAATCATTGCATTATCTTGAATTGTGGTCATCAAATTTTCAGCCCTTTTGAGTCATTGTGATGCAAACAGGACTGTGACTTATCCAGAAATACATATTTGGCTTTGGTTTCGGGCTGGCTCGTGCCAACTCTAAAAACAAGACCATGTGTTCAGGTAAGTAGAGCAAGAGATGCAAATGAAGCCCAAGGCCTGATCCTTAAAAGTACTGCCAGGGCCTCTTTCCTCACCATGAACTTAGACCACCTTCCTCAAGAGGGTCATACGAGGACCCCGTGAGACAGCACTGAGCCCAAGATCAGATTCACCATCACTGGTAAGGAAAAACAATTCCAGACATTTGCTCTACGCTCAGGGATCCTTTAGGGCTGCAGGGTCATTAAAGTCCATCTAGTCCTATACTCTCACTTTGCCAACAAAGATACTGGAGTCCAGAAAGATGATGTGGCTGGTGCAAAAATCACATTGGCTTAGAGCTGAGGTATATCTCTCCTTCTCAGCTTCCATTCATTCAAATGATGCATCCAGTAATGCGTCTTTCAAAATAATGTCATGCTGGTGTAGTAAGCCCATGTATAAAATATATGTATGTGTGTATATATAGAATATGCTTATTCTATATATATATATGCACACACTACATATATACTATATACTATCTACATATAGAATATATATATATGTCCTTGAATAAAGAAAAGCCACAAATTATAATCACAAAGAAAAATAAAGTGAATTGAACTTATTGAATTCACTGTCACAAAAAAAGGTGGATCTTTTTTTTTCTATTCTCTTTATAGATTTATTTTTCAGAGAAGTTTTGTGTTCATAGCCAATTTGAATGGCAAGTGCAGAGCGGTCCCCTCTACCCACTGCCCCGACACAGACACAGACTCCTGTACTATCAACCTCCTGGAGTGGTGCACTTGGGTTTGGTTTTTTTTACTGTATGTTTGTACCCTTTGAACATCTCCCCAGTTGCCCTGCCCTCTGACCCCCAATAACCACCATTATATTCTCTGTGTCTACACGTTTGGCTTTTTGAAATTCCACTGACAAGTGAGATCGTACAGTATTTGTCTTTGTCTGACTTATCTCACTTAGCATAATACCCTCAAAGTCCACCCACTGTAAATGGCAGGATTTCCTTCTTACTCATGGCTGAATAATATTCCATTGTGCATTCCATTGTGGCATGCGTGTGTACACATACCACATCTTCTTTATCCACTCATCTGTTAACTGACACTTAACTTGTTTCCATATCTTGGCTGTTGGGAATAGTGTTGCAATAAACATGTGACCAAAGATATCTTTTTGACATCTTTTCATTTCTTTCTGATAAATACCCAAAAGCAGGATCGCTGGATCACATAGTAGTTCTATTTTTAGTTTTTTGAGGTTCTCCCAACTGTTTTCCACAGGGACTGAACCAGTTTACATTCCCCCCCACCCCTGCAGCATCCTCACATCCTCGCCAATACTCCACTTATCTTCTTGATGACGGCCATTCTAACAGATGTGAGGTGATCCGAGTGGTACACTTGTCAGCATCGATAAAACTACATTGACCATCCTTTTCATCTAAGCTGATTTCAAATTAGCTGGCAAGAGAAAGCACTAGAAACTTGGGTGAGTCCCTCCAGCTTTCTTCCTTCACTTAAAATGACAGGGAGAGGAGAGCAAAGCAGATGAGTAAAAGTAATGAGAAAATATCTAAGGTCCTTTCCGGCTTTCAAACACCAGGATTCTGTGAGGGATGACAATCGATTAAGTCAGAGTAACTGGCTCCCTCCTCCTCTGCAACCACCTAGAAATGTGTGGGAAAGGAGGGCCCACCTCCAGCTCCCACTGTTATTTTATCAACGATAAGTTTCTTGGGGACTTTCACATCAAAATAGGATTTGTCATTTAGCATCTACCAACATCCACATAAGGCATCAAAAGTTTTTAGTGTATCTCCAGGACTCACGTATACCAAGTCATAGAGAGGAGAATTTGTCATTTCTTCCTCCTTGTGCATGATGCTGTGCACAGTTTTAAAAATAAGGGCACACTGCCTCTGCTGGAGCCAGGTGTGTATGTGGCTATGATATATTTTACAAGCTATGCTGGGGGGTGCCGGGTCCAAAGAAGCTTTTGGGGGACAGGGCTGGGGCCTTTTGGAATCTCGTGGACATGATTCATTACTGAGAATCTCACCACAGATGTTCTATCTTTCTGTTTTGTGGGCCTCTTTTACCTCTCCTTCCGGAGAAACCACTGTCTCACTCTCCGGCTCCATCCTCTGCAACTCACTACCCCCCCACTTCACCCCACTCCACCCACCCCCAACCCCCACCCAGTGCTTCCCCAGATGTGGCTTCTCTCATGGTATTCTAGGCACAAGAAAAAAAAAAAAGGTGTTTTCATATCACAGTTAATTTGCTGCAGTCAGAGCAAAAACAAAAGCAAAACATTCTAAAAATGCCAAGCACTTGGGAGGAATGTCTGCTTGCTACACTGATGCTTCACGGTGACCTCAGATCCCTTTCCAAGATTCTCACTGTTACAGTAACACTAGGTGGCTGCATCTTCTGGAAATACAGATTCAAAAGTGCTTGGGTCATTTTCTTTTGTGAGAGGCTTTTCATATTTTTTTTCACTTCATTAGCAGGATGTGTGATACCTAGTAAGTGGGACGAGATCACTGCTTCTTATAAAATTGAATCTAAGTGCAAGTCATTTCACACATTTCTCCCTTCTCTGAGCTCCAGCGCCTTCTTTTCTTAGGACAAAGGAGGTGAGTGGAGAGGTTTCCTAAATGTGAGAAGAAGGAGGGCCACGCTGCACTCTAGGGGACTTGAAAATTCACTTCTCCATCCAAACATACTTCTTCATCTCTCCCCCCTGACTTTGTTGGGAAAGGTTACCCTTCGCCCTTCCTGGAGATACACCACAAAGCCAGCAGTTAGAGAATGATCTGTTGCTGCTGTCTCAAAGGACCTCCTTGCCCTCTAGAGTAGCATTTCCGAATATGTGGGACCAGGATCACCTACATCAGAAGCTTATTAAAAAAAAAAAAATGCTGAGAGCCAACCCAGAACCTTACCAAATCAGCCACACCGGAGCCGGAGGACAGGAAATCTGTATATTCAACATGCTGTCTGGTGATTCTACTGTATTCTCTCAATATGCTTTAATGGACTGTAACCTTTCTGACTCTTGAGGATCTGCCTTTTCTCTCTGCATTCACACTATCAGAGCTTCCAGTATATGTTGCCTGGAAGAATGACTCCTCCATCAGCTGTGTACAGATGACTTCTTGGCTCATGTGTGGAAGAATTCACCCTACAGTGAGCTCCCAACAGAGAGAGAGAAAAAATCCAAATGAAGACCTCCTGGCAATGCTAGATGGAAGTTTCCTTTCTGGCTGTCCTGTTGTTGATCTCACTGATATCATCGAACATCAACCACAGTCTTGTATCACCACTCTTTGTCAGAAGCAAATATAAAGAGAGATCACACAGCCAGCTGCACATCCCAGCCTCCTGGAAGTCTTTCTAGAAAGAGCTTATATATCAATTAAACAGCCTAATCATTGATATTTCTGAACTTCTTTGTTCAGAACTTCAACTTCATTTGGTTGGTATCTTCTTATTCTCGGAGGTGAAAGTGAACTCATTGCAGTCCCTGGCTCCCCGAATAGTTGAGATGTGGGGTCCCTGGTATGGGAGGAGGGCCACGGATCTGGGAGTCAGGGCTCTAGTCCCACTGCTGCCCTGGCATCACTGTGTGACCTTACACAGCTCACTGTACTCATCTGTAAAATGAGGGATGGCTGGGCTCCAGTAGTTCCATAGTCCCATCGTAGGACACAATTGCAAGCCTCTGTGAGTATAGAACACGTGATCTCATTGGACACTGATCAGCAGGTCTGGATCACACTTGGAAACTCCTGAAAAAAAGAACTCCAGGGGGCCAAAAAGCCCAGGGGAACTAGGGTTGGCAAAGTACTTCCCACCGAAACTGGAGCCCTTAAAGTTTTCTTTCTTTCTCAGAACATCTGGCTAATGTCTTTTAGGGCATGATTTATGTTCCTTTGTTGTCCAAAAGGAGTCAGAGAGGAACAGAGTAAAGAAACTAAATAAAATGTCCTCAAGAATATCCCAGAAGAATAGAGATGGGGTGGGGGGAGTCATGCTGAAACTAAGCCACTGAAAACATTTGGCAAAACGCTAAGTTCTTCCTGCATGTTCAACGTTGTGAATTTTCACACAAGCTCACGTTGTTCCCAGAACCCAACAGACCCTGGGCCCCTCACATCCTCTACCTGGAAGGATGAGGCTCCCAGGGGTGAAGCTGCACCTCACGTGCCCTCTGCAGCTGCCATCTGCTTAGTCTGGGAGACATCCAATTCCTCCCGCACATTTGCACTTCCTTTTCGAGATAGGAGGTCCCAAATTACACAGCCAAGGTCTTCAGCCCCGGGGGAGTTATTCTCCACTGGATCAGCAGAGAGTAAGAAAAACGGATCTGGTCTTGAACAACCGTGGTTAAAGAATTGTGTAAATGTCATTGAAATTCGTGTGTTTTTCCAGGTGAAAATGGCCTTATATTCCCAATGTCAGGTTGCATGCATTTCAGAGACCCCCCAAATCTGGGGTTATCCCTTAATTTCCCCCAAAGTTTTTTTTTTCTTCTTTCCTTCCTCCTTTAGCTTGTTCTTATTCAGGACAGAAATCCCTGGGTCAGAAATTTTGCCTAGTCCCATAAATATGACTTTTTGAACATCCCGAGAGGCAGAAAGGAAGCCAAATGTGATTACTCAGCCTCTAGGCTTTCATCATGGTGTGATTCATCAAAGGAGCTGAAGGTACTGCACATTTCTGAACTTAAATATCCTTTCCGAGAGGCTCTTTGCCTTGTTGCTTTGATGAAGAAAGAAAGAGTCATAAGAGGGATTTTCACATGGGGACAAAGCAATGTGCTGTGTGGCCTGCTTTGTCTGTGTTCCCTTGGCGAGTATGGATATCACTGTCTGTGAATTAATTCAACTCGTCTTTCCTCCTCTCCTCCCCCCTTCATCTCTGCTGTCATCCTGGGAACTACCTTTGCCTGTGCCCTGTCTCGTGAGGACTTTCAAGACCATTTTAAATATCAGGCAAGGAAAAATTGTACCTCATTTAAAGTCAGGTGCCCTTGGGCAAGTCAGTTAATTTCCCTGAGCCTCTAATTCAGCAACTCTCGTCCTGACTCTACATTAAAATTACCTGGAGAACTTAAAAATGTACTTCCGTCAAGTCCGTATCCCCACAGATGCTGATCCATTTGGTTTGGGGTTGGACAAGGCCTGGGTGTTTGATAAGTTTCCCAGGAGTTTCCAGTGGGTAGCCTACCTTGCCAACAACTGGTCTAAGGTCCTTCTTCTTCAAAGTGAGGTTCTTAGGGACGCCTGGGTTGCTCAGTGGTTGAGTGTCTGCCTTTGGCTCTGGGCGTGATCCTGGAGTCCTGGGATCGAGTTCCTCATTGGATTCCAGCATGGGGCCTGCTTCTCCCTCTGTCTATGTCTCTGCTTTTCTCTGTGTCTCTCATGAATAAATAAATAAAATCTTTAAAAAAAAACAAAAAAAAAAACAAAGTGAGGTTCTTAGACCAGCTGCATCAGTCTCACCTGAATGCCTGCTAGAAATGAAGAGCCTTGGGCTCCACCCTGGACCTGCTCTATCACTCTCTGCATTTTAACAAGACTCCCAAGTGGTTCATAGGTACATCAGAGTAAGAGAAGGAAGGCTCTGATTCCTTATGTGTTTGGAGGTAATAATATTCACGATGTGCTGAGCTCTCTGCTGTGTTTTGCCCCATGTAATCCCAAAAAGGTAAAGAGGATAGACTGTGTATATAGGTTTTTAAGACTATAACCTGCTTCACAAGAGCCCTGATATGTGATTTTGTGGGTTTCTGGGGGAGGAGCGTGGCTAGATAACGATTGTTCTCTTAGTGTGATTTGCTCAAGAGACTGTTCACATTTAAATGACTGTGCAAAATGGTTCTACTAGTTTAGTATCTCCCTTTGATCTCAGAAATTGGATTTCCTACCAAAACAAATTTAATAAAATTTGCCTTCTTTTTCTATCACATTTTAGTTTGATTTGGGCATTATAAATCAACTCTGGGTGGCAGGCTCATTTGAGGAACAATATTAAGTGGTTTTCAGGATAGGGATTAGTTAAATTGGTGAACAAGAAGCTGAATGAGTTGGGTTCAAACTGATCAGACAGGTTTGTTTGCAAAAGTCAGCAAACAATGGCCCACAGACCACAGCATCTGTTGTTTTATAAATAAAGTTTTATTGGAACACAGCCCCACTCATTCATTGAGGTATCGTTTATGCTGCTTTCACACTATCCTATTAGCAATACTGCAATATGTGGCTGCTACAATAGTCATAGTCCTGAGAGAGACCATATGGCCTACAAACCCAAAATAATACTATCTATATTCCAAAGCCTACGTTCCACCAGCCTTTCACAGAAAAAGTTTGCCTGTTCCTGGTTTAGAGCAACTGCCAAGGCCAAGGTTGAGTGTTCACTAGCCAGCTGAGCCCATTTATTTGTTTAGTTCTGGGGCCTGGTCTATGCCCCTAATCCCAACCAGACATTGAGCAGCTGTGTGGCCACAGCAAAGCCAGGTGGAGCACCCAATACAGACTCATCTGCATTCTGGGAACAAATAGGAGCAAGGAGAACATGGTCTGTGTATAAAAATATCGTGTCGTGGAAGTTTTGGAAGTTATATATGGAAGCTGGTGTAAGTATTGCTTGAGCTTCTATCTGAAATGTCCATCCCCCTATATAAATTCCCTATAAAATAATGTTAGAAAAGAGCCCTGCAAGAAAATCCTGAGTTAAACACAGAAACACAAGATCTCTAGTCAAGATGGAAAGCAAGAAGTGTCCCCTAGGAGAAACGAAAGGTAAACTCATTTGTTACCAGGCTATTTCAAGCAAGAAATGCCTTCCTCTAGGAAAGTTGCAAGTACTTGAAACAAAGACATTAAGCGAATTTTGGATTATTTCAGAGTTCCTAAAATAAAAGCGTAGGCTCTTTCCTATCCTTTCTTTCTCTTCAGTGGGCTATGGAGAAATCAAGAGTTATATCCGATTTGATGTCTGCCCTTAGTCTAACTATGTAGCAGTAATGCTTTGTGTAACAAGAATTAAAAGAAAGGAAAAATGGGTAGGAGTCGGCAGAAAGAATCTCCTCAAATTCAGGTCCTTGAAACTGGATGTTCCTTTGGCTATATTTCATATTTCTGAATTTAATATATTTTTCTCTGATACTTCTTTGGGATTTCTTCTTTTATCTAAGCCGGGCTTCTGTTTCTTCCAGTAGGCACTTTGAGGCCAAGAAGCTGGTCATTAGGGGGCCAAACGAGGCCCATGGTCAGCAGCTGGATTGAACTAAAGTATAGCAATTGGCTTTTGCCTAATTCCATCCAAATGGTGTTTCTAGATCTGCAATGGTTGATAAGTAGTGAAAGTTCCAAATGGGAAAAAAAAAGAGCAAGAGAAAGATACTAACAGTCTTGGGTCTAACAGATTGTTCTAATTATATTCTCGCTGTTTCATTTTGCAAGTTTTTATCAAGATGGAAGATTTGAAGTCTTTGCATAATCTCTCTGTACATAGTTTGGGTTGCCAGTTTACTCTCTCTGGCATGGGGCTGGCTCAGCTGTTGGTCTCTGGCATAGGGATACCCAAATGTGGCTAATTCTGCCTTGAACTAGAAATCTGTGTTTTAAAAAATAGATAATGGCTTGAAATGATGATGCCCTTCTGTCAAATCATTACAACAAGTCGATTATTTTCCCAAAGATTTTTTAATACTCTGGAATATATATATATATATATTACATATATATACACACACACCCATATCCGTTTGGTGGCTCTGACTAAATTGACCAGTAATGAGTTTTGCTATGAGTAAATTTGATGCCAGGAGTTTGCAAGAGAAGTAACAGATGTGAATTTCACTGTTTACAAGGAAGACACTTTTCTTTTTGGCCATATGAGTTATGAGAGAGGTTAACATTTTCTTTTCTCTGTATGTTTACATGAAGTTTCTGGAAATCATTGTGAGGAGATGATAAGAGTACATGACAAGATATTCCCATGGGCAACAGATGAGGGATTTAGGGATGAAATTGGTCTGTGCGTCAGGAATGGAAAAGATTCCAGGATCTTCATATGCTTTATGAATTAATATCTGTATGAATTACCCTCTTCATATAATACTGAGCCAGAAAGTCTTAGGCGCCACTGAAGCTAGCTGTAAAATACTCAGGGTCTCCCTTAGCTTTTTGCTATATCCTTTTTCTATTTTATTTATAAGTTTGAAATTTTAGGTAATCATAGTCTCTTGACTCATTTTTTGCCTTTTTTCCCCAGATTTTGCAATCCCTGCAATCATGACCATAAATCACATCTCAGGCCAGTAGTGTGTAGCATCTTGTCAGCATCTGAGTGTGCATGTTCTGAGATCTAATTCTGGGCTTTTGAGCCAGCCATCAAAACTGCAGCTGGAGAAGTTTTGGGGCTCCCCCCTTGTCAAACTAGGATAAACCAAATTTTAGAGTCTGGACAGGTTTTGTCCCTTACTAGTGAATCCCAAAAGGACACTCATGAAGTGGACTGCGATTTGCTTCTTGTATTCTCCTGAGAAGTTGTAACCAATAATATTAAATGAAATTTGTAAGGCGTTTTACAGTTTGCAATGCACGTGGACTAATCTTCCTTAATCTTTGTGGTAACCTGACAAATGAGGCATTATCATCTTTATTTTACCAATTCGGGGAAAACAGAGTCCTCAGAAGATAAGTAAACTGCCCTGGGATTTCACAGCTAAGTAGAAGAGATAGGATTCAGATTCAGATTTTCTGACTCCAAATACCATTCCTTTTCCACTGTAATAAGCCACCTATGTGAAGACCAGGAAATGAAGGTAGCCAGCCAGCAAAGCAGAATTCTAATGTGTAAGAAGCCCAAGTAGGGGCACCTGAGTGGCTCAGTCAATTGTGCAACTGATTCTTAATTTTAACTCAGATCATGATCTCAGGGTGGTGAGATCAAGCCCTAGGTCAGGCTCTGAACTCAGCAGGGAGTCGGCTTGCCCCTCTCCCTCCTCCTGCTCTCTCTCTCTCTCTCAAATAATTAAACAAATAAAATATTTTTTAAAAAAGAAAAGAAGAAAGAGCTCATCTAATTGTAGAGCCTAAGGAAGAGAAGGTGTTCAGATGGTGGACAAAGGGAATGAGTGTGCAGAAAACAAAGAAATAAGATTTCATTTTAAAAAGTTGAAATCACTTTGAGTCAAGTTCCTTATAGAAAAGCTCATCCTCTCTCTTATTTTCTAAATATTCCACACGTTGCCTCGATCAAGATTTGGAAAGCTTTGTTGAAAGTAAAAAAGTATACAGTATCTTCTCTGGCTTCCTTTGTTTTGCTTTTATTATTTATCAAGGGCCAGAGAGTAAGTATGTTCTGCTTTGCTGGACAATGGTATCTGTCACAACTACTCAATTCTGTCATCATTGCCTGAAAGCAGCCATAGACTGAATCGGCATGGCTGTGTGCCAATAAAACTTATTTACAAAAACAGTAGCCAACTGGAAACCCCAGCTTGCTGGCCCCTGCCTTAAAGCAATGGCTTCGAACCTTTGTTGGAACATGACTGCACATGACAATCACCTGGGGACAGTAAAAAAAAAAAAAAAAAAAAAAAAAAAAATACCAATGCCCGCACTTCCTTCTCTAAACAACTGAATCATTGTAATGTAAAGTCCAGGCATCCATATATATTTCTAAAGCTTCCCAGGAAATTCTGATGTCAAAACAGGATGGAGGAGGGATCCCTGGGTGGCTCAGTGGTTTAGCTCCTGCCTTTGGCCCAGGGCGTGATCCTGGAGCCCCGGGATCGAGTCCCGCATTGGGCTCCCTGCATGAAGCCTGCTTCTCCCTCTCCCTGCGTCTCTGCCCACCACCCTCTCTCTCTGTGTGTCTATCATGAATGAATAAATAAATAAAATCTTTAAAAAAAAAAAACAGGATGGAGGGCCACTGACCTCGATTCTAAAACAGCCGTTCTCAAAATACAGTCTCCAGGAGGCAGCAACTTCAGCATTACCTGGAAACTAATTGGGAACCCAATTCTCGAGCCCAACTCTAGACCTTCTAAACCTGAAAGTCAGGGGATGGGGCTGATAACAAGCTCCCCACATTGTTCTGAAGTTTGAGAATCACAGGTCTAGGGCCTAGAGGGTAGGCATTCAACCCTAAGGCCCTTCCCTCATGGGTAAATCAGGTATTAAGTTCTAGAACGAGCACTAACTAGATCTGGCATCAAAAATGTAGCTTCAGGCTGCCCTTCTGCTCTTTACTATACCTCCCTGAGCCTGAGAGTCTCCATCTTTGGAAAGAGTAAGTTTCATGTGTATGGTAGTTAAGTGATTAGATGTTTTCGAGGATAATTAAAAAACTATCGAGCACCCCACAAAGGAAACCATTGCTACAGTTGCACCGAGGTGAAAGGATATGCAGTTATTTTTCATGGGCTTGGCCCATGGTTCTTGGTCCCGGAAGGCTGCTATGACCCAAAGGGCTCCTATGGAGTGTAACCTAGAAAGTTGTCTATCCTTCCAACCTTCTGGTGATTCTGTTTTCTGAACTACAAGGAAGCCCTGAAGAGAAAAAAGCAGGACAGGAGCAAAGTGCCTCTGTAGTCAAGGGGATGAAGGAGACGCTATCTTGGGAAAAGAAAGAAAGCAGCTAGAAACCCAAAGAAAGACTTACAAACCCTTGTTTTAAGTAGGTGAAGTGAACAATGAATCCTCCCAGAGAAATTTTTCAAGCAGTCTCAGAGCCACACTGCTTGCTCCACCTTGACATATGTTACCTGTCAAAAAGTAGCACCAACTACACTCACAAACGTATTCAAAAATGTCTCAACACCTTTATGAAGAACATACATAATTTGTTCCTAAGACAAACTGGGATGCTTTGGAGGTGAATTTATAGTCCTGTGGGTTTGACATCTAAGAGGATAAATATTTGACATAAAATATCCCTTAGAACCTCTTTTAGAATATAATGTACTAAAAGAATCAGGATCTAACACAGTGTGGTGATTCTTGAGTCCTTGGGAGACCAAAGCCAAGAAACGTCTCAGGGTATCTGCTGTTTTAGAAATGTGTGGATTGAACTGAATATTTCTAACATAAAGACCCTTCAGAAATCAGCAGTCTCTGGAGTTACCATCTGAACTTTAGGGAAAATATCAATGCCAAAATCAACACCACTATTAAAACTCCCTCATCTTCCCTTCCTGTCTAAGTGCAAGACCCTGCTCTCTCAGATGTTGGGATATTTTTTTCTTCTCTTTTGGTTCATCTGCAGCATAAAAGATGAGGAAAGGCAAGGTCAGAGAGAGGTTTGTCATTCTTTACTGGGACAAAAGCTTGGGAAGTGTTATTTAGATATTTCCTTATGTACAGTAGATAGTAACTTTTATTAGTAAAATGCCCTGAGAAGCATTTTGCTGGTAGATGCTGGGAAAATTTGAAGTGGGTTGAAATGAGCCATGATACACCAGCCCTGCAGGTGTAGCACTTGGAGTCCAGTGAGGGGGGATTACCTCCTATGTTTTCCTTCTAGCCTTGCTGAGATTTCCTAATCCCAGAGGACACATCCAAGCTGCTTTTCTCAGGGCAGCTGAACTGCCTAGTACATAGATTGGTTGAAATATGAACCAAGCAGGGTGTGAACTAGCTCAAAATATGCTGATTTCCAGATGTTCTTTGATTCTCTCAAACATTGATTGCCCCCAAAGACCATCCTGAGTCAGTGGATGGCAGTGATTACTCATATTTCTTTTCCATGATCAAGGCAATAATTTTAAAGCCCCGTAGTCTTCTCATGAGCCTATGTCTGGGTCTTGTCTAGGTCATATATTACTTCTCGGTATGAAAATTGCAGAGTCTCACCGGATTGCGCTGTAAAATATCTGCACACTGATGCCAGTTTTTTGATTTGTTGCTCTTCCTAGGATGGAAAACTTCTCAGAAATCTGAATGAAGGGTCGGTGTTTTATATAGTGACCTTCCGTGAAAGAAAGGTCATGGAATATTTCCTTTCTCTGAAACAGAAATCAGGAAAACAAGAAGAATCGATGTTAACATATTTCAGGGAAAGTAAAAACAAAAATTCCAAAAGCAATGAATCTGAGTTTTCAAAGGGAAGAAAATCATTTGAAAAGCATGCTTAGAAGTAACATTATTATTGAATTCTAAAACTCATTCACTTGGGAAATAATAAAGAAATCCACAGTATGAATAAGTTAGGATCACACATGCTAAAACTTCTAGGGGGTTCTTTTGAATCTGTTGATCTGATATCTGAGTTGTTGTTGTTGTTGTTTTTTTTTTAAAAAAAAAGGCTCATAGGAGGGCAGTCTTCCATGGGTTTATGGAATGGAATAAATGTCTACCACCAGACAGGTAATACCATGAGGAGAGGAGAGTTATTTTACTCTTTCTACTTTCACCTTGTTTGGAGACGAATTTGTGGCCACCTACCTCACCGTCCCATGAGCCTTTGAGCTGATAAATTTCCGCCCCATATCTCATGAGAAGAAATACGACAACTCTCCAGTTGCACGGTAGAAAGGAAAAAGACTTTGCTGAGTTCCTATGACTGCTCCCACCCATACAGGAAGGGATCATAGTGTCTCAGAGTCTTAGATTTCTCATTTGTAAGACGAAGTTAACAATACCTGATGGGGGAAGGTTCTGTGTTCCGCTTAAAGTCACACCTGGATAGAAGCAGAATGGGGACTTGAACCAGGCTGGGGCTGTAACAGAGGGCCTTTGATCCATGATATTGATATCTGATGAGGAATAAGTGGGATAAGACACAGAAAACCCTCACCACTGGGCCTGATGCACAGGGAGCCCTCTCTAAATACCTGTTCTCATTTTCTTTTCTCTTACTCCTCGTGCCTTCTGCCCCATTACCTCTCTCTCCTGAAGTACCCGATGCTTTCGACCTTCGATGGAACACAATAAGTATGGACAAGGGTGATCCATGAGCCTTTAATGCTTTCTGCCCCAGTTATTGCTACTGTGTCCTTTTATTTGTTTACCTCTTGTCTTTGCATTGCAACGGATTTCTTTTCATGCCACTCTGCAGTGTCGTGATTGAAGTTCCTCAGTAGGAATGAGCATTTTAAAAGATAGAAATCATAATCAGATGATCAATTTTCACTTTGGGGTCAGGGTAATCCCAGCCCCCACGGGGAAAGATTTTGCCTACAGATTGCTAATCTGCGTCTGGGTACAGCTGACACTGGGAGTTTGGGGGAAGAGCACAAAATGCAAAAAAGGGCTAGGAACCAGGAATGGAATTAACCAATGCTGCTTGCTGGTGCCATCTTTGCTGAGCATAAACTGCCTGCTACTCTGCCTGTCTGCTTCCCTCTACCTGAGGTTGAACTCAGATCCTGTTTTGAGTTACTTTTGGTCCCAGGGTCTCATGGCCATGGCCCATGTTCCACAGCCTCCAGATGCCCCATAATGAGGTCACTGGACCCCACAGCAGTGTGCCCAGAAGAAGTCATGTGGCAGTGGCCAGTCTGTATTGAAAACTAACATGCCTATATTCATTCCTTTAATCCACACAACAGCCCCAAATTATACAGATGAGGAAATAAAGTCACAGAGTGGCCAGGAGAAATTTCACCAGATTTATAAGTCTATAATAAACCCACATAAAATGCCTTGAGGAGAGCCCATCCACGAATTGATTTCCATATTACACACTTGAGGCTGATTCAGGGACTGAGTCATGGTGGAAGACAGCTGATGTTCTGGAAATGTTTTGACCCTAATATTTAACTGGTTAACCTTCGTGTCTTGTCATTGCCCTTAGCTTAGAAGGGAGGAAGGCCATGATCTCCCTCTTGAAATGAGACATTGTGCTCTAACCATTGACCCAGCTAAGCAAACCCTGCATCCATAATTAAATGCTGTTATTATGGGCATAGAGTGCAGGGGTATTATTTTAGGAGTTTTCTTTTCTGATCACCCGCTTCCTTACACTTGCTGTCATTCACATATCAGCACGATGTAACCTATCTCTCTGACGACTCACTTGGGGCCTATGATAGTCAGTCAGGACTACCACCTCAAGAAATTTACTGCTCAGGGAAAAATAAGTTATAAAGTGAATATTTTGCAACTTAGGGTCAGTGTTTTATTAGAACCCTGAGAACAGGAATGCGTGAAAAAAAGATCCAAAGGATAGAAGAGGAATGCTCTTTGCAGGTCAAAGTAGTAGAATAAAAATGGGTTGACATGGAATGAAATATTAGTACTTTTCCAAGAAACTTTCTAAGAAAAACCTAGGAAATTAAGGTCTGCATAATTTCTAAGTTTGCAAAGTTAAGACAGAAATCATGAGAAAATTCTCATTTCTTCTCAAGATGGTACCCACTCAGTAGCTTAAAGGTGTCAGAAGAGCAAAGAACTGGTTAAATGGCACCCAGGAACAGGTGCAGCAGAGCACGAATATGAATAAAGCAGAAAATCGTGGTAATAGCAGGATCTGGAAGTTTGAGAAAACAATGTTAATTGTGAAGTATTCCCACACATGCTGCTGGAAAATCATAGGAGGAGTTTATTATTATTTTACATATCTTAAAACTCCAAGAAGAAAACTCTTAAAATTAGATTGTATTGCTGCTTTAACTCAAATTCATCAATGGTCCTACGAGATATATAGATCTGTCTTCCTGCATAGAAAGAATCATGAATTCTTTTTAACTCCATGTGATGATTGCCACATTCATTCCCTGTTTGGGTTTCTTAGATTTTACAGTCATGTATGTGCCATGATATGGCAGGTTATCCTCATATAACAAACAATTAAGTTTCATTTTTATATCAATTTTCAAAATATAACAGAAAAATGTTTGCTGATCATGTGAGTAGGCAAAGTTTTAATGTAAGCAATGTGTCTGTGGAGATAAAATTCCCACGTTGCACTAAGCATTGCTATACCTCTTCTAACCTCTTAAATTCACAATTTTTAAAAAACTTTACCCTTTAAATAAGGGGACTCACTGAAGATTTTTCAGTAGAGCCTTATTCTAGAAAATTCTTCTGGCAGAACGTTGGAAGGGAGAAGGACATAACTGGGAGGAAGCTCATTTTAAAGGTTTTATTTGTGGCTGGGAGAGAAAAGACTCAGATGGGCCGTTAGGGCCTAACACAGGATCAAGAGGGGAGGGAAGGAGCAAGATAAAGCAAAGAATGAGAGGAGGAGGTGAGATACAAGAGGAGTCAAAGATGAGTGAATTTTGCTCCTAACAACATCACACAATTATAACATTGGGGACAGACAGCAGAGGGACAGTGTATTGATAGGAGGTTCAGGTAGTATCAACAGTGAGGGCCTGAGGGAAGGAGAAAAGGCTGAAAAGAAATGGTTTTCCCATCAAGAGAGGAAAGAGGATGAGAACTGATTGGAAGGGGAGGATTCAATGGCCAGGAGACCTCCAGGGAAGTCAACCAGCCTCGGGTCTTCTTTCATGAAATCAGTGGTTCCAAGTGAGGATTTTGTCCTTCAGTAGGCTGAGGGCCTGAATCTAAGCCTTAGACTCTCTGGAAGAGAACTGTTCATCCAGTGTCAGCCTGACATCCCACATGTCAACCCAGGTCAGGATTACTAATTTGCTGCTGAGCATGCATCATGCTTGTTAGCTGTGCAACTGCAAACAACATAGCAACCAAGAAAAAATACATTCCTCAATTTCCAAAGACTTAGAAAATAAAATGAAAGTCCAAAGTAAGGTCATAGAGCTAAAGCTGAGATCATTCTACTCCTGAAGTTATGTCTCTGCAAATTAAGAGATCGAAATTCTATGGGGTGCCTGGGTGGCTCACAGTTGGTTGTGCATCTGACTCTAGGTTTCAGCTCCAGTCTTGGGCTCTAGATAATGAGATCAAGCCCCATTTCTGGCTCTGTGTTCAGTGGGGAGTCTGCTTGAGATTCTGTCCCTCCCTCTCTGTCTCTGCCCTTCTCCCCACTCATGCATGCTCTCTCTCTCCCAAATAAATAAATCTTTAAAAAAAATAAATAAAAGACCAAAATTCTAGAGGTATCATGCAACTCACCTTTATTTAAGAGGTTTTCTTTCTTTAAAAACCTGTGTAATTATATTCAGACTGAAAACCTCCAAAGACATATATATATATATATATATGGTGATCTATACATGTATATACATCATGTGCATATGCAAAGATGACTAGTATATAGGGCCAGAGAATAGTTCTACATAAATAAAAGACTTTTTGCACTGCCACTGTACTCAAATTGAACCACTATATAAGATTTTTCTCTTAAGTTTCTATTATAAATATTAGCAGTTTAATAAATGGAGGGAAAGCAAGCTCTGGTTTCTTGTGGTTCACAATGAAAAATGCAAAAAGGATTACCAGGTGTGCAAATATTTGCTAATGGGAACATTTAAAGGATTTTAACATACACTCCTTGTTCACATAACTAAATACTACTTACAGAGATGTCTCTGGCCTCATTATTCATAAACATTTGGAAAACAATGGAAAAAGTGCAACACTGATTTATCTTCTGCTGTTACCTCTTGCTTTTTAGGCATCATTTGTAAAATAAGGGAGGAAATCCTTTCCAAAGGTACAGGGTATCGTTATTTAATGACTAAAGAAAATAATAGCTAATAGCTATTATTTATTGAATGTTTACTCTCTCTCAGACTCTTCTGTACTAATAGGTTCTATAATTATCCCTTCTGTGCACAGAAGAAAACTCATCAGAAGACTCATTCTCAACTCAGGCTAGCAGTAGTTTCCGTTTCCCATTTTGCTTGCTCCCAAAAGATGCTCTTACTAGGCTAAAGATTGTTACCATGCTAAAAGGTATATCATCAAGATGAATCTTGAGTTTACACTGAATTCTGTCTACTGTCAAACAAAATGGCAACAGGTTTTTTTTTTTTTAATTCAAGTGAAAAGACCTTTTATAATTTGAAAAGACCTCAAAGCAATTTGGAAGATGGGTAAGGATTTCAGACCTCCAATTAAAGAATGATATTAATAATATTAGGACTGATTCTGGAAATGGTTTTGTGCATCCCATTATAAAACTGAATCAAAGATAAATAACAATTATCTAATGTAGAGAATATATCTGGGAATTAATAGCAAGACATTCATCATTTGGGGAGAGTTAAAGTAGTAATATGAAACAATGTTTCTCAAAGTAGGCTCCCCAGATCACCAACATCCAAATCACTTGAATTCTATCAAAATGTAAATGAGAGCCCCATCACAGACGATTACACAGTCAAAATATGCCTTTTTCAGTATAAACCCAGGTGCTAATTCTCACTCAAATCTGATAGACACTTTCCTAAAATATAAGATAGCAACTTGAGAAACTGGTATTTATTTCATTCCAGTACATGAAAATAGACTTTTTTGGGTTATTTATACAAAAAGGCCCTTCTGTGGATTGAATTGTGTCCCCCCAGAAAGGTATACTGAGTTCCTAGCCCCCTCTACTTATGAATGAGATCTTGATTGGAAATATGGTCTTTGCAGATGTAACTAAGTAAAGATGAGGTCATAATGGAATAGGGTGAGCCCTAAATCCAATATAAGTAGTGACCTTACAAGAAGGAAATTTAAACTGAAACCCAGAGGAGACCCACACATAGAGGTGGAAGGCCATGTGAAGACGGGCAGAGGTTAGAGTGATGTCACTGTAAGCCAAGGGATGCCACGGATTGCTGGCAATCACCAGAAGCCGGGAAAGAGGCATGCAGCTCTCCTCCCTCCGAGCTTCCAGAAGGAACCAACCCTGCCCACACCTTGATTTTTAGACTTCAGGCCTCCAGACTCTGAGAGAATAAGTATCTGTTGTTTTTTGTCACTCAGTCATGGTACTTTTGCTGGCAGCCCTGGGACACTGTATGGACACCAAGCTAAGACCTGGTGCTGAGGAATCCATTCTCCATCTCCACCTGCATGTCCCCATTGTACTCCCATTCTGGCTGAGCATCTCTGTGGGGGGCCAGCTCCACCACCTTTGACTTCCTCATGCTTCTTCCTCCTGCGTTTCCTTTCTCATTCCTGGACTGGCATCCTTGCCTTCCATACCTTGAAGAGAAGAACTGGCCTGGATTTGGAGTTGGTTTTGCCAACACTCTCCCAGCGGAGACTGAAGGGATTTCATAAGTCACTGGATAGCCAATGTCACCCTGAAGAATGAAGTTTTTAAGACTTCAAGTTGGAAACATGTCTGAGAAGCCCATGCTCTACCAGAACTGATTAAAAGCGGGAAACGTAGAGAATAAAGTAACACAGAAGTGATCCTTGTCATTTTGGTCAGATTACGTTTCCTCCATGTAGCAACTGGCGCACCTGTCACTCTGGACCATCCACTTACAGGGCAGGCAAGGGAAGGTCATTTTGATTTTCACTGATTCTCTGGCTCTGGCATTACTCATAAGGATTTACAGTATTCAACCCACCAGGAAAAGCTGTAAACTCTAAATGGCTTCCCTACCAAGAGAGCCTGACTTCTAAGTGACACCAGCTAGGTGGTCCCCTTTGCAACTCTCTCTAATGAAAGCCTGCAGCCTCTGCCCCTGCACAGAGGAGCGTGGCCTCACACCTGCCAGTCCCCTGCTCCAGATCCACATGGGGCTGTATAGCATACTAAGTAGAGGAATCCAAATACAGGAAAATATGAGACACCCAATGAAGAGACCCTTGCCATTCGTTTGATCTGTCAGCATCCTTCATGACCAAAACTGGGAATAAGAAAATAGAAGTTGAAGATAATGAAACAAGGAAAACAGAACAGTAAGAATAGGATTTGGTGACTTGTGTTCTCCCATGTATTACAAGAGGCTTGGGAGGCTCTTGGGCTCCACGGAGGCTGGGAGGGGCTTGGGCTCTGTATCTGCCTGAGAGTAAGGGAATGAATGGATTGGCAGGATTTGTTCTTTACATCAAACAGGACATCATTGTTATTCTGACTGAGAACTTTTCTTCCTCCTCATCCTCAGAATGCAATTAAGGAAGTTTGAAATATGTGGCCAGTGTTTATTGATGGTGTTCTCACACACCTCTTTAAGCACACCACTAAAACCCAGCCTGAGGCCAAAGGAAAGAAACCGACAATGTGGATCCCATCTTCATTTAAAATTTTGATATTTTATTCATCACAGAATTTTTTGCATTCATTTGGCAAGTTTTAAAATATTTCACTAAGATATTATTCATTTGCCTTGCCGAGTTTCTGAGTGCCCCCCCCCCACCTTAAATTTTTCACCCAAAACGAGTGCCTTACTTGCTCTACCCTGGGCTCACTAGCTAGGTGTGAGCCTTAGAAGTTTTTAAAAATGTTTTGGTAAGAGGAGAATATGCATGTTTCGGTTTTCGCTCACAACGATTTTGAAGAAAAGAGTCCCTCTGAACAAGGGGGGCGGCCTCCAGTGTGAGCCTGATGCAAAACAAGAGTCTCTATGAGGCAGCCTCAGCATCGCAAGGGGAATGATTTTCAATTCACAGACCTTCCTTTGCCCAGTATCTTTGAATTCAAAAGTCTGCTGCGGTTATAAATGCCGGTTTGCCAGTTGGTGCACACAAAATCATCCAGAAACGATGTGGCTCTGATAATTATGCTCTTTGCGACTGTTCATTGCCCTAGAGTGAGTCAAGGCTGTGTCTGCAGGGACCAGCAGAGTGTTGAGCTCCAATTTCTTCTGGGGAATATTTGGGCCCCACTGACACTGAGCAATCACTTAGTGTTTGGTCACTTAAAATTTCCTAGAACTTCACTCAACCCTTTCTTTGTCTGTATGTCCTGGCTCTAGGATGCAACTGTTCCTCCACAAGGATAAGAATTCTACTTTTGAAAAGAATTCTGGATAGTGGAAGCACTTGGTACATAGCCAATATATTCTGAATTAATAAATGAGTTCACTGTAAATTCCTCTACTTTAGTTTTCTCTTTGGTTGAACTAAATTTGTTCTCATTTTATCCTAAACTCTCAGATCATCCCAAGGAATTTCCTTTTTTGGAAAAATGTAGGCTCCTGGCAGTCTAAGCAGGGCTGGGATATGAAGTGAAAGTATTCTTAAATTAGCACAAGTATTATTACATTTATAAAGAAAATACATTAACTGGTCTATATTTATTGAATCTCAAAAATATATTAACTGGTCTATACTTACAGAATCTCAAATGTTTGAAGTAGATAATAGAATTCCCTGTATTTCTCAATTTAGAATCTGCTATTGAAAAGCACTTAGTAAAATTACTCTGTCATCCTTTCATGTCTAAGAAAACACCCTCAGGTCAATCTTTTTCATCCTTCTTAGCCTGACACAAAGTAATAAGATTCTTTTTCCTAATAATATCTACTGCAGAGCTATGCTCCCTACTTTAAGAAAGCTGATATCAAGAAATCTGATTTTGTTGGGGGTGGGGGGAGTCATACTTGCTTTGCAAAAGAATTTAATTTAAATAGCAAGCTCCCTCTGAGTCCTTAAAATATGATTCAATTTACCAAAACATTACTGGGGCATAGCAGAGAACATCCTGTTCACCTACTTTTATTTCGGGCTCCTCGGCTTCTTCGCTTTGAGAGAACAAGCCCATTGCAAAGTTATTGCCCTTATCCAAAAGGGATATAGTGTCATCTACATGTTTAATGAGACACACCTGTGTCTAATTATGCTGGCTATGTGTTTAGACTGACCCAGCCCTGGGGTTCAAGAAGGGTCATCTAAGAAAGCTATCCATCCGTCTTGGGAACCTCAATCTGTCAAAACTTTGTGTGACAGGTGGTTGACATTATTATTATTTTGCTGGTGGGCATTGCATCCATGTCCAAGGGCTGCCATAACAAACTACCACACACTGGGTGGCTTAAAACAACTAAAGTATGTTGTTTTCTATATTACTTCTGCTGAACCTTTCATCCCCATGTCTTACTCAGTTCGTTACTGGAAGCGTCTGTCTCCCACTTCATCCCACCCGTTTTGCCCATTACCTCATCCCTTCTCTCTGGTAATGGTCAGGTTTTTTCTCTATATTTGTGAGTATTTTCTGCTTTTTTTGTTTGTTTATGTGTTGGTTCATTTGTTTTGGTTTTTAAATTCCACGTGTAAGTGAGATCATATGGTATTTATCTTTATCTGACTTATTTCAGTTAGCATTACATCTTCTAGGTCCACCCATGTTGTTGCAAATGACAAGATCTCATTTTTTTATGGCTGAGTAACTTTCTGATATATATCTATAGATAGGATAGATGATAGATAGATAGATAGATAGATAGATAGATAGATAGATAGATAGATAGATAGATATCACATCTTCTTTATCCATTCATCTATCAACAGACACTTGGGTTGCTTCTCTATCTTGTCTATTATAAATAATGCTGCATTAAACATAAGGGTACATTTATCCTTTTGAATTAGTGTTTTCATTTTCTTTAGGTAAATACCCAGTAATGGAATTATTGGATCATATGATAGTTTTCTTGTTAATTTTTTGAGGAATATCCATACTGTTTTCCACAGTGGCTGAACCAATTTACATTTCTAACAGTACACGCGAGCTTCTTTTTCTCCACATCCTTGACACTTGTTATTTCTTGTCTTTTTGATAGCAGCCGTTCTGACATGTGTAAGTTAATATTTCATTGTGGTTTTGATTTGCATGTCTATGAAGATTAGTGATGTTTTCACACATCTATTGGCCATGTGTATGTCTTCTTTGAAAAAATGTCTGTTCAGGTTGTCTCCCATTGTTTAATCAGATTATTTGGTTTTTGGTGTAGAGTTGTATAAGTTCTTTACATATATTGAATATTAACCCTTTATTAGATATATCATTTGCAAATATCTTCTCCCATTCAGTAGATTGTCTTTTCATTTTGTTGATGTCTTCCTTCACTATGCAAAAGCTTTTTATTTTGGTGTAGTTCCAATAGTTTTTTTTTTTTTTCTCCACCTATATTTTTCTGGAACAGCTCTGGCCACAACAGGCACTGATTCATGTGCAAACTGTTGGGAGTAGGGGTAGTGCTAGGCTTTAATCTTATCACACATTTCATGTTGCCCTGGCTTTGTGATGTCCTACTCAACATGGATGGATGTTCTGAAGCATTGCTTCTAACAAGGATAATGCCATTCATACATCAACCATCGGCATGAGGAGTAGGACACAAGAGGAGAGGGAAGTATAGATTAGAGGATGTCAAGGAGGAAGAAGGAGACTAAGGATGGAAACTCAAAGGAGGGGACCCTACCTTGCAAGTAGGAAATAGGAAGCATCCACTATGCAGGAAAGCCAGGTAAACCTTGTGTCTCACTGCTCAATGCCCTGCACTTTGATCCGGTGTATTATTTCTCCCATTAGCCTTTTTACCCACAGAGGTGAAGAGAAAGAAGTATGATTAGTGTAATCTTCCCTTTTTCCTCATGAATACCCAGTTTGTTTACATTTTGTTTTGGGGTATTTTTTGGGGGGGGGTTGTATATTTTTGTATTAGAGTTCAATTTGCCAACATATAATATAACACCCGGTGCTCATCCCATCATGTGCCCCCCTCAGTGCCCGTCACTCAGTCATCCCATCCCCCGCCCACCTCTCCTTCCACTATCCCTTGTTTGTTTCCGAGTTAGGAGTCTCTCATGTTCTATCACCCTCTCTGATATTTCCCACTAGTTTTGTTCACTGTAGGTGAGCTCAGAGAACTGGGGGATGATGTTCTACCTGAGCGGTTCAGAGAGGCCATTAGAAGAGTTCCCCAACCCCACCCTCTGAGCCTCCATGTGGATCACAGCTATCCTTCTTTTCCCATACACTTAATGACCTTTTGGGAGTCCTGTTGTTTTTTGATTGGGAAGAAATTAAGTGATAAAGGCCAAAGCCTCTTAAACTGCATGTAGGAGAGATCAAATGAAACAACCATCCTGAAAGCTCCCCTGGTTTTCAAATATAACTTTCTGGTGGTATATGCTTTGATGGAGTATGACATTCTTAACAGACAAATTTGTGGTCAGCATAATTTGCTTTCAGAAGTTATCCAGCTAAACATCATGACTAATAATTTCATGCTAAAATAGGAAATTAAATTTTCCTTTGAGATAATAACCAGTCCACCAATAGTTTTTAAATCACCTATAGACACAAATTGACTTGACATAATTTAATAAAAATTTAACAGTAATTTATAAATATGAATGAAGTGATTGGAAAGTAAGATTGTCTCCACATTGCCATTTTCTTTACTCCATGATTTATTCAGAAGTGATTTTTTTTTTAAAAAGCACCTTGTTATCAAACTTACATGAAGATATTTGGATGGGCACTGCATATCAAACTAAATGGAATAAAGCTAAATTAAAAACCTTCACTGGAAATTCAGACTTTAACTTTCTATTGTAGTTGGATTAAGCTATCTTCTTGGGTAACAACTGCAACTGAAATGGTTTGGCGAAGATCTAAAGAGGCCCACTAACCAGTTGTTCACCAAAGAGGGAGGGGACTCAGCTTAGAAGAGCCAGGTCGTGTTATGAAAAGCATGCACATGTCACCCATCTCCTGTTACCTGCCTAGGCTGTTGTGGTTTTGTGCAGCCATCATCCAATGCCAGCCATTGGCAAGTGCCATGAAAGCCATTAACCCATCATGAACCATAGCACAGTGTTAGACATTTTCCTAATTTATAACAACATCTGCCTCACTGGTTGGATAACAGGTCTCTGGTAGCCTAAAAGGCCCTCAGGAGCCTCCTACATCTCTACCAATGGGATCTTGCTAAAGAAACATGTCCTGTGGCACTGGCCCTTCTCCCATTCAGCTTTTCCTATTAACCTCCCCCTGCATGACATAATCCATGACGCCAATACTCCGTTATGACTAACAAATCCACACCAGCGCTTCTCCAACTTCACAGCTTTTCCGAATCACCTAGGGATCTAGGGATGTGTTTAAAAGCAGTTGCCAGTCCAGGAAGCCGGGGTGGGGCCAGGATTTTGCATTTCTGATGGGCTGCCAGATGAGCCCTGTGCTGCTAGCTCCCTTTCATAGCAAGGATCTAGAAAATGCCCCAAGTAGCCCTGCCCCTCCCCCCATAGCTTTGTTCATATTCTTCTTTCACACTGAAATTTCTTCCCCTTTCTTTCATCCTACAATCTATATATTCATCCTTCAAAACCTTGCTTCAGTACCTATTTCTTGACATGATCTAGGATGGGACTTAGACATCGCTAACACTTTCTCCTCAGAAATCCTGTAGCACACAGAGTCTGGACCACCTGTTTGGCACACAGCCTGTGCTGATTTTATCTTTAGCTGCTTTTTCCTGTACATATCCTAAATCCCCAATTAGATGTTTAACCCCTTCAAAGCAATCTCCACACATCTACTCCTGGCTTTTACACCATAGATCTATAATTCTAACTACCTTGGAACTCCACATTCAACACAGTAAAAACCAAACCCTCTACCTTCTGCACTCTGAAAACTTGCTCAATCAACTGCACTTCCTTCTCAGAGAGCTGCACTTATTTATTTAACAGATACTTATGTATTCAACAAATATTTGTGCTTACTATGAGCCAGGCACTAAAAATATGGTGGTGAATGTAGCAGACATGGGTCCTCCTGATACTTACCTGAAGCCCCATGGAATCTTGGAGAGCCTCAGCTACCCATAATTTTAAAAGGCTGCCTTCCTGGAGACTCAGTCACCCAGGGTAGAAACTACAGGATCATCTTTACTTCCTCTTAACTCACCACCCACATTCACCCAGTTTATTATAAGTTTCTCTCTGCTCTGCCACTAAAATGTATCTCACACATAAGCACTCCTCACTTTTCTGTGCTTCTTACCATTGTCCTAGAAATGTTCTTATCCTCTCTAGCCCTAATGGTGGCACTTATCTGCCTACGCCCTACTGATCCTCCTGGTTTCAGCCTCCTCACCTCCAACTTTTCTTCACAACAACCCTGGATTTGTCATTGTCCTGAAATATCCATCTGGTCGTGACACTTCTTAACTCATTAAGATAGATGCATCCATGATGCCTATGAAATGATAGCATCAGGTTGAACATGCCCATAATCCAGCCTTCCACTAGCCTTTGCTCAGCCTTGAAGCTGCTTGCCTGATTCTCCTACTTGTCAAAATGGAATGCTTCTTCAAATTTCAGCCCAAGGTCACCTTCCAAGAAACCTCCCTTACTCATAAGTCACCCTTTCCATGACACTTAGTCTGTACTTATGTCACACAGTTTTGGATGATAGCTATTTGTATATCTGTCTGTCTTTGCCTCCAGTAGATTTTAAGACTATACCTATTTAGCCCACTCAGTGCCTAGTAAAACTTCCAGCTAGCCAAGACAAGAAGACTCTCAGCAATTTGGGTTTGTTGACTGGAATGGTGGAAATGTACTTTTTTGTATATCCTTGGTGCCAAACACTAAGCCCTACTCTTGGAAGATGCACGAGAAAAAATTTCTCAGTAAACGTATCTTCTTTAGCATCTTCAAAATATGCAGTCTTTTGCCTTCATATCACCTAATGATTGAACATCTTTTGTGTACCTGCCAGTAGAAGTCTTCTCTTTCAGAGCCTGTTACTGGAGGAGTGTTTTTCAATCTTGGCAGCATACTAGAATCACTCAGGCCCCTATAAAAAAATCCCAGTGCTCATGCTGCACCCCAAGTAGACTCATTTCATCACAGTCTCTTGTCCAGACCCCAACATCAGAATTTTTAAAACTCCCCAAATGATTCCAATATGAGAACCACTGTGCAAGGGAATAGCTCAGTTCCAAGCCTAGTCTTAGGAGAGGCAAAAGACTAGCCACATTGCATGGGATAATTTGAAAGGGATTCATCTGGCTCCAAACATCTTTCTTGGTGGCCCATCGTGGTTTCCACTGAGACAGCAGAATTCTCCTTTGGATTATAACATTGTCTCCAACGGGCATTGTTAAAATGCGTATATAATACACGTTCCCTGGAAGGAGTAATCCACTAATCCTCCAGCAATGTAGAGAATGAAAAGCAAATCCTTTTTCACAGAAGATACAGGCTTGGGAAGGAAAGTCAGGGGCACATGCCCTGAGTAGGGCATCATCACAGGAAGTTTTGGGAAGACAGAGGGCATACTGGGTATATCTAATCTGTTAGTACAAGGTGTGGGGGCAAGGTGAGAGGTAGGAAGGAGGGGGAAAGACAGAGAGGCACAGAAAAGGAAGTTGACAATGGGGTTGGGTTTCCACCAACAAATATGGCCTTCTCAGGTTGGCCAGAGCTGACCCTGCCCTGAGTCCCTGAAGTGAGTAAAAACTGGTCTGAAGTTTGATTTTTAAAAATTAATTGGCAGGCTGGTAGCAGGAAAAAATTGTAAATGGAGTGGGATGCCCAGGACCTGAGGGGATTAAGTCTCCTGAGTCTCCACTCTCTGGGACTTCCTGAGACTTAAAAGCAATACCGAAAGAGATCCCTAAATGAAAAGGTTAGTGGCATCCAGTCAAAGCCAAAAGAAACTAAGGTAAGGGGAACCCAGTAAAGATAAAAAGTTATGGGAAAGAGTATATAGATTTGGCAACTTTTTCCCAAGCTTTCAAAAAAAAAAAAAAAATACCACCTGGGGACAGAGAACCATAGCAATCCCTCTATACTCCCCTGCCTAATGAGAATTTCTGAAAGCAAAATATACCCAGAGTCAGTCCCCATGAGGTGGTAATTTATAAAGCGGCCCCTACTCCATGCTGATACTGAAATAGACTAGTTTCCTGGTGCACCAGAGCCTTTTGTGGAAAAAAACAAAGCTGTTGGAAAGAACTCGAATAATGGAAGGCTCCAGAGAGATAAGACAACACATCTGGGTCTATGTTTGGACCTCAGACTCTCTCAACCACGTCCCTCCCCAAGGAACCTACTTCCTTTTCCCCATAAACTAAGTCAGATAGTAATCATCTTTTCCTTTGAGTGGGAAGCTCTGCTAAATTACCAACAGCTCTGCAGGAATGCAAATCCATGGTCACATCACAGATCTGCTTTCCCTTCTGCAACCCTAACCCACCACCCTAACTCTGTTGTCTTGGATTTAAACAAATTAACTAGACATGAAACAGAAAGAGGCTATTGCTTAAGGGAATCAGAACCTAGTAGCATATCCTCAGGAATTTCCCTTATGGGTTTCAGTCAGCGGTGGGTGTCTCAGGAACATTCCCAATGATTTCAAGGAAGCAAGGACAGACTGGTAATTAAACCACATGCATCAGGACGACTCAGAGAACAAAAGGCAAGGAAAGAAAAGCAAAACAAAGATGCCTTAGCAGTTTGAAGTTCTAGACAAGCTTTTCTACACATCTTATCCACCCCCTCCCCCGGCTGGGTTACAGAAGCTCCTGAAGTGAGGCATGCCTTTGCCTCATGCATAAAGCAATGAGCCACAGAGAACATGGTGTGAGCTAAGGTCAGTCAGGCCCCAGGACGACTTGAACCTTGCTGAGCCAGATTTGGATAGCAGATGTGGAGGGCATTGTGCGCATGGAGCTAGCAATATTGGGGTCTGGCAGAGGCTCCCAGGCTCACCCTCCTCTGCCTCCACCTACTCTGCCCCTGCAGATCTGCTCTTCCCTCTTCTCCAAGCTTCTCTGGCTCTGAAAGAGCCAGATGATTTCTACTTTGTCTCTGAGATCCTTTGTCTTCAGGTTCCTGTCAGGCTTGGCCAATGGGAGGCAACCACAGGGGCTCTGGGAGACGCCAATATTCATTCTTGAAGCTTCCTCCTGTGGAGGTGCTGCAGACTGGCTAAGCACCTCAACTCAAGGTCTTGATTCACCTCTCAGCCTGTCTTCCCCACAGCTTTCTCCCACCCTCCCTCCACACTTCAGTTCTTCAGGCCTGGGGGTGGTGAGTCTGCCCCATTGGTGATAACCTTGGGTTTGTGCTATTTCTTATGATGTCCAACACCCTGCTCTCACCTTTTTATCAAGTCCCTTACTGAATCATCTTTTAATCACCCAAGCTGAGTTGCATTGTCTGCTGTCTTCCAAGACCCAATGATATGACCCTCAAGCTCCAATAGACCAATGAATATTTTTATCTTCATTGTTTCAATGTGAGGCAATCCTTAAGGTGGCTAAGCTACTGAGGCATCGATCTTAGCATAGAAATGTCTGGAAATGCCAAAGATGCCAAAAATGGCTAGAGATTAGAGAGTCTCGGGTACTCTGGAAGACTCTAATTGGTGCCTGGAAGACCATGTGACCCTTAGCTAAGGGAAATGAAAAATTTTTTCTCTTGGTCTAAAGTCAGTTTAGGGGATCCCTGGGTGGCGCAGCGGTTTGGCGCCTGCCTTTGGCCCAGGGCGCGATCCTGGAGACCCGGGATCGAGTCCCACGTCAGGCTCCCGGTGCATGGAGCCTGCTTCTCCCTCTGCCTGCATCTCTGCCTCTCTCTCCCTCTCTCTGTGACTACCGTAAATAAATAAAAATTTAAAAAAATAAATAAATAAAGTCAGTTTACAACTCATGAGGAATAATAGTAGTCTCTGCAGCATCCCGTGAGAGGAATGTACAGTAATGTGGGTCATGGAGGGTCCCCATCCTTTGTGAATGATAAGGAGAGAAAAGGAAGTGGATATAAGTTATTTGGAAAGAAAAGGAAATAGACATGAATTTGCCTCTGCCTGCCACCTTCCATCACAAAATGTGACCCTCTTTCTTCTGAAGCACCTAGCAATGGGAATGTGCTGTGTATAGCATTAAAGCTCAGAACCCACCAATACGCAAAAATGACTGTAGCTTTCTTTGCATTCATTTCCTGGAAATGTTTTTCATCATTTAATTCAAAACCTAATTTTTTGGAATTTAATGTTTAACAAATCATGAGTGTTTGATGTAATGTGAGATTACTTTATCCTCCCTCATCCCCAGACCCTCATGAAAATGAGATGCTGCACCTCATTTGGGGATTTGGGAGAGAAAATAAAACAATCTAGATCTAGGTCAGCAGAAAGTCTGTTTGTTCAGTGTAAGTAGGGCTCTCCGCTAATTAACACTTTCTTGGAAAAAAAAAAAGAGTGAAGGCGTGTGTGTGTAAGAAACATATATATCCCTCTTTAAATGGCACCATTTCAGATTCAGTAAACTAGCACTTACCCCTTCAAAATGGAATAGTAATCACACATACTGAAAATTAAAATTCTAGGAAGCTGCAAAGGCTGAAATTCAGCCAGTCACCTGACACAACTAATTAAATGTACTGGACTGCTAATTGGTATTTACTAAATTATGGAACTAAAGCTTTAACTTCACTATTTTTGCTTCAAGAATTGAAATACTGTGAAAAGAGAAGGGTAACCACGATGTCAGTTTAGTTACTCTTCCAGAAAGTGGGAGTCAGACCTTTATGCAACTCCATGTAATTGATACAGTGATTGCAAAGAAGGAATGCCACCTCTAAGAGCAAATCTAAATAGAAGAAAATATACTTTCTTTCCTTCTTAATTGCCCAAACATGGTGGTCATAACAATAATGTGCACGAAGAGCAAATGGATTTGCACCCATAGAGCAAATGGACTTGCACCCATGGCCATGGGTGCTTTTTAAAGGCGATATAAAGGTTTTCTGCAACATCAGAACAGTGGATTTTCTCTCCCAGATGCTTGGCCTCTTAGGCAACCTATACAGCATAGCATATTCAAAAGTCTGTTTCTTCCCCACATAATCATTTGTTCAAATTTTTACCCTGCGCAGAATGAGTAAATTCTGATGGACTTCACATCAGTCATTATGTAAGATCTTTCTTAAAAAATTATGAGGCTTTCTCTATAACCCAATAGTCAACTGAAAAAAATATTTATTGAGCATCTACCATGTGTTCAACACTCAGCTAACTGCCAAAAGATACCAAAATGTACAAGATATTGTTCCTTACCAGGGGCATAAAGATGTTTTATAGGCAACGCATCCCCAAATGAAACAATAAACAAGCCAAACGCCCAAGATACTGATAAAATGAAATGCTCATTTGTGTGATAGGATGATCAAAATAAATTCATTCTGAGAGTGTCTTCCAGCTCCAAAATTCTCCAATTCTGTGTGCAGCACAAATAATAGCAAAAGAATTTAACTAAAGGTTCTGGAAGGTGCATTTTAATCATGAACATGTCCCTAGCAGTGTCTAGTACTCAGTAAGCTCTGGGCAAGTGCCGAATGAATAAATAAGTACACGAGCACAAAATGTAGAGGATGTAGAAAGTAGAATGAATTGGCATTATCCAAGAAGGCTTCAGGGCAGAGACTGCTCTCAAATCAAGCCATAAAGCAGAGGTTGCAAACTGTCATCCTTTAAGGTAAACCCGGCTTTACAGATGTGTTCATTTCAACATATACAGTATTGGTGGTGGTGGTGGTGGTGGTGGTGGTGGTGGTGGTGGTGGTGGCGGTGGCGGTGGTGATGATGATGATGACGGTGATGGTGGAGATAATGATGGTGATCAGAAAGAAGAGGAGAGAGAATATAAAAATCAAGAGACTCCACATTCAAGTCTATATATTTCTGTTGTAAAACAAGATCTGCCTCTCCCAGTCCTATGTCCATGTGGCATTATGCTCCCTTCTTTGGGGTGTTGTCTTCCCACTTTGACACATGTCCCATTCTCTCTCTCAGCTGTCTCCCCAACCAAGGCCAGGTGTCAGTCACCTTTTATTTCCATGTGTGTGCTGTTGCTCTTTTATGTAAGAGAAATACTTCTCCATACACATACTATCCAAAGTGGAAAAATGATGGTCCAAGAGAGACTCATGTTTTAAGGAAAATGTAGAGTATTCTTGGAAAAATGAAGGAATTTCTATGCCATCAACATTAACCTGAATGTGTCTATTGAAAGAACAGAAATTACATTCTTACATTATCAACTACCTCACCAGTGTGACCTTCCATAAGCAACCGGTCTGAACTAAACACATCTCCTCACCCGTCTCCATGCAGACTCCCATCCCCCTCCCCCACTTTATTTTTCTCTTTAGAACTTAACCCTGTCTGGCATATTATATATGTTACTGGTTTATCTGTTGATTGGTGGAATCTTCTAGTGAAAACATAGGCTGCATGAGGGAGAAATTTTTATATATATTTTTTGTTCACAACTTCAATTCTTATACCTAAGACAGTGCCAGAAAATTAGGAAATATTGAATGAATGAATGAATGAATGATAAATGAACAAACTCACCCTGCTTTTCTAATTTTCTTTCTCCACATGATCTCTGCCTTAAAGGATGAAAAGGCTGTGGATAGGCAGAGAGAGATGTCTTCCTCAGTGGGGGAAAGTTACTTCCTGGAAATAATATGGGCAAAGCCTTAAGCTGGCAGAGAGCAAGCACATGGAGAGGGAAAGGGGGTCTATAAGAAGCATAGTCTAATTAAAATGGAATATGGGTCATGGAGTTGCTACCTAAGAATCCATGACAGGTGTGAACTATAAGGCCCTAACCAATGGTCCCTTGTCATCAATCCAAGTCATTGCCCACTCCAGACTGGCTTTCCCAGCACATAACCAGTACATCCTTCTTGACCCCACCTGAACTGTTCTACCACCCTTTAGTGGATGTTCTAAAACAGAGGCTAATATGATACCTCATAGCATCTGCTGACACATGCCTGCTTCCCTGGCCAAAAATTCTGCCTCTCTAATATACCCTCTTTATCTTCCATTCACACCAAACTACTTTTCAAAGCCTGAGTGGGCTTGATCCACATGGGCCTTCAAATGAGGAGCTGTTCCATCTGATAGGAGGCCTGGCTTGGCTTATTCAACCATTCTTCAAACCCAGCTCAAGTAGCTACATCTGAACCCCTCTCTGTGGCCCCACTGGTCTGCTCCTGGCCAACCCAGGACCTTTTCTCCATACCTCTCTACTATCTGCAACCTCTTCTTTGGCAACGCTCACAGTCAAAGCAGCATGTATCCTATAAGACATGGTGTGAGCACACATGTGAAGAGTTATTTGATTAAAGGCACCTGTAGCACCCTCAAACAACCATATATACAGGCCTTGAGGGTGGGACCCTCACAACTTAGATCCTCCCTGGAAGTTCATTGCTTTTCTGGTTAAGTGGTCCCTGCCCTTGGATATTACCATGTGCCTACTTGCATGGATGGTCATTTAACACCTCTCATCTCCTCTGCTGTGGTTTAAGTACTTCTACCTTTTGTTCATTTATTTTTTTTAGTACTTCTACCTTATAACAGGTGCTCTCAGTTTAGTCAACTTTGGGTCACTGGTTTTTGCTCTTGAAAAAACCCACAACCAGTCCCTCTACATGCAAGCTTCTGCCTCTTTTCACCCAATTTCTACCAGTGTTGATATCACATTGTATTACTATTCGTTTTGATGTCTGTACTTCTCCAAAAGAGAAAGTTCCCTGAACACAGGGACAGTGTCCCTTTCCTCATTATGTGCTTCTCACACAGGGAAGACCCATAATACATGCTTGCTGACAGAATGCATGGACACACATGACAATGCAGCTGTGCCTTTTGCCCTGTAAGAGGAAGGAACATGAATTAAGTAATGGCAGTAGAGTTGCATATTCAAAAAAAAATAAAACTGATAAAAAGATAAAGAAATACATATATTTTTAATTGCTGCAATAAAACTCATTGAACCCTGACTTATAGTCTTAGAAAAGGTAGATGTAAAAAGCTAGGTTAAATCTGAAAATTAAAAGATCTTTCAGAGAAAGAAAACAAAAATAAAGTCACAAGCTAAGTGTGCCCTCGTGATACCACCTAGTCTACTCCTTAGTGCTATGGATCTTGGTTTTCTGGTTTCCAAATCAGTGGGTGGAATGTGTTGAGGGTGCTGGGGGTGGGGAGAATTCATTAGACATGCAGATCACCAGGTTGCAGCTCTAGTGGTTGGCTCTGTACTTATTAGTACTTTGAGCAACCACCCGGGTACAGATGACCCCATCACCACCTATGCCCTATCCATGTTGGCCAGGGACAGGCTCTTTCCCTTTTAAAGACCACAGGGTGTTTCCCTAATTGCCCAGCGCCTTCATCACATTTTCCTAAAATCCTTTCTTAATCAAGTTTTGGTAAGCCTGTCTCTTATGGCTCTGCCTTCGGGAAAGACTATTTCTAAAAACCAAAACTTTCAAACAACAGTGAGAAGACTTCCCAGCTTCTTGTGAAAAGGGTCTCCTCTTCAGACCAACATCAAGTTCTGCACCCAAGTCCCAGCCCCTTTGAAGTTTTGATTTTGCTCCAATTTCCATATAAACAAGGAAGAAGGTAGCTTGGTGACACACTTTATTCAAGCACTGACTTTAATAACACTTTCCTTACTACAGTCTTGGGAGAAACCTTTGAAAAGCCCTACCTACTCAAAAAAGGAGATAAACTGAACAAGGGTGGAGTCTTTTTGAACGTCTTTAAAAACAGACATTAAAATGTCTAAGACATTCACTTTGACTTGAAGAAGAGAGTTGGTTTTCCACATAGAAGATAATTTGAAGAAGGAAACGAAAACTGTTTTCAAAAGGCTATTTAATTTTCCCTTTATTGTAGTAAAAAGAACCAAGAGAATGAAGCATGTCAGAATCTGTGATTTATGGACCACGTTGGCATATTTTTTAAGATTTTATTTATTTATTCATGAGAGACACAGAGAGAGAGGCGGACATAGTCAGAGGGAGAAGCAGGCTCCCCACGGGGAGCCTGATGCAGGAATCGATCCCAGGACCCCGGGATTGTGACCAACCCCTGGACCACCCAGGTGCCCCAGATCACAGTGGCATATTATAAAAATTCAGAAATCACTCCTAATGAGAAAACTACTAATTACCAAATCGGCAAATCTTACTCAATTCAGGTGCAAGGGTAGAGAGGTTAAGGTGGCTTTGCTCTTCGCCTGGCGGTAGTGCTGTGTGATGCCCCATGTTCTGGGATAAAACAGAATTCTTCAAAAAAAAAAAAAAAAAACAGAAAAGTAACCTAAGACTGAGGCTAATGGACACCATCACCATCATCATTATTTATATTCCGAGGTCCTGTGGCTGAGATCTTTTCTTTTTTGGATGAAGGGTTATTCTCTAAGTACTGCTGCTTAGCTACCAAATCCATTTACAGATAGCCCCTGGCATTTTATCTTGAAGATTCTGATGTGCTTCCAGTACTGTTTTTATACTTATCTGCAATAAAAAGATGATTCCTCAGAGTGCTTGGGATTTGGCCGAATCAGATTTACCATCTAGTTTCCTGACCCTATTCCCAAGTATGGTGTAATAGGAAAAGGCAGAGCTCTTTCAAGTCTCTGTGGACTCCTGTGGCAGGGTGGTGAAAATTTTGTTTTCTTTACTACTTTCCATTTCATAAGAGAAATCGTCTCAAGGAGAGGGTTTCAAATGCAATGTTGTTAGATACAGACCATTAAATATGTAGGGCTGCATTTCCAACCTATATATGTAGCCCTATGGGGAAAGTCTCCCTTTGTCATAGAAACCCACGGGATGAGCTGGTCTGTGCAGTTTTATGAATAAAAAATCCAGAACAAGAACACTTTTCCCATTTTAAAGCCAACAGAGGTTTTTAAGAATTTTATTTTTTTCACATTTGTATGTTGAAGGAATGGCCTAGTTTTTATGGTGGTGTGTCTTTCAGATGACCTTAACACCACCTGAAAATTTTATTTTCCACTAATAATTAAGATAAATGATAGCTAGATAGCTAGATACATTCAAGAACAATATAACCTACTGCTGTGCACAACCAGAAGGGTGACTAGGCAAACAACGTTTGGTTCTTTGGATCTCCCTGAGGTATCTAAAATATCACATCAAAAAATGTGTAATTTTGTATTTGTTTAGAGGGCTACTCTAATCACGGAGGCCTAGAAGATTAAGGAATTACTTGAAGGGCTGCTCTAACCATGGTGGTGTCGGAAAAAGTTGGTAAACAGGAGATCCTTTGGAGGGGAGCTAGAATCATAATAGTGTTAGAGATGGTCTAGAAAATTAGCATGGGCTAATAAATTGAGGGGAGTACAAAGATTTCCAGAGCACTGTGCTCCCTCCTCCATATTTTCCAACATTTTTGAAAAGAACGAGACTCCCCAACCAGCCACACAGTTTTTAGAAAGCATTAAAACATTCTAGCTGGCCAGTTCTGTTGTAATGGTGAATTTAGGAATGATGGCTCTGAAACCCAACTGTCAAGGTTCAAAATCAGGCCCTACTTCTTGTGCTATGTGATGGAAACCAAGTGGTTTAACCCCTCACATCCTCAGCCTCCTCTGTTCAAGTGGGGTCATGAGGACTACACAATGAGGTGTGAGTGATGGGTTTAATGTGGTGTCTACCATGCAGCTGACATCTTAAATGAAGAGGTCACAACAGAGCTGTAGTCCTCAGTCATCTTACTAAAAGTGAAGACACCAATGCCTACCTTTCAACATTTTTATGCAAATTGGAGGTAATATGGATATTATTGTTGAGTATCTAATAGGTATGGAAGCCATCATTGCTTTCGTGATTGTTATCAGCATCCGTGGAACCCCACCAGACTACAGCTTCCCAAGGACCATCCAGGTCACCTTCATGGGTGTTGCACAGGGTCCCACATTTAGAAGAGCCCAGGCTTGATTTAATGCTCTGCTACTGCCATGTTAAAATTATTAGTTTTTAACAAGAAGCCCCATATTTTTATTTTGTACCATGCTCCACAAATTATGTAACTTGTTTAGAAGACAGATTTTTTTTTAACTGGGTTTATAAGCCTGGTCTACAAGTCACAAGTCTTCATACATAGTAGGTCTGCATTAAGTGTCTAAGAATTAAACTGACATTGTCACCAATGAATAACAATACAAATTCATCTATTTGAGGCCAGCTTTTGGAAATCACAGCTCTTCTTGAGTTTAAGTCTCTTTGTGGACAGGCCTTTAGCCAATCACAAGAGTCCTGATTACAGTATGCATTTAAAGGAAATTCTAGAAATGTAGAATGGGATCAAGTATTTGCAGGATCTACATTCATACTTTAGGCAAGAAGATCCATTAAATGTTAGAAATTATTTTATGGAGCCAATAAAAACGTGGAAAAAGTGTTAGCAAAATCACTTGAGGAAAGGTAGTTACCAATGTATTTAATATTGGCACAGTTAGTAACTGACTTTAAATACTTTCCTGATCAACATAAAAAGGCATTTTCAAGGGAAAGGAAATAAATTATAATGCCATTAACCATCACACATTATAGAAGTATCTATTATAAAAGCAAATCCTTTCTAACTAAGTTTCATTGTCTGGATCTAAGCTTTTTCATAGAATAAAAATCAAATACTATACTTGATTTCATTTTGTAATATTAATAGGATTAAAATAGCTTTAAATTTTCCTTTGACTCACTAAGCTAGAAAGTCAAGGTGCTAAAAATATATACTTTTGCTTCAAAATAGGCAGAAATGTATAACTGTAGGAAAGGATTTTTTTTTTCCAAGTGTAACACCAAAAGGACCTTTTGGGAGAAATGTGAACCAACTTTGATGCGTAATTTGGCTATATATATAAACATATGTCTATATTTGTCATGTAGCTTTACTTGTCAAAAAATATCCTAAAACTTATACAGTCACAGAAAGTATCAATAACATAAAATTTCACATCCCCCTTTTAGAACTATGGCCTTAACATTTTGTAAGGAAATAAAGCTTTGGTTAACCTTGGCTCTGGCAGACCTCATTAAAATAACAGTCTGTCAGTTTCAAGTTTAAAATAACAGGGTTGTCAGTTTTATATGCAGTAGAACAATCTACAATTTTATTTTCTGGGAAGCCTGTGGGAAGTGCCGGAAGGGGTGGAAAGATTGGGCAACACTGCCATCTGGTGGTTATGTTGGAAGGCTGTCTCTAACCACCTACAGGTGTGGCTGGACTGCCTTGAAGGAAAATGTGGGAAGATACTGGGCTGCCTTGAATTTAATTTCTTTTGTTCAACTTTTTGACAGCCTTTTGTCTTAAAAATGCATACACATGGCCAGAGCCAATATGCAGTTTATAACTCAAAATTACAGCAAATCAATAAGATACTCTCTGCTCTTTGGTAACCTGTAATTTCTGCATATCAATGGCTTGATGCCATTAATTTTCAAGAGAATAAGTCTTGTGAAAAGAAGGGGATATGGGAAAAAAATCCTTAAGATTTTTTAAGGGTATCTTGAAAGAAAGTCTTCAGAGTCTTCATATATGAGTTGTATACTTTTCTGGATGATTATTATACTTTAATAAAAATAAACGAATATAAGCCAAAAAAATCTCTGTCGCGTAGGGAAAATATTGGCAGATGTCACAAAGCTGAATGCAACATGTTCTCACTAATATAAATGGAAACAATTCTAGGGAAAGGCTGGATCTTAGCCACTTCAAATATAACCTAATTTCAGTTCAGTTTTTTCCTGGTCCATTTTGGTCAATTGACTGAGTGGAGGCAGTGGACAACAGGAGAATGGCATCAAAGGAAACAGATAAAAATGAGTTCTGCTGATTTCAAGGGCAGGCTACCCAAGGAATTCAGAAGGACATGCAGAATGCTTTAACGTAAAGCAAATAGCCTGCCTTCAATTCAAACAATCCAGCCACTCTTACATCACTGGCTCTGACTCCAGATATGCTCAGGAGGGCCCTCAGACCCACATTCTCAGTATGGTAGCCAGCCACATATGGCTGTTAAGTACTTGAGATGTGCTATAGACAGAACTGACATGTGCTGTAAGTGTAAAAACCACATTAGATTTTGAGACCAGTGCCATCCAGTATGGCGGCCAGTAGTCACATATGGCGGCTGAGCACTGCACATATCTGTAGATTGAACTGAGATGTGCTGTAAGCCTACAATACTCACTGAATGTTAAAGAGTACTACCCAAAAAAGAATGTAAAATATCTCATTAAAATCTTTTCATATGTATTATATGTTGAAATGGTAATATTTTGGGTCTACTAGTTTAAACTATTTCTATTGGGTATTGCTGCTTTGGACTCTCATTGCATTCTGACCCAGAAAGGCCATTCTGCCATTTTGCAGGTTGTTCCACTCCCACTAGAGCTAAAAAGGGTGATCTCTAACACCCTTGCTGTTTGTAGGAGACTATGAGGATCTATTTAGGTTACTGGATGCTTAAGACATAAAGGTGAAAGTCAAGTACAATCATATCATGGAGTCTACTCATAAGAGGAGTAAATGGCACCCCTCGTTGATGCTCCATGAGGTAAATTGGATCTTGAAGGTAACCAGATGGCTCTCAGGCAAAGGTAATTTACCTCACAGGGATAAGAACTTGATTTCCAAGAAAGAGTGCACGTTAGTCACCCTATGCCATCTGTCCCCATGGAGATATTTCTATGCATTAAGAACTTCCAGCTCCAAGTGCCCTAGCAATATATTAATTTACTAAACTTTATTAAATCTTTAAGAAGATAGTTAGGGGAGTGGCATTTTCCTCCATTTAAAAACCAATTTGTAGGGAAATTATATGACTTTGCCAAAGTTACAGTTAAAGCAAACATCTCTCCATGCACTGGGCACTTCTCTCCTCTACTGAAGAGGCTTCACATCTATGAGCTTTTGCCACTCAAGGTCCCTCTACCAAAAAAACTCTTCCTGACTCTTCTACCTGCAAAATGCTATTCATCCCTTAAGTCCCGTTTCAACTGCCACCTCTTTCTTGGAGCTCCCCTTGATTCCACCATCTACTCAGTAATAAGACACCGATTATACTCTGTCCTACAACCCATGAAAGTATGAGAGATTTACTATGCTTTTTTATATATAAATCTTCTTTCCCTACAGAGTAGTAAGTTTCTTGAAGGCAGGACCATCTTGTATCTCTTACTGTGTGTCCAGTACATTCTGGACACTTAACAGGTGTGTGTGTGTGTGTGTGTGTGTGTGTGTGTGTGTGTGATTGAATAGACTACCCATAAACAGACCCGGAACAACCATTTCTTCATAAAATAGAGAAGTTTACAAGAGAGAAGTCCTTCCCGTAGCAATAACTTATTTTGTAAGTAAGAGCATCTAGAATTTAAATTTCGCTTTCAATTTAATTTGAAGTCTCAGAATTTAAATTCACCCTCTGCCTGCTTTACTTCATTTATCTATCTATTCATTCATTCATTTGCTATCTATTGAGTACTACTATAAACCAAGCATTGTGCCATATAGGACACTAAACTCCTAGGATGTGGTGAATACAAAGGACAGAGGCCCTGCCCTTAGGTCACCTGCAGTCTGGGAGGGAAGACCCATTACAATGAATGGGGACATCTGTAGGACAGGAAAAACCAGAGGGATCTCTTGGATCACATCCTGGGCGGGGGGGGGGGGGGGGGGGGGTTCTCTGGAGGTCAAAGGAGGAGTCCTAGGGGAGGGATGTTGGAGTTGAGACTCACAGAAGGAGTTATCCACTAACTCTTGCTCTTCTCTTCCCAATGTATAGATTATAGGTTTGTCTATATGGTTCATAGACATTCTTGGGTCCTATGATTTATGTTCTTGGGTACATTTTTGTAGTATCTTGGATGCATTGGTTGTAGTATCTCATTTTGTTCCTCAAAATCCTTTATGTCAAAATCACTGGCAATTAAACTCGAACCAGTTTCCAATTAGATTCATGAAGGAAAACGCAGAACATTTTATCATATCACAAATGTAACACAATGGATACAAAAATACCATTTATTTTGTATCACATTGTACAAGTCTACATAGTTAAGTATAAATCAAATCACACATGCCCAAAAGAGATCCTGTACTTTTTGTTACCTATGTCATGAGACATTTAGGGCAACCTATCTTTTTACTCTATATGATTTTAGAATTTCCACATATCTGATTTTTGACTACTACCTTCTGAATACTTTCTGTGCTTCATCTAAATTACCTTTCCCATATGTGAACATCTATGCAAGTACACTCACTGGTGGATGGAATCACATTTGCAACACCTTACTTATGAAGGTCCTGCTCAATTACAGCAATCTCAGGTGAGCAAAAGAAATCTTCTGATTCCCTGGTAAGTTCCAAATATCTATTGTGTCTTCAGAGAAAGAGACCAAAATATACATCTATTTCTCAGCTTTGGTGTGAAAGAATATAGCGTCAAACATTTGGAATTAAACGATGAATTCTAAAATATTCAGGAATGCCTAAATCCAAAGTGTAATGCTTTGCCATTCCTCCTCCTTTTTTAAAAAATTAGCAGACAACTTTTAATATCCTGGATTTCATTCCCTGAAGATGAGATTTCAATATTTTAAAACTGACTTCAGGTGGTCATATGCCTATGAATCATTGCTTTATGTCAATCACAGGTAGAAGTAGAAATCCTGTATGGATTTTCTGAGTATTGTCAAAGAACCCTATGAAGGAGTTGCACATTTGAAGTAATAGTTGGCAAAGAATCAGAATTTTTCACCAAGATTGAATGTTCGGAACATCAAACTTTGTTTCACATTGGCAAAATTGGGCTATTAAATATCTGAGCTTTGTCTGGCAGTTTGCTGAATTAGTGCTAATTTCCAGATCAATCCTATACAAAGGGATCAATCCCAAGCCATTGCCAGGATCTTATTGGCTACGTAAGGTAATTGAGGGAAAGTGAAGGAAATCTGTTCTTCAAACCAAAAGAAATTCCAAATTTTTCATTCTATAGTGATAGAATAGATGGTATTAGGAACAGATCAGTTATTACATATCTGAATGGCTATAATGTGCCTTACGTAACTGCTAGAAATACTGAATTCATTCTCTTCTTTTGAGAATACATCTGAGATCTTCCTATCCTGCCTTATGAAGACAGCATATCCAATAACCTAATTTAGAATCAGCACTTTTCACAATACATGCTCTAGCTCAGGGAAAATTCCTTGGGAATGTCTGCACCTACACAACCGAAATAATGCCTGAGAAATAACAGAGAGCAAAGTTAGCAATCAAGGAAGATGGAGCTGACCTCAAAAGCCAAGAGCAGAGAACGAGAGAGCAAAGACTGGATAGACCCAATGTCACAAACGAAGCAAAGGGAGAATTTACCAGGTGATGGTCAGAGAAAAACAGAATCCACCCTCGGCAGCTGAAACTAGCTATAGATCACAAAGAACAAAGCAAACAAAAAGGTTGGGAGGTCATCACAGGAGGAAGAACAAGAATATGTGTATGCTTTTTGGTCAAGACTTGTCCATGAAGATCCCCAGAATTGCTGAAGAGGAGAAAGTGACTTACTTTATGTCAGGCAGTGGATCTCAAGTCCTCTTTACAGTTGGCATTGATATCTGTCATTGGAAATGTTTGAATAGAGCCTAGGTGAGTACCTGTCAAGAATGCTCTAGAAGCTTTGGACACTGGGAGCTCCACTGAGCCTCCAAATTTCATGACTCAATGACAAAAGCACTCCTTGAAATTATTTATATTTTCACACTTGAGAAGTGAATAGTGCCACAAATTAGGTACCACTGTGCAAAATAATACTTTGATCTCATGCATTTCTGCAGACCTCTGTCTTTTTCTTTTCTTTTCACTATTGAATCCAGTGTTAGTTCAGTATCATCTCCAAGGTGTGTAGAATGTTTCCTACCCTCACTTGCCTAAAATGTAATACCATAGGGAGTGAGGCACAAACAGAAGTTTAGGTATAAATGTGAGTATCTGAAAATGTATTGTTTTTTTTTAACATAGGCTGCAAAAATCTGACATGAACAGCATAGGAAGGTATTTCTGGTTTTCCCACATTTATTCCACTGTGAGGAACAGTGTTTTGCCAAAGAAGATCTCATCTGTCTTTTCAGGGTCATGCCCTGATTACAGCATCATCACATAGTCTAGAAACTCCAAGCCTGAAGCCAAGGGGGATGACACAGACTCTAAATTTTTCATCCTAATTCCTAATCCCCTGAGAAACTCAACAAAACTAAGCATTGTCATTTTGAACTTCCAAGGATTCTTTCACTTCCTACTGATTTTTTCACTCTTCTTCGTTTTTCCTACAAAACACACATGTGCTTGTCTCCTTGGGGAATAACATGAAAAGTACCACACCACAGGAAAAAATACGTACTATTTTTTGAAAAATATGGTAATATTTTGAAATATTTTGAAAAACATGGTAACAGACTAGCACTTATTATTGGATTCTCTGGGAACATTTGAGAAAGCCCAGATTGTAAGGCTGGTTTTAGGTTGTGTGGTGACTCAGGCACTCAGCACAACGCTCGGTGGGTTGTATGGCCAAGGTCTAACTTTGAATTCACTGACAAACTGTGTTCAACAGGACCCTGCTGTCATCCCAAGACTCAGTTAATGATTTCCTAAAAGGAAACATATTGTGAGGGACTTCTCCATGCATTCCAGGACCTGCCCAAACATTACGCGATAGACAATCTAAGACATGAAAAATAACTTTGAAGAGTTTCACGCACTCAAAAGAAATGAAAAGTTGAAGTTCTGGTGAATAGAATGCTAAAAACCATATCAGCAGAAGGGACTTGAGTCCAGACTTGAACATAAATCAAGTGGGTAGATGGAGCAAGTCCTGCATCTTCAGCTTCCCCATTGAACTAACTCTGACGTTAGTAACCCCTACTTCCTCAAGAATATTAGGGGGATTGCATTTACAGATAATGGGCCACATCAGAAGAGTTAGTATTCCCTCTGAGTCTTCAGAACTTTAAATACTCTAGACTGTCTGTACATGTTTTCAAGTGAGTGTGAGAAGTTGTGAACAGGTTCATTCACAGACTTCTGTTTGATCACTGAAGAAATATACATGGCTTGAATTCTAATGCAGGTTCACACAGTGAATTGAATGACTTGGTGCTGTAATAAAAGAACATTCTGCTCTAGAGTAAAGCCAGACAAGGTCACGGTCTCTGAAACTGGATTATTAAACTCTCAGGTTGCAAGAATAATATTATATATTGTGAATTTCCCTTAACTTGACCAAGTAAAGTGGCCTTGTCCATGAGCTAAAAGTGAGGCTGACTTTGTTTCTTTAAACAGATTGTTTTCCCAAGCTAACAAATGACCTTCAGCCTATAAAATATTCACATTGTTTTTCCCCCTCAATATGTATTATTTAGTGTATAGTCCTTTAAATATTAACCATCTTTTTTCTAAAGATATGGTATATATTATTTACATCCAGCTACATTATGTTTTCACACAGATGAAATAGGTACACTGGAGTCTTTCTGAAATCATGAACAAATAGGGCATCTGGCCAGGTGCACACAACAGGTACCCAGGGAAGTGAATTCTGGTGTGGGCATGACTGACAAAGGACAGCAGGTGGCCATCTCATAGTTCACTTCTCACACTTCACAGGAAAGATCCAGGAGAAATGAAAGGGCCAGCATAGATGGACTTTGGGCCTTAGGTAGGCACATAGACAACCATGGGCAAAATCTCTTAGAGGAGATCAAATGTGCCCCATCAAAGAATCCACATAGGAGACAAAGGTAATAATAGTTCAAAAACACCCCAAATCAGTATTTAATAGGTCACTTGCTCGGAAAACCGAAAGGAAGTTACTGGAAATGGTACAGCTTTATGAGGATTATAAAGACTGCCTAAGTTGGGATTCATTCCATTTTTACTTAAATTCCCATGTTTTTTCCCCAAGCCAGCATTGCCTTTGAGATCTCTAAGGCTCTTCCATCATACTTGTGTAAATTACACCAAGAATGACATTTGAGATGACAGGAGGCTAGAATTCTAATTAGAGGATTGGAGGGGCCATCTGAGATCTCACTCTCACTCAGGGGATAATCAGGTCAAGAGAAAGCACATTTTTGGAAGGCCTGCAGAATTTGTCCATGTCTTCCTTATTCTCCAAAGGGAAATCCAAGAAGGCAGTAGCTGGCAGATAATCGATCATTTTTGAAATCTTACTTCCCTTAGCAGATAATCAGCAGTGCTATTCATGTATTTATTCACTCAACCAATATTTCTTAAATACCCAGGACATGCACAGTACTGTTTACCAAGGCTCTGCTGCAGAGCAGGTGTTCCCTGGGAAACATGAAAGCACAGATGCTCCTTGGCAAAAGGAGGAGCTGAAGACCAGAGCAGTGGCTAAAAGCAATGGCTTCTAGATGGATAAAATCATCCCATTGTTGGAAGTGAAAACTTGGAGGACCATGATGCCTTTCTTGTTTTTAATCCCTCTAGATAGAAATGACTAATGACCCAGCTTCCTAAATTGTCCCCATGGCAAGATTCAGTAGGCACAAAAGAGCAAATATCAGCAAAGACATATTTGCTTGAGAGGGAATATGATTCTCCCTACAAATTTTCAGGCAAATTGGTATCAGTACTCTCATAGCCCTTTGCTTAATCCGATCGTATTTGCTCCATGTCTGTTTATCCTCTCCTACTCCTACACAGGGACACTAGGAACCCTTGAGGGGTGGCAGCTATGTACTGGCCATATTTGTATCCCCAGAGTATAGCATAAAACCTGACTTAGAGAAGGCACATAAGAAGTGTTTAATAAATGAAGCTACCAACAAAAGGCTTTTTCTTATTTTAACCAATGCAATGGAACTTTTTCTGAATTATACTTTCCTATCTCATTAAACTGATTTCATTGAATGTTTTTGCTTGCTAAGTCACTGATTCAAAATACATTGTGTCAGTCCCTTTACTACAGATTGGCAAGCTCCGAATTCTTTGGATCTCATATCTCTAAGAGCAAAAAGTCAGAATCATAGACCTCAGTGCATTTATAACTGTTTATGCATAAATTATACATAAGTAGTACTGAACTAATGTATTTTATATAACATATGAAGGTATGCAAAAAGTAGAAACGTTTGAAGAAAGAGGTAAAACAAAGAACCTTTATTCATTTTATTTTGTAATGTAGTCGATGTACCAAGAGTAAGTCTGCCATTTCATTGCTTTTCAATTGTGCTTGCACTGTTTGAAATGAACAAAATCCAAAGTTTCTTTGCAGAACTCATTTTAAGCCACTCATCCATTTAATGAATTAGTTAAAACTACATAATCTAATCCATAAGTGCATTTAACCAAGACATGTGAACTGCAGTAGATTTCAATACCTCAGCACCAAGCTAATGGGAGGTGCCACTATGAGCCCCTTTCCACTCTGGAAAAGTCTTACAAGATAATTGAGAAATGGCCATCACCATATGGACCAATTAAGAGACATACCAATTTATAGATCAATTAAATATTAGGAAAACTTAATTCCTCTTATTTTTTATATTTAAAAAGTAAAAATAGAATTTCTCTTGTTTTTACCCTGAATCACATTGAATCATCTTGCAGACCACAGGGGTGGATACATACCTCCACCAACAACCCAACACACATGCTCCAGAGACAATGGCTATAGGACATGTCCTTCTTAAGCCTGCTGGCGAAAAGTAACAACTCTGAAGCCTACACTTGATTTTGAATCTCATGTCTACCATTCACCTGATGCGGGGCAAGTTTTTTCACCTCTCAAGACCCCATTTCCCATTCCCAAATGGTATAATGATAACACACCAGCACAGAGTTGAGGATCGCACGTGAGTGCTTTAGCCCAGTGACAGATCGCACTCAGCTCCCAACTGCTTTGTCAGTTACTGCCCTCTGCCAAATTCAGCAAGGCTCTTAAACACCATATCTCCCAAAAACAAAGTCTCATTTCTTTTCCCAACTTTTCATTATTTTTAGCTTTTCCAAAAAATACTGAGGTGGTTGAAAATAAATAATAAAATGAACACCCACATACCTCTCATGTAGACAAACTGATGGTTGATTTTTCTGCTATTTTCAAGTAAGTAAAAAATGAAATAACACTTTATTCCTAAATATCTCAACATAAATCTTTTAAAAGAAAAGATGGTCTCCTACATAAACACGGCACCATGATTACACTGAAGAATATTATTGGTGGGATGCCTCGTGGCTCAGTGGTTGAGCACCTGCCTTCAGCTCAGGTTGTGTGATCCCCAGGTCCTGGGATTGAGTCCCACATCAGGCTCCCCACAGGGAGCCTGCTTCTCCCTCTGCCTATGTCTCTGCCTCTCTGTGTCTCTCATGAATAAATAAATAATAATCTTTTTAAAAAAAGAATATTATTGGTAATTCAGTAGTATCATGTATTCAAAATTCTCCAATTATCTCAAAACTCTTTCTTATAACTGGGTACTTACCTCTTCCAGTACTTCCAGTCCACATGTAGCATCGGGTTGTAACATTTTTAGTTTCTTTTCATCTAGGACGGTCTTCCTGCCTTTCTACAATTTTTACCTCTTTTGAAAAGTTGAAGCTGGTTTTCTTATACAATACCCCATACACTGAATATGACTGATCATGTATGTAATGCGTTACTTTGCTTGGCTCTATACTGCCAAGTATTTCCTGTCAATTGGAACTTGGTAATTCAGAGTCTTGATAAAATTCAAGTTTAGTATTTGGGACGAGATCATTTCTTAAATGGAATTGTCAGATGCCAGTACTTGGATCATCCTTTCTGCTCTTCGGTTTTGCTAATCCCTTTGTTTTGGCAATCTATTCTACGTTGTCAGCTTCCTCCCTCTTTTGTCTAATTTCGCAGTTCTGGAAAGGTGGGTATGATAATGGTAGCACTATCTTCCTCTAGTTAAGTATTCATTGACCTTCTGACAAGCCTTCAACAAAGAGTCAATGCTTTGACTGGAGCTAGGAATTGAAATTATCAGAGATCAGAGTAAACTCCAGACAAGTTCTAGAAGAGGGCCATATTTTCCTGGTGGCCGCCAACAGTGTGTATTTTGATCAGAGGCCTGCGGCATGACAGAAGTTGACTTTCAAAATCCCTCAGGGGCATGTATATTCAGGTATTACTGGTATTACTAATATTCCAGCATTATGAACATAGGACAAATGGTAAATATAACTTGCAAGTATTTGCAAAAGTTAATTTGTCCAGGAATAGCTCATATGGGAAGCTGAAAGACATTGCTGCAAACTCCTTATTTGAGTCCAGATCTTTGTTCTGATCAAGTCTGCATTAGTAGCGAACTCAGATTCCCTATACTTCAGTGACACATTTTTATCAACAGTTCTTGCTAGTGGAAAGCTTAGCTCCCTGTTGTATGCACTCAAGTTTCCAGGAAGAAAAGTGTAAGAACAACTCAAATCTGGAGCTACCACAATGTATTTACACACATTATTCAGACATAAATATAAGAGGGACGCCTGGGTGGCTCAGCGGTTGAGCATCTGCCTTCGGCTCAGGGCATGATCCCGGAGTCCTGGGATTGAGTCCCACATCGGATTCCCTGCATGTGGCCTGCTTCTCCCTCTGTCTGTGTCTCTGCCTCTCTTTCTCTGTTTGTCTGTCATGAAGAAGTAAATAAAATCTTTTTTAAAAAAGAAATAAATATAAGAGAATAAGAGAAAATATTTCTAAATCGTGTAAGGAATGAAAAGCTTGATACTGAAAAACAAACTGCAATCATTTGGATATCTTTGGAATCAAAGGCATGTGCCTCTCTGGTGTCTAATAGGGTCCCTTTTTTTTTTCAGCTTGTCTGCATCACCACCCTCGGCTGAAAGTGAATTGGCCGATGTTTCCATGCAGAATGTTAAAATCACATTTGCATCTCTTGCTGCTGTTTTGCTGTTATGTCCTCCAATCACTCAGTGAAAACGCCTGGCTACTGCAATGCCACAGTGAACACGACCTGATTATAAAGTGTCCTGTGGTGACTCAGAGAGGACCCCACACTCTTCACTTAGCTAGATACAACCCACCTTTCCTCCTGACCTTTTAACATGAGTGCACTTTGTGGAACCACACTATTTTGTGTTAGCAAGATTGTCTGCTGCCTTGTATTAGATTGAGACAATGAAATCTATTTATCTATTGAGCACCTACCATGTGCTAACACATTTGTGACCAACCTGTCTTCGTTCGCCAGGACTTCCCAATTTTTTTTTTAAAGACTTTATTTATTCATGTCAGAGAGAGACAGAGACACAGAGAGAGAGAGGCAGAGGGAGAAGCAGGCTCCGTGCAGGGAGCCCGACGTGGGTATGACAAGCACTGAGGATGACAAGTTAGAACCCTGTACCTGTGTCAAGAAGCTGGTGACCTTAGAATCAGAGAAGTAAGCCAATTACAAAATTAGAGTAATCAGTACTTAAAATCATGAACAGGGCACCGTGGACACAGAAAGTTGAATCTAACTATCTGGAAGACCAGAGATGCTCCTTGAAAGAGACAATGCTTGAGTATGATTTAAAGAGTGAACAGCACAATATATGCAGTGAAATTTTGCAGGACTCAAAAGAGGAGATATCGGTGGGACATCATGCCATTTTATTCTTTCTCTGTGTCTCCGAATACATATATGTTTGGTTCAGATTCCCACAGTGTAAAGGTGGGATCTTAGCATTAAATAAGCAGAAAAGAGAATGGTCATTCCCAGTGTACTTTATTATGGAATGGAATATACCTTACAGTATTTCAAGGAATACTGTATCCTTGTATACCTTACAGTATTTCAGTACTGAAGCTAGTGACAGTTTTCTCAATTAATTATGAATATGTAATGCCTGCTTCTTTTTCTGGAGTTTGTGTTTAAGAACTGTGAGAATGAGTAGCTTAGTGGTGATAGCCCAGGTTGCAAAGGTGAGGGACACCACCAATGTGGCACCTTGCAGAACAAATCAAGTGAAGGGTTTTATTTTTGACAGGTTTTATTTTGAAAAAAACTCAAGTGTACTGAAAAATTGCATTTTTTTTTAAAAATTGCACACTCCCATCTAGATTCATTCACCGTTAAAAATTTGCCACATTTGCAGGGCATCTGGGTGGCTCAGTCAGTTGAGCATCCAAATCATAGTTTCAGCTCAGGTCATGATCTCATGGATCGTGGGATGGAGCCCTCCATCAGGCTCCTCACTCAGCAGAAAGATTCTTGCCTTCTACCCTTCCCCCTTCTCATGTGCACATGTGTTCTCTCTCTCTCTCTGTATCTCAAATAAATAAATAAATCTTTAAATAATTTTGTCACATTTGCTATCTTGCTCTATCTCTAAACATCTATGTGATGGTGATAATGATGATTGCTGAATCATTCTAGAGTAAGTTGTGGGAACCATAACCCTTTAACTCTGAATAGTCCAGCATGTATCTCCGAAGAACATTCTCCTTTATGAGCATGATATGAGCTCGTATTCAGAAAATTCAACACCAATACAATATTATTTCATATAGAGTCAATATTCAAGTTTCGCCAACTATCTCCATAATATCCTTTCTGGCAATTATTTCTCCAATCTAATGTGCAATCCAAAATCATATACTGCATTTGAATGTCATGTGTCTTATTCTTCTTAATCTAAAAGAAGTATTTAGCTGTGTCTTGTCTTTTATGACTGACATTTTTGAAGTGTACAAGCCAGTTGTCTCATAGAATGTTCATTAGCCTGGACATTGTGTTTATCTAATGTGTCCTCATGATTGGATCTGGATTATGAATTTTAACTACATAAGTAATGTGTCCTTCTTGTCATGTCACATCTGGAGGAAGCCCAAATCACTTTGTCCCACTACTTTGATCACTTGGTTAAGGTGGGAGCCTGCCCAATTTCTTCACTGTAGAGTGACCAGTTTTCCTTTTGCAATAATAAGTATCTGTGGGGAACACTTTGAGATTGTGTAAACATCCTAGGCCCCATCAAACTTCCACCCAATGTATTTTGCATTTGTACTAGTTTGTTAGGGCTGCTATAACAAAGTATGACCAAGTGGGCAGCTTACAACAGATTTACTGTCTCACAGTTAAGAGGTTAGAAGTCTAAGATCAAGGTGTTGGCAGGGTTGGTTCCTTCTGGGATTGTGAGGGTGAATCTGTTTCCTGACTCTTTGCTAACTTCTGGCAGATTGCTGGCAGTCTTTAAAGTTCCTTGGATTGTAGATTCATCACCTTGATCCATGCCTTCATCTTCACATGGCATTCTCCCTATGTATATCTGTCTCTGTGCCTAAGTTCCCCCTTTTTATAAGGACAAAGTCATATTGGAGTAGAGCTGACCCAGATGATTCCATTTTAACTTGATTTTCTGCAACAGCTCCATTTCCCAATAAAGTCACATTCACTGGTACTGTGGTTAGGACTCCAATATCTTTTGAGAGGGACTCATCTATAGATAAGACTTGCTGATATCAATTATTACTATGATGGTTGCAGAATGGTGATTTTTCTGTCACTCTTTCAACATTTATTAGTTGTCTTTTGGGGATTGTGGCTTTTTGTAATTGATAAACAGAATGTGAATCTATCTACAGCTGGATAGAAATGGCCACATGTCTTTCAAGTAAAAAAATACAAAGCAAATAAGACACGCACACACATCTGTGCCTAAAGTGATAGCAAAAAAGGACTGGCTCTCACTGCAAAACTCTACCCAGTCAGACTGGCTAGAAGGAGAGCCAGGGTTAGGGTAGCCCATGGACCAAAGTCAGAATCAATGGGGGAAATCAGAGAGTGCAGGTCTCAGGCCATCCTAAACATTTCTTGTGTGTAAGCTACTTCTTGGAATATCACTACTCATGGATTATTTTCATGTTCTAAAACAAAAGTAACATCACTCTGTTTAAGGGTGTGTACCAGGGTCTCAAATTCAGTATTCTGGCCATCTTCAGCCCTTTGTGAATGAGCAGATATTTCTCAGTACTAAAGCCTCTTGTCATCAGAATCACAGGAAGCAAGGTCCAAAGACTGTATAATTCTGGAACTATTGAGAAACATGATTGGGACACAGATCCCACATTCCTTTCTGTTTACTATTAAACGTCAAAAAAGATCTTCAGAATTGTTTTCTAAAACTCTACACTCCTTCCACAGTAAACAGAGAATACTTTATTTCCAAAGGCTATGGATCGCAAATACATAATGCCATTAAGTCTCAGTGGCTGTCCCTTCTACAATGCTGTGTAGGTATGCTAGAGCTGCCGTAGCCACATACCACACACAGGATGGCTTAAAGAACAGAACTTTATTGTCTTGTGGCTCTGGAGGCCAGAAGTCCCAAACCAAGATGTCAGCAGGATTGGTTTTTTCTGAGGCTGTGAAGGAGGGCTTCTTTTCCAGGCCTCTCCCCTTGCTTGTAGGTAGATGTCTTCTATCCTCTCTCCACATTGTCATACCTTGATGCATGCCTCTGTGTTAGGATTTCAGCATATGAATATGGGGGAACATAACTCTGCCATAATTCTGCCAACCTATACCAGATGCATTTCAACCATCCATAGACTTTCCCAATGTTCACATAGACAAAATAGAAAATCATAGTTGTGACTGCAGGAACCTAGATGTTAATTTTGGAACCAAAATGGTACTGAATCCTTGTCTCCATTCTTTCTGCAGGTGAAAAGTCAGTGCTGAGCCTGAAAACACTAAAGATGAGGTTACTAAGCTTTTCCCTGCCATCCAAAGGACTATGGGTTTTACACTTACCTATATTCAGAATGACTTTTCTCTTCTTGCTATAGAGATTTTTACGTGGGTTTGGATTGCCTCTCACTATCCAAGTGTGTGCTGTATGAGCCTGAGCATTGGTTAAGAGCAGAGGTTACCAGCAGTTGGATTAGTGACAATATTTATTTCTTATGGAAACAAATAGACCATTGGGGAAAGCATTTTCTCTCTCAGTCCCCTGTTTCAGTGCATTTATCTGACATCCAAGCAAATGAATTCTAAAGAATATATTTAGGGAATCTGCAATAGGGAACACCTATTTCTTCCAGCCAGAGAGGGACTTGAAGCCAGTTGAAATGCTTTGTAAGTTTTTAATTCAAAGCATGGGAGGACAGAGATGATGGAAAACAAAAGCCAATTACCTGAGAACTCTCTGCCAGAAGCTAGAGGAAGATTGAGGGAGGAGGTAGGGAGGCTTGCCTGAGCAATAAATCCTGCAGCATGGTGTCTCTCTCTCTCTCTCTCTTCCAACTGATTGAGTTTGTGCTCGTCCTATCACAGATCCTCTAACTTTCACCTGTGTTGTGTCCTTGTGTAGAAATGGGGGACACCTGGGGAGAATATTCACTCTCTTTCCTTGCTTTCTTGATCAGGTCACAGACATAAAAGAGAAACTGAAGCTCTCTAAAAAGGTCTGGTCAACGTTACCCTACACCATCTGCAAGGATGAGAGTATGACAGCAGGCACGTCCAATGAAGAAGAGTGCTGGAATGGGCACAGCAAAGCCAGGTGAGGGTGACTCGCTCTTCTGGTAGTTGAGGCATTGTGCATCCAGCCCTGGAAGGCTCTCCTGGCACAACCCTAACAGGCCTGTTTATGCAAAAAGCAGCAGAGGGTGGAGGGACAAGTCGTCACTTAGCGACAGCTGTTGAGAGTGACAGGTTTGATGGGCACCTGGGAGCACTTACTCTCAAGGTGCCATTAAGCGTGGAATCCTTGTTCTGAATGCTCGCTTCTGGATAAGGACGGAGGAATGGTGACAGATGCCAGGTTACGGATATCCTGAGATCACAAAGCGCCTTTTATGTTCACTTAATGACTTTAAGACAGCAAAGCTATTTTTATCCAGAGTTAAATGTGCATGGCTTACTGTTCTTTCCATCACAAGTTAAGCAGGAAGTGAAAGTTCAACTGTAATATTTTTCACCCTTGGAGAAAAACAATTTTTGATGTGCTCATTGAAAGGGTAAGGGAAAAAGAAATGAGCAAGGGGCAGCCGGGAAAGTGTTCTCGTAGGTTCCCTGCCTTGAAAAATCCCACTGGGATCTCCTGATGAGTGATGGCTCTGTTTTCATCCTGCTGCTCTGCTGCCCAGTCCTGCTGCACTTGATATAGAATTTCTGAATTTCTTAATTCAGCCCGGAAATGGGGTTGGCCTGAGTTTTCATAGGGTGGAGGAGTTGGACAGGAGAACTGGCTGGGAGTTGGCAAGTAGGGCAGGACACCGGGAGAGGAGACTGCCCGAGCACGCCTCAGCGAGGGTGCAGGTGGGCAGAGCAGCTGGTAAATTGGACTCAAGGAATCTTTGGGGATTGGCCAGCAGGTGGAGAAGTTAATGGGGGAGGGATCTGTTCTGGGCCTTGGTGGGCGTTTTCAAGCAGATGAAGCAACTGTGATCAAAAGGAAACAGAAAGTTACATGGATATTAAGTTCAGAAGAAACTGCAGAAGGTAAGCAGGGGTGCAAGTGAGGTGCTCATTATGTGTTATTTCTCACACTGCTGAGTTGAATTTTTTAGCATCTATCAGTAATGATCTTATTAGCCATACTGGGGAGAGCTTAGCAAGGCAAAAACAAGACAGCTATAGAAAGAGCTGTAATCATTTCAAGATGCTCCAAAATATCAATGTCCAAATCTTAGATCATGAGTGTAGACAGATATTTGTCCTATCAACAACATGCCCCTCAAAAATGCTCAGTAATTTATCAGTGTCTGGTCTTGTAGGAAGGAGACCTTTGGCCAGCAAATTCATCTGTGAAATTTAATAACTTCTAATGTGTCTTTTCCTAATCATTGTACAGAAAGACACTGTAAAGGATGACCAGATGGCCTAATGAATAAAGTGGTTGATTTTCTGAGCTGCTCTGTTACCCATCTGTGTTTACCTTTCAGCCTTGGCTGAAATCAAGGCTGTGTTTTGAACTACATTCCCATGGTTACACAGGTTGCTGGCTATCAGTGCATACACAAAAGGAAAGATAAAGAATTATCACAGGTAGGAGTTGGGGAGGGGACTACATACACTCCACCAAGAAAAAGAATGGGAAGTTGGTGACCATTAAAGTCAGAGCCACGGGAGACCAAGTTTAGCCGAATTTCTCACTGTGCAGATCAGGAACCAGGTGGATGAACAATTAGTCTAGCAAGGGTGAAAGCTAGAAATCTCCCAAATCCTAGCCCAGTATTCTTTTCATGTCAATATCCTCCTGCCTCTAAAACAAATGGCTGCTAAATATTTTCCTCCTGAGGTTAGGAGAACAAATGAAATAGATCTTAGCTCTATAAAAGATTTAGTAGACCTACATTCATTCATTCAGTTCCTCTGTCCATCTGCAATGTTATTAAGCACTCCCTCTGCCCAGGCACTGTACAAGGCTCCATGAATTAAGTACTGTATGATAGCAGTGATGTCTCTCAACCAATAGAAAGCACAATGGCTGGAGAGAGGACTTCAAGGGCCATGTTGTTGCACTGTAGGCTTGGGAAAGGACAGCATAGGTGGAGAACCACCCGGATCAGCACTTAGGGACCAGATTTGAATTTTACCCTAGGTCGATAGGAACCCACTAGGGGAATTTATGCAGGTGAGTGAAATGATCAAATTTAATGCAATAAAATCATTTACAAGGATATTCCAGAATCTAATCCAGTATACTATTTTTAAAAATGAAGCTGTCAAATATTTGTGACTCAAACTATATTCCCATTGAAAACTTAAAATTTCATAGTTTCTTTTAGTTCCTTTTTAAAAAATTCTTCCACTGCAATGAAATCTTAATAACTTTATATTTAATAGCATAGGAAGTAGATAACCAATAAAGACTTGTTGAATTAAATTTAATTGAAGCTTTCTTCTCATTCTCACCCAAGTATTAATTGATCTAGGAACACATGAGAGGGTTTTTTAAAATTCCACTGAACTACTTTGTAGGCTGAAAAATCCACTTGTAATGCAGGTAATAACCTATTTTTCCCTACGTTTGAAGTATAGATTTTCAGATAATAGGCCTTCTTAAAAGTTTGGGATGCTTGTAAAAAGAAAGAGAGAGAGAGAGAGAGAGAGAGAGAGAAAGAAAGAAAGAAAGAAAGAAAGAAGAAAGGAAGGAAGGAAGGAAGGAAGGAAGGAAGGAAGGAAGGAGAAGAAAGAAAGAAAGAAAGAAAGAAAGAAAGAAAGAAAGAAAGAAAGAAAGAAAGAAAGAAAGAAAGAAAGAAAAGAAAAGAAAAGAAAAAGAAAGAAAAGACAGAAAGAAAGGTTTTTCTTATCAAAGAACCAGAACCTTGATTTAAAAAAATTCTATCGAGTGTTAATGGATTGTGGAACAGAGGTGCCTATTAGCACTGAGAGAGCTTGTCATGGCCTGGAGTTCCTAACTTAAGCCTGCTTGATGAGGCTACTGATAGAGCCCAGGCATTTCTTCCTGTTTATGTTTTATCCATCCGACTCTTACAGCCACATTCTTCCATGCACACCCACTCCCAGTGCCCTCTCCTCCTACCTAAACATTTGATCTGGCTTATCTTCCAACACCCATATTTCTCCCTGCTATTTTCTGAATTCTACCCCACAGCTCTTTACCATACTTCTTTGGTTCAGGAGCATACCTGTTTCACAGGTTAACATATCTGAGGTCAAAATAACTCCTACCACCTATATGTCCGTCCATTTCTTCCAGGGTACGGTATTTTCCAAAGAGCCATTACTAAATGAATGGCACCTGCTGACACTGATGGTGACTTTAAATAGAGCAGGATACACAGAGATGTGGCCACCATGGAGGCCACTGGGTGAATCTGCTGTGTTGAGAGAGTCAAGGATCTGGGAGCAGTGGCTCCTCTAGGATAAGAACCTGCCTTCATCTTCCTGCTCCCACCATCAGCCAGTGAGCCATCACTGGCGGATCTCACTCTGCTTCAGTAGCTAAGCGGGTCTGGAAATAGGAAGGGAGGTGCAAGGAGGAAACTGTGCCCCTCGAAGGGGGGAAATTGCAGGTATGCTGATGGCTTGTCAGCATTTAAGTCTCCGTTTCATTAAAAAGTCTGGTTGTCAAGAGAAGCTCATCCCAGCTTCCCTATCCCTTGCCCTTGCCAAGCTGTAGGGGACAATTTAAAGACCAGTGCAATCAAGTCTTTGAAAACAGTTTGTAAATTCTAAAACAGTGCTTCTCAAATGTTAACGTGCAGGCTAAAGTCTTGGGGGAGCTTGTGGAAAATGCAGATTCAGACTAAGTAAGTCTGGGGTGGGACCTGAGATTCTGCATTTCTAACAAGCCTCGGGATGTGCAGTTGTGGATTCCGGGACCACACTTGGAGCAGTAAGGAGCCAACACAGAGTTTCCAAATTTAGCGCATAACACCAGACACCGAATGGAACACACTTATCCTTCAAAAAGGATTCATTGCTTATCTAAAATTCAGATTTAACGGGCAATCCTGTAGTTTTATCTGGCAGCCCTACTTTAAGCTCCTATTAACATGTAAGATACTCCCTTTTTTTGTTCACGCACGTACTTCGAGGAGCGTGTAACGATTTGTTGTTTTCCTTTTGCCTCCATGTATACCCCAATGCTTCCTTTAATGGGGCTTTCCTTCTATGAAAAACAACAGTGGCAACAAGAAGGAGGAGGTCACATAGCACAATGGTAACGGCAGCCACTAAAGACAACCCAAGCACGGGCCAGGCTGAAGCCATCTGAAGCCATCTCGACAAGGAATTGCTTAGGCTTTGTGTGTGCATCAAGAGAGAATTTTAAGTTGGAGATTCTGCACAGCCTTTACAGTGAGGGATATTGTCCACACAAACCTCTGGTTGCTGATGAGATGCCCTATGGGCTAAGGAAGGATACTTTGATTCATTGTTTGTAATGACAAAAACGCCATAGTCTGGGTAGATTAAACAGAAATGAATTTCTCATAGTCTAGAGGCTCTAAGTAGAGATCAGGGTGCCAACAGGGTGGGGTTGCAGTGAGAACCCATTTCCTGGCTTGTGGACAACTGCTCGCTCTCTCTCTCTCTCTGTCTCTCTCTCTCTGCCATGTGAGGACAGAGAAAGAGGGTTCTAATCTCTTCTTCTTCGGGCAATAATCTCATCACGGGGGTGGTGTCTACCTACACCCTCACCTAAAACTAATCACCTTCCAAAGGCCCCACTTCCTAATATCATCACATTGGGAGTTAGGGCTTCAACATATGGATCTTGGAGGGAGGATACAAACATTCTGTGTGCACAGTTAGTACTCAGATCCACATCCTCCACTATCAGAAAAACTAACAAAGAATTCTCAGAATTCTCAGCAGCATCTGCCACTCAAGGAAAGCAGCCTAGGAGGCGCCCTCAGTGACCCAAAGGAAAGTTAAGTTTGCAAAGGTAACTTCTTGCATTTCTCACTTAAGTAAGCAAATTCTTAAAGAGAAATGAAAGAAGACACAGCAACACTGACTCAACTCAAATAGGAATCGAAAGGAAGCTAGTAAGTAAGGGTGGGAAATCGATAATAATCTAGAAAGCCAAAGGGAAAAAAATTAAAGCAGCATGGTGTGTGTTACAAGCCTAGGCCTGCTAAAGCTCCCAGGGTGAACCCAGAGACCCTAGAAGGACATGTGCAGTCATCTATCATCCCTGAGAAGGACAGTGAAAGCAGCCAGGTGGCCAAGAAAAGCTGTGGGTAAGAAACTGGAAAAGAATGACAAGATGGAGGAAGGAAAGCATGGGTTTAGAAGGAGATACAACTTGTATTTGGTTAGCATCTGCATTTGAGATCTTGGTCAGGTGGCAGCCACAGAAAAAAAAAAAAAAAGCCCCTCATGGTATTCCTATAGGCTCTTACCTTTGGGCTCCTATAGAGGCAGGTTCTTGCTTTTTGAGGCCATAACTACATCAAATTTCATCATCTCAATCTTCAAGGATTGTTTTCTCTTCCTGGATTCTTTTTCTAAGGCCATAGGAGGTAAAGAGGAAGGATCAGCATGGGAGATGATGGGACAGGCAGGAGGAAGGCGATGAAAGTGCCCTGGGAGAGGCCACGCTCAACAACACGTGGACTTCATGACAGGACACATGTTGCTCCAGAGCTGCCAGGTTTTTTTCAGTGATTTCCAGATCTTTCCTCCTCCCCCCTCATAAAACTGGCAAGCAGCTTCCCGCTCCCACTCCTTGTAAGCCAGTGTCTAGCCCTCAACTGTGTCCTTTCTTCAAAATGCCTTCTGGGAGGAGGTGAACAAGACGCTGGTTGAGGATGAGGATTAATTGGATCCGTTTGGAAACAAAGCATTTGCAGGGAGTCTCTGCTGGTTTTTAAGGCACCTGATCCTCACAGAAATAACTGTGTCCCCAAGGAAATCTTTCCTCAGGCCGGGAGGTAAATACAGTAAATTGTAAGAAATAGGAAAAGTAGAAAAATCTAGAAAGAAGATCAGTCACTCTCACCAGTCACCGAGTGGATTGACTAAGCAAAGAAATAGCAAGTCATGACTGGGTACATTTGAGCAGATGGAAGAGGGTTGAAATGATGCGTGGTGATGAGAAATCTGTCAAAGACAGTGACTTGGCAGATCTGGCAGGACAACATTGTTTTAGTCTGATTGCAGAATATGTCCCAAAGGACTCGAGCTGCATTTTAAGGAACTGTAAAGTATCTGATGTATACCCAGCCAGGCAACCACGTTCAGAAAGGTGGGAAATCCACCTGGGAAGGAACGGGAAGCTGACAAACCCAGCGTTGTTGAGCTTATCCTTCTGTTCTGCACACACTTGGGAGGGAAGACTCCTTGGAGGCTGGCTGTCCTGTGGGAGAGAGGTGCTGCGTACACCTCCAGCAAGTGGTGAAAAATGCAGCTACAAATAGGAGGGAAGAAGTGCATTGCTGTCAACAACTGAGCAGCCCTGAGAACTGGCACATGGATCATTTGTCCTGTCCATGCCAGAGTTTGCTGCCTCCAGTTCTATGAAGAAAGGACAGATAAAGGGGATCCTGCCGATGAGCAAAGAGGCCAAAGTCAAAGAATTTAGCGTTTGCTCACTGCTGCAACCAATGAGCTATGTCTCCTCCAAGGGTCCCGAAACCGTTGCATGCCACGTGCTCTCCAGCTGGAGGAAAGCCACAACAAATCATTCTTCTGTACAGGAGTCAGGCTTTACAAGTCCAAGTTCTGCTGTGGTCAGCCACTCCTAAGAAACAAGTTTGGCATCTAAGGAGCCATTTGTTAAGAACTTCATTTTCATAAGAATGCATTGAGTTGCATAGTGTATTAGAGTTTTTAAGCATTTTCATATACCTTAGCTCATATGGCAGCTTATGAAACAAGGTAAGTATTATTTGTGTAAATATAAAAAATATATATAATCATATAGGGTAATAAGTGGCTTGCCCATGAATACTGGGCACTGCTGGGTCTCAGAGAATCTCAGGTGTCTGGGGCCAGTCTCTCACCTTTGACCCTATTTCAGGGTCGCATCCCATTGAAGTACCTAATGTCACAGGAGACTCTAGCTTACCAGTCTTCAAGAATATATAAATCCACTTAAATCATAAAATTACAATATGCTTTGACTAATTCCACTTTCCAGTCAAAAAAAAATGGAAAGGGAAAAAGTAATCTATATGAAGAACTTTAAAGAAGTTACACTTAAAACTGAAAATTTTTTTTAAATTGTGGTAAAATATACATAACATAAAATGTAACATTTTTACCACCTTTAAATGGACAGTTCAGTGGCATTAAGTATATTTGAGTTATTGTACATCATCACCACCATCCATCCACAGAACTCTTCCATCTTCCTAAACTGAATGAAACTCTGAATCCATTAAAGACTCCTCCCCCACTCTTTCCTCTCCCCACCCCTCCCCTCTCCCCAGCTCCTGGCAACCACCATTCTATTTTCTGTATCTATGAATTTGATTACCCTAGTTACCACATGTGAGTAGAATTGCACAATATTTGTCTTTTTGTGTCTGGATTATTTCACTCGGGCTGTCTTTAAGGTTTATCCATGTTATAGCACGTGTCAGAATGTTCTTCCTTTTTAAGGCTGAATATATTGTCTGTACATGCCACATTTTGTGTACCCATGTATTCATCAATGGACACATGGGTCGCATCCACATTTTGGCTGTTGAAAATAATGCTGCTGTGAACAGAAGTGTACAAATATTTGTTCCAGTTCTTGCTTTCAATTCTTTTGAACTGAGAGTTCCAGAAGTGGAGTTGCTAGATCATATGGTTAAGTCTAACTTTAATTTTTTTTTTTTTTGAAATTAACTAATTTTCCATTCCCTCTAGCAAGCACAAGAGTTCCAATTTCTCCATGTTTCCAAGCCTGTTGATGATGGCTAGGCTGGCTTTTGCGGTTCTTATTATGGTCACAAGATGCAAGAAACCATCGGGGAATTTTGAGGGATAAGATTATCATTCAAGGGACTTGGAGAGCACATGGCATGCTCAGTGGCCACACAGCAAGGTCAGGGGTTGCAGGGACAATCTAGAGCTTTGCCTTTATTCAGGTCGAGTGTGGGGTACCTGGAGTTTCTCAGGTTCACTGTCAATTGGCTAATTTATTAATATAAAACCTAAGAGTAGGAACTAGGGAATGAGAAGGGAGATGTGGGTCACTCAAGTGGTCAGTTCTCTAGGTTTTCCAGGGCTTTCTGAAAGGGGATCTTCCTGGGAGAAAGCAGCCTAGTTCTTTATCAGGGTGTTCTGCTAGCAGCTGTGTCATACAGCTGCCGATGTGTTCACTCAAGATGCTGTCCCTGAAATGGATGCCCAGGCAATCAAAAGATTGATGCCAGGCACTTACACTCCACTCTACATCCCTACCAACACTTGTTGTTTTGTTTTAAAATAATAGCCACTCTACTAGATTGAAGTTTAAAACTTAGATTTTAAGAAAGCCTCTGAAGGAAGTTATGGCTACCACAGGTTCACAATCCCTTATTTGAGATCCTTGGGACCGTACTGTGTTTCATATTTCAGACTTTTTTTATTATTATTTTTAGAAGATCATCCCAGTGCAAATACTATATATTATGTAATAATACTCCCAGTGGAGTCTGAGGCTGTAACTCACAATCAACCACATTAAATTTCTGCAGCAAGATGTATTACTATTCCCACTAAGTGGGATAAATGAGGACTCTGATTAGCCTCATTTAAGATCAGATCAAGTTTTGCTAGTAAGAGATCGCAGGAAAGGAAGAAAAAAACTTTGGAAATTTTTAAATTTTGGAACCACAAATAAGAAATCTGGTACTTATATTAGTATTATACTACTTAGATTAGTAAAACTCTTAAACTCACCGGAATGAATGAATATGTAGCTTAGAATTAGAAATTGCTGGAGAGACATGTATTGAATGCAGCTCATTTGTGGCAACAAGCAGGACTGAATCTGCTTTTACCATTCTCTGCTCAGTGTGCCTTGAGGCAGGAGCAGTAGGAGGAAGCATATGTCACCTTAAAACAAACCCAGGCCAGCACCAGAGGGCCCCATTCCTCCCCATTTCTGCCCCAGCTTCCACTTGGACTCCTGCCAGCCCCACTGGGCACCACCGGGCTAACCTTCCTTGCAGGTGTCTCACTTCTCAGACTTTTACTGGCTTTCAAATTGCATTAAATCGTGAGAACTGTGTGTCCCTTCCTCCCACCGTGCAGCTCCTTCTGTCAGAGCAACCATCGGCATTAATGAGGTGATAAGAAATACAGAATACAGATAGGGTAACATGCCTGTCCTCCTGGCAAGCACATTTATCTAGCAACTGAATGGTGGCAATGACGGGCACTATGGCTGCCTAGGGGGAACTCTCTGTGGTGTCATGTGACAGAGGATGACAGAGGGTGTCAACTCTGCCACAGAGAGTCCCAACCAGAGCCTGCAGCCACTCACAAGGTTGAATGTGTAAGTCCCCCCCGCCCCCGCACAGAATTCCTACGGGACTCTTCCACCCTGATCAGCTGTAACATGTGGATGCAACCAAGGAGGCCTATATCCACAATATGAAATTAGATGTTCGCTTAGTCCATTCAAGCTGCTATAACAAAGTGCCACATCTGGGTAGCTTATAAACAACATTTCTGGAGGCTGGAAGTCCCAGATCATCAGGGTGCCAGCATGGCCTGGGGAGAGCCCTCTTCAGGGTTGCAGATTTTTCATTGTGTCTTCATGTGGTATAAGGGCTGACCTGGCTCTCCTGGGGCCACTTTTATGAGCTCTGTCTTCATGACCTAATCCCCTCCCAGAGACCTTGGCTCCTAAAACCTTTCCCTTGGGCATTAGGTTTTCAACATGTAACTTGAAGGAAACACAAACATTTAGACCCTCACAGATGCAAAGAAAAAGGATTCTGCAAAACCGCTAAAGATCTAGCTCCTAGACTTACTCTTACCAAATAGAAGGTAACCAGTTTGGGGAAGCTGTGCCTGGCTGTTCATGGATGCCACCCACTTGCCACACTGAGCATGAAGCATTGACAAACCATGACACCCTGTTCGACCTTCCAATTTGTCCTCATTTCTGGGTTCTTCCTGCCCCGGGTAAATGGGCATCCAGCCTTGACCCTAGGCGATCTGTACCAAGATCCTACTTCCTTTCCACATCTCCCCAAACTGTAATGGTGCAAAAAATAGAATGCTGTCATGCCAAGAAGCTGGTGCAAAATATAATAAAGAATAGTATGGGCTCAAAGAGGCATCCATTTCTTCAGGACGCGAGCATTATACAGAGATCAAACATGAGTCCTGGGCTTCTACAGATCCCTCAAGCTGCACTTTGGATATTCATAGATTTGGCCTCAGGATGTACCTCTGGAGTGACAAAATGGCCTTCTTCTTTTTCAACTGTGCTTTTGGTTTAAGTTTCCACATTGTCTCTAAAGTTACCCTTTGAATACACCGAAAGGAGAAAAGGTTCTTGAGGACACGGGTGCATTGTTACTTGTTTTTATTGTAAGTGGCTGAGCATCAGTAGGCACAGTTAGAGGCTGGGTTGATTTGGCAGTCTCTTATTGTTCCTGGATGCTCAGACTCCCAGGGGTAGCATTCCCATGTAAGCTATCGCAGTCAGCTTCTGATAAATGAGTCTCAGCTAGCCGTGCGGTGCGCACAGCATCTGAAAGAAACAAAGCCCTCCTCTGACCCAGCACAGGTACGGCTGCAGGAATCATTGTCCAAGATGTCGAGGGGCAACGCCGGAAGCTGCAGGCACCTTTCAGCCACTCTCTACTCCTGTGTCAGCACAGGCTAGCCTGCACTTGCTGCTGTTCATGCCAATGAGCTTTAGTGATTAAGCGGAGCTCGTGGAGCCCCGCACATATAATTGATGTCAATAATAGTCAGTCCAATGTCATATTTTAGAAGTCAAGCCCAGAATCCAACAAGAATTTATTAATCTATCAGCTGCATTGAAAGACAGCACAGAAGTTATGCTTTGCTGCAAAAATAAAGAGATATGGTGACACGACTTTTAAAATTTTCAATTAGGGCATTGTTTTTAGGGCACCAAATACTGTAAAGCTTTATGGAAAAGAATTTGCAATGCACTCTGTATGTTTTATTATTCATTATGTGGGGAACATTGTGAAGTAGATTTGGTTCAAGATATGGATGAAGACATGGAGCTCATTCAGAGAACCTCTGATTTAAAATGGATAAACCAATTCGTATGCAAATATATCATGCATAAGATTTCAATAACTGAAAAATGACTTAAATATAAAAATCTCTCTGTGTGTTTCCATTTCTTCTTTTGAAGGCCGCTGGATAGAGAGCCTTAGGTTTCCAGAACTTGGAAAATGACCCGCAAGAAGGGGAAGAATTTTAAGCATAAGTATATTGTACAGGAATATGTAAATAGGAAGGACAAAATAGAGGAATGGAAAGTTTCTCAGCTTGCAAACCACAATAGTAGAAGCAGTAGGAGAATCATGATATAGCAATTAGGCAGGGCTGCCCCCTGCCTATCAGGTCCCTGCCCTAGGTGTCCTGATGCCCCTTGAGATCCACTCCTCATCCCTCCACCTGGGTCTGTGCCCTGAACAAGGATCTCTACAAACTGCATCACCCGTGTCCTCAGGCCACAGGCCTCCATTTGGCTTCAGCTAATGGGAGGCAGCATGTGAAAGTAAGAAGGATGGACTAAAGAGGTCAGGGTATCATTCCCTTAGCTCCCTCCCTGATGGGCCATGGTTTGACAGTTGCCATGTCATTTCATTGCTCTCTGCAATTTCAATTCTTGTGCACACTGGTAACACCTCCTTCCCCTCCAGCCTTCCTGCTATTGCCAGCCTTGGGGTTCTTTGCCACCCAGCTCTGGTTCCTGTGTTCACACCTTTGTAAGTTGTCTCTTCTTCAAACTCTCTTTATTACTTATTTGAGTGTTCCATCTGTTTCTTACCAGGACACAGACAAATATAGCACCTTTGTAAGAATTAGAAAGAGGCACCCAGATGGGTCTATGAGACTTCATTACACCGGTTGTCTCTGCGTTGGTATGAATTGAAATTTTCGAAAAGAAAACAATTCCCAAAAAGAAAGAAAAAACGGGTCCCTTTGGTGAATGGTGCCCTGCAGGTGCATCGCTTTGTGGGCACAGAATTCAAGCTGGATTTCAGCCCAGCTCCCTCCATCAGTGAATGACTTTGTGCAGTGCACAAAATGCCCAGATGAATGTGGCAGCCCTCCAAAAGGATGGGTAGATCTCTAAAGGCTGGGAAATATCTTCAAGAGAAAAGTGAAGGCTGACCTGGGTCTTTAAGGATATTTGAGACTTAGATTGGAAAGCGCATTGTGAGCAAGGAAAGCCTATAGGACAGGAGAGTAGAAAATGTATACAGGCTGTGGATTCTGTAAGGCAAGGAGGGTCCCTTGAAGGGATTGTTGCAGCATAAGAAAGTAGAGATGGGGTGGAAATGGGCTTTGATTGCTGAGCAATAAAACATGAACTGTCATTTGTGGTCAACCAGACACTATGGTGCACCATTTGGACACGTGGACTCTAAAACTAGACCTACTCGGCTTAGATCATGGTTTCACCGCCCGTTAACTCCGTAACTTTCGCACAGCTACTCATCCTCACTCAGCCACAGTTTTCTCTTCTGCAAAATGGAGATAAAATAGCATGTAACTCTTAGATTTGCTAGGGGGCTGCATTTTAAAACACACGTGAAGTGCTTAGCACAGTGCCTGCTGATAATTGCCCAGTAGACATCAGCTACTATCACCAAAAGTTTTATCAGAAGAGTAATATGATGAAAGCAAGAGCTCGTGAATATTACTCAGACTATGTGTGCAGAATGCACTAGAAAGAAAGAGGCAGGCCGAGAAGTCAGTTTGAGGCTGTTATACTATCTGCCTTCCAGGAGGGCCACAAGAAATGAGACAGAAGAAGTAGGTGCAGAGAGCTCTGGGAGGAGAAGAGAAGGAAGGCTGCGAATGGGCAGGTCATGAGCATGCGGAGTCAGAGAGGCTCCAAGCACTTGTCTGAAGTCTGTTGTCTCCATTGGTATAAAAAAGCACATAGGCAGCTTGGGCAGTTGACATCAAGGGACTGACATTTTTAAATTTTAGTACAAGTAAAAGGAATGTGATTCTAAATCTGCCAATAAAAGAATTAAAGAACCATTGGATTTTGCCTTCTGTTTTGCATAATATCAAATATTAGATCCAAGATTCTATTACAAAACAAAAACCCTATGGACACTTCAAACATTCCAGGGCTCACTGGTTATACCTCGACCTGCCAAAGGTGTTTTTTTTAATATCCAGAAGTTTCTTCTGATTAAAGTCTGAGGTAAGGCCTCCTTGGTTGAGAGAGAGTATCCTCGTACCAGAGAATTCTCTAAGAGCATAATTAATTTACAAATTCAGTACTTAGCAAAATTAACCAGAGAGCTGAGGAAGCCAGCGAGCCCTGAACTTTAGTATCTTCCATTTAGGATAGAGGAGGAACATAATTTTAAGAAACAGGGACACGTGGGTGGCTCAGTGGTTGAGCATCTGCCTTTGGTTCAGGTTGTGATCGTGGGCTCCTGGGATTGAGTCTTACATTGGGTTCCCCGCAGGGAGCCTGCTTCTCCCTCTGCCTACGTCTCTGCCTCTCTCTGTGTGTCTCTCATGAATAAATAAATAAAATATTTTTTAAAAATTAAGAAAAAATTTCTGTAAGTCCCCAGTTGAACATTCATTTGTAGGCAAGCCTCCCGAAGAATTCAGTGCCATTTTAAAAATCACCCTGAAACCAGTTTTTAGCCATAGCTCCCTATGAGAAAAGTTATTCCTTGTTTTCACTTTTTGGTCTTTTCTTGCAGGAATCTAGCTCATCTGTTGCTGACGTTCTGGCCCACTGCCCAGAGACAGCATGGCACAGTCTGGTACCGAGGCCTTTCCTGCCGTATGCTAATCTGTTCTCTTCACCTTGGCCTTTGCAGATACTTGCCTGAAATCATGAATGATGGGCTGACCAACCAGATCAACAACCCTGAGGTAGACGTGGACATCACACGGCCTGACACTTTCATCAGGCAGCAGATCATGGCTTTACGTGTAATGACCAACAAACTAAAGAACGCGTACAATGGCAATGATGTCAACTTCCAGGACACAAGTAAGGAAGTCTTTACCAGTACCAGTAAACTCCACAGTGAAAAATAGGTTATACCATATTTTTTCTTCAAGGGCAATGTGCATCTTTAACCTTGCGTCATGTTTACCCAATCTGCAGAGCAGCTTGTAGTCCTTGGGACAGAGAGTTCTGATCCCACAAAGCTTAGGATTCTACTAAAAGCATAACTGGTCTTGAGGAATAGTTTCAAGGGACTGTATTCAGCAATACCCAAGCTAACAGTGCGTCTCATCTGCCAGTTGATCCATTAATGATAAAGCAGCAAAGTAATGTGTTCATCTTCTCCTTCCCCCATGATCATTGGCATCTGCCCAAAACTCTTGTCCCCTCTTCCAACCACCAAAAGAAGAATTTCTGAAGATTGCTGAAAGAGGGTGGGTTGGAATCCCTGTTTTATCCCTTATTGGCTGGGGTTGTATGCAAATTGTTTCTCGAGTCTTGGATTTCTTTTCTATAGAATAGGAAGCATTCAGGCCTCTGAGGGCAGGTCTTTGGGAGGTTGGTTTGCGGGTCTGTGAAGGAGCTAAGATAGTATCTCAGGTGCCGTGTATTCAACTGTGTTCGCTCTCCCTCTATCCAGTCACTCATGTGCATGAGCCATGGACATTCATATCTGAAATAGTGACAGAAATAGTGAAATGCTGGTGCCTTATGACACGTAACTAGTTTATTAGCCATCACAAAATATCAGAAGTGACTGGAAAGACTAGTAAGTGAGCATTAAATGAAATTTGGGGTTTGTGTAAATGGTTTCAAGATGCCTAACTATACAAATGGGGGGGGTTGTTTTATTGTTTTTAAGGGTTTTTTTTAAAGATATGTATCCTTACACAGAGTTCTTGGGAAAAGATTTCTTGAACATAAGCTGTGCAGTCGCCAGCGATTCTGTAATTTGGTCACTGAAGCAAAAGATGATGCTTGTGTGCTTGAATTAATGAGATAGAAAGAAACAAGTTACAGATGGAAGACATTAAGTCATCCAAGTCCTAGCCATTGTCCGACTGAGTTGTCCCCTGCAGAAAATTTTTAGTGCTTTATCCCATTTTAAGCAACTCAAAAATTAATTTTCTAAATGCAGGGTAATTGCCAACCCAGTAGACTTTATTGCAGTAAAGTTTCTAAGTGTCCTCTTAGTATTTCTCTTCCTCTTCACTAAATCTATTCTTTCCTTTTCAAAAGAGAACCATCCCCAAGGTTTCAGCCTTTCTGCTTCTCCCCTGCTCATTCCTTAGCTTCGCTCCTTTGAATGCATCATCGTCCTCTCTATCTCATGAAATGCTTTATTATCTGGAGAAGGACTATAGGAATAAATAATTCAAGATAATGTAAGAATTAGTTGAGGTTGGCCTTGTTTCTCTCTCCTCTCTGACCTAAAGAGGTTATATACATGTCAATCTGCAAGGCTTAGGGAATGTCCTTGAGGAGAGATAGTACTCCACTTCCCCTCACAAGAAAATAAAAATTAACAACAGTTAAGAGCATCACTTAGCTCTAACCCAAGCCCCATATTTGGTCCTCTATTTTAGGATAGTGTCTGTCATATAAACCATTATCACATCTTACAACCATCATCACCCTTCCTGCTTTTGACATTTAAAAAAAAAAATCACCCCTTAAATTCCGGTGTTTCTGACTCCTTTTCAGAAAGAGATGGGGCCATTATTTCTTTCAGCTGGAATCTCCTGTCATTATTTGCTTACCACAGTTTTAATATTCTAAATCACTTTAATAATATCTTTGTAAAGGTTATATTACTTCTTGTTCATAATACCAGTGTTAAGAACAATTCCCTTTGCAGTTCTGGTATCTCTGAATTTAATTAATGGGCATTTCTCCCTTTGTAAAGGCCACTAAAGATAAATCCGAGAAAATGTTAAGAACCTGGTATAGTGTATTCAAGTGATCTTACCTGGTATTTAGATGTCCTATTAAAAAAAGGGGGGGGGGGATGGTGGGGTGGCCTGGGTGGCGCAGGGGTTTAGCGCCACCTTCAGCCCAGGGTGTGATCCTGGAGTCCTGGGATCAAGTCCTATATCAGGCTCCCTGGAGCCTGCAAGCATGGAGCCTGCTTCTCCCTCTGCCTGTGTCTCTGCCTCTGTGTGTGTGTGTTTGTGTGTGTGTGTGTGTGTGTGTGTGTCTAATGAATAAATAAATAAAATCTTAAAAAAAAAAAGAATCGTACTGAGTTGTGCCTTGCTTACTCAGGGGACATGAGAAGAGTCCCTGCATTACTTTGGCTTCACTTATGTAGCATCTAGCGGCCAAGATGGTGCCAGTAATGTCAGGCGCAGCTCAACAAGCACATCCTTGGTTCAGGCCAACAGGGAGGAATTTAGGTCTATTGAATGAATCTTTGAGCAAGTGGGGAAAATAGTAAATTTCATTGCTGACTTTACAGTTTCCTGAGTCCTCCCAGGCACATCATCTCACTTGTACCCCCTAACGATTCTGTGAAACAGATATGAATATTCTCATTTTTACAGCTGAAGAAGCAGAGCCACAGTGAGGTTAACTGGCTTGCCCTCATTCACTTAAAAAACGGCAGCTTAAATTCTAGGTCCTCTTTGCTGGAGGAACCATGTTTTGTTTTGTTTTGTTTTTTTCCATCAGGCATCATTGTAAGCACTGGGTTTGGTGCCTCTTTCACCCATTTCACCAGGGTGGCTTCACACATATTCTGCATTTAAATGTTCTTGTATCTCTTGAAATGAGGAAACTGACAGAAGTTGAAGAAACTTCCTAAGGCACATTTAATTATTCAACAAGTATTTATTGCACACCTGCTGCATGCTAGGGACCATTAAAGGCAATGGGGATACAGAAGTGAATGGTATGCACCACACAAAGTCTCTGCCATCCACAAGAAAGCAAGCAAGTTAATAATGCAATTGCAAATGGTGACAAGTACTTTCACACAGCTGGAAATTGATGGAGACTGAACTGGGACCCAGGTCTGAGACACAGGGTTGATGAAACAGGAAGGAAGCAAGCGATGACAGGTGGGACTAGAGCAGGCCCAGAAGGTATGGCGGACAAGTGAGAGGATGCCATGCCAACACAACATACGAGATGGGAGCCATGGTGTTGGTTTCATACAGGGAATGGTGCACCTTTTCTGTAAAGAAAGATATTACATATGTTCAGCTTTAAAAGCCATATATGAAGGCAGAATGAGATGATGCATCAGCGAAGGGGGTGACTGTGTTCCAATATAACCTCATACGTGGACACTGAGATTTAGATTTCGCACACGCCCTACCCACACATCACAAAACACTATTCTTTGTTTGATTTTTTTTTTCAAAATCCCTTACAAGGGAATGGTGAGAAAAATGGCCCTAAGGTACAAAAAGAGCGAAGGATGGACGTTCTTAAGGCAATTTAAACATTAGCCAAGAAATAACCTTTCCAATGCCAACATGGTGGGTATGGTGCCTCCTCTGGTCTAGAATCCATACCTTTCCTAAGCTGAGTAACTGGATGTCAGTTAACACTGTGTCTCAAACATCTATTTTGATTTGTCTCATCACAAACCCATGTGGGTGGGTAATGTCTTTTTCCACCACCAGACCCAAATCTGGTTGATGGTCTAACTCTCTTTTTCAATCTGCCCACCGCAGGCGATGAATCCAGCGGCTCGGGGAGTGGCAGTGGGTGCATGGATGACGTGTGTCCTACGGAGTTCGAGTTTGTCACCACAGAGGCTCCCGCAGTGGACCCCGACCGGAGAGAAGTGGACTCTTCTGCAGCCCAGCTCGGCCACTCCCTGCTCTCAGGATCCCTCGCCTGCATCGTCCTGGCACTGCAGAGACTGTGCAGATAATCCTGGGTTTTTGGTCCGATGAAACTGCATTTTAGCTATTTGAATGGCCAATTCACTTCTTTTCTTACACTCTTGGACAATGGACCATGCCACAAAAACTTAACCGTTTTCTATGAGAAGAGAGCAGTACTGCACTCTGTCTCCCTTTCTGTTTGCCCAAAGAGTACCGGGTGCCAGACTGGACTGCTTCCTTTTTCCTTCAGCTATCTATGGGGACTTTGTTTATTCTAGAGAATTCTTACTCAAATCTTTCTTACCAGGAGATTTTCTTACCTTCATTTGCTTTTATGCTGCAGAAGTAAAGGAATCTCACGTTGTGAGTTTTTTTTCCCCCCATTTAAAAAAAAAAAAAGGCAGGAAGAAAATAATTTTCCTTGTAAAATCAGGCCAAACCCCAAGACAACTGCATTTTCAACAAAAGAGCAAACAAGAGCAAAAAATAAAAGAGCTTTAGAGCTGGAAGTTCAGCGTTGCCAGCCGACTCCCAATGTAAGCTTTTCTCTGATAAATCGGTTTTACAAAATGCTTTGGGGGAGAAAGTTCGAAATTTTTTTTTAATGTGGTGAAAATACAGTGTTGTCTTGGTGGTATCGTCTTGCACTCTATCCACACACTACCAAACTGATTTGGGGGTACTTATACTAAATTTAGAGTTCCATCTTTACTAGGAGAGTGAAATTGCCACCACCCAGCACCTCTCTCTCACCTTGCCCAATTTCAGTTTCAGTGATGGCACCATTTTCCTTAATTCTCTTAATGTCTGTCCACTGGATGCAATTGGCACGGATTTTTCTCTTCATCTCCAGTTGCTAGTGGACGCTCTCATCAATTCATTCTCCTCAAGGGTCTGAATTGAAAATAATCTTCAGTGACACCATAGTTTTGCTTTAGCCACAGGTTTGACATTATTTTGAGGTTTCTGCCTCTGTGCTCATTACCCTCCCAAAATAAGAGTTCTTTTAATGAACTTCTAAGTAATTAGATCCATAAGTGAGTTTTCATTTTTAATGGTTTGCTTTGTGTCAGTTGGTTTCTGCATCACAAGGGCATTCTCTTACAAAATAACTCACAACAAAAAAAGTCAAGACAAAAAAATATATATATATAGTATTGACATGGAGATTTCTTTCACTTTTTTAGTCTTAGTATGATCATCTATTTTTATATCTCTATATATATAAATCACAGATTTTAACTTCTTAATTCCAAGCTCAGGGTTGACACACCTTTGTAACGAAAATGTTTTGTCAACCAGCTCTTCTTGTTTTGTGCTGCTCAGAGAAGGGATTCCTCAACGATCTGTGAGCACCAAGAATCAAGAAAGAGAACTTTTTACGTATCTAACTGTCCGTTTATTAAAAGTTTGCCAGGGCACACCCTTTTTGCATGAGCGTGCTTTGTCCTGGGTGCTCCAGACAGCACCGGGCTCATGGGGAGAGCCACGGGTGTGCAGGAACTGTCCTGGTGTTGGAAACCGTATACATAAAGAATGTGGTATACATGCAAAACCATTGCTTTCATGTACGCCTTCAGCCTGGGATTCCTGCTTGGCACTTGGACATATGACCTAACTCAAGAGGCCACTTTAAAGCCACAAGCCTAACTGACCCTCCAAGTGTACCAAAGCCAGGCCCTATGCTCCCCATGTTAGAGAGAAGCAAAATAAACCAAACTGGGGCTTTATTCTTGTTGGCTATCCATGTGTTTCCTTGGTTTTTATGATGATCTGGGGTTGGGAAAAGTAGTGTTTCAAGACACCATAGTATGCCAGTCACATTTTATTTAACCCATTGGCAGAAATGGCACGTAAATGGTATTTTTCGATCTTCACTCTCATCAAAATTATAATTAGTTATTGATTTAGTCATCACCTTTAAGTAGAACACATGCGGCACAATAGTATTAAGTATATTTGAGCACTTTTGCAAAACTGCAAAGTATTTAGAAGCATCTATTGCTATTTTATGCCTAATGAAGTATAAAAAGTAGGATTCTGAGAGACTTTGTGGCATCTTTTCATTTAAATCTCTATGAAATTAACACCTAATCTAATTCAGCATTGCATACTTCTAGAAAACCATCCATTTCACCGCCAAACTTCGGCTTCCTATCACCAATGACACAGAAAACATGTCTATGAAGGACCAATCATTTATGTTGCCCATTTCATTGTATGCTCAGAAATCAGTATTGTCTTTCCCCGGTAATTAAGGTGCAATACAAATTAAATCCCTCTTGATTTTCCAGAATATTGGAGTAATAACTTGTTCTTATGGCTTTAAACTCTTAAGTCTTTCCTTTTTTCAATATTTCTGCATTGTCTTCTATGAAATAGATCAAAATGCCTTGTTTCCTCTGTGCTCTCACCCCAAAAGGTTTTGTGCATGTGTATGAAAACACATTATATTAATGAATGTGAACCCATGTTCTGTACACACTAAATGCCCAGATAATATAGAAACGCCTGCTTCATTTGTTTTGACACCTTCATGATCGGTATTATTCATAGTGGTGAGATACAGTGATCCCCCACGAGCCAGGCAGAGAGCTGAGATGACTGTCGGTTACTGATGCCACAACACTAGTCCCCTGCATGGATGTGGTCAAAATAGTCTTCAAATTGTGCTTCCTAGTTTTTATCATCATCCGACTCTGTCATATGATTTTCAGACCAATTTAACATGAGACCTGTTTTTCTGTCCTAAGGGAGTTTAATCTCATTATCCCATTTCAGTAAGGATTTCAGCATTCCTCCCTCTCTCCTTTGCCCCCTGCCACATTAATTTCTCTTGTCTCGACATAGTGCTAGGGGATGAAACGATGCCCCAGCATTTCTCTCGCTCTGCCCTCATTTGTTCTGGTGTCCCCAAAATTCTGCAATCACATCACCACCTCTGTTAGGAGTAGGGAGGATTGGGCTTACTGAAGTCTGACACTAGAAATTACTGGGTGATGCTCATGACCGCAAACACTTAGCTTATTGAAGTGCCTCTCTTTACATGTTCTTTAGTTATAATATGTATTTTTCTAACAGAAATACACGTCTGTAATTGGTGTATATTATACTTTGTATGTGTTAGAACAAAAGCTAAACAGAGGCTAAAGTCTTTAGCAGAGAAGAACGAATTGCCGAATCATAAATTGGCGCTCTGCTGATGGTTCTGTACTGAAGGGTAGCCGTGACAGCCTTCTGTCACTTGAATGAAGATCAAGTTGCTACCTTGATGACAGCCACCTGAGAACACCTTTAGCACTGGCAATCGGACTCCCTTACGCTGACTTACCCAGCGAAGTAACTGGTACTACCGGCTTTCATTGTAAGGGATTGAAAATACTACTTTGTGGACACTGAAAAACACTATGAAGTAGTAATTATACAAGTAACGTCCTATAACTCAAACATGTTGAAAATATTATTGGACACAGAACCCTGATATTTAATTTATATTCCCTGCTGCAGACGTTAGCCTACTTTAACGCTTTAGCCATTACATACATGTTTTGGCTACACGCTGAACACCAACTAAAGTCCCCAAGGAGGAATAAAAACTGAGCAAATTCCTGAGTTGTGATTCTTTTATTGCTTCTCTTTGCAAGGCTAATTATCAGGTGGTTTGATTAAAGGTGGAAGTGTTAGCAAATGTAAGTTTTGACTGATCCAAAACTTGCAGGAATACGAACTCCCTTTTATTTACTTACTGTCACTAATAGACCTGACTTCTAACCTACAAGAGGATGGGGGAGAGCAGTTCGGCTTTGCCAAGAGAAGAGTAAAGGAGCCCGTAACTTCTACATTTGCAAAGTGTTTCTCCTTGGTGGAGACATTAGCCAGTGTTTAGTTTCAGGCCAAGTTATACAAATAGAGTATTGATTTGTATGCATTCTGGAGCCTTGCTACATCACGGTTTGCTATGGCGTGGGACTCATGCTAGCCTGGGGCTATTTGAACCTCATTCAAAGTTGAGTAGTTACTGGAATCTTTGACATTGCCTTGTAATGAGGTACTTCCATTGAGAAGACACCTTGAAGATGGAGAACAGTGAGGTCTCTGTGTGCATATGCATAATATATATGCAGGACAAATGTGTGCACCAATCAAACCTGAAATTTTATGTGACTGTCAAATGAATATTACTTGGGTTAAGATTTTTCATTTCTGATTTGGATAGAAAATTGCTATTAATCTTGTATTAAAATAGTTTTTAAAAATCTACCAGTGCCCCTGCTGCATTGTCTTAATTTTTGTCATAGTCTAAATTACAGAGGTTTCGAATTTCTTTTTGCTTGAGACCTTTTTAGAAACCGCAATATTAAAAGAAAGAAAAAGAACCATAGATTAAATCAGCACCACTCATCTAAATATACTTGGCTTTTGAAATCATGAACTTTTAGAACTTTGGAACATTTAAGAGCTTTCCAAATGTGTACAGAAGATACTGTATCTCTCTCCTTTTGTATTGGTTTCTTCTTTAAGATAAAATTTAGTGGTTTGAGAACTGATGTCAGTACTTCAGCAATGAGGTGAGAAAAATAAGATAATATGTGAAAAGACTAACCATTTCCAAATTTAGCAATTGCATTGATTTTTATATTTCTGAAAGTTTCCATGCTATCAGGAATGCTAAATGTTGTATAACATGCTAAAGATTCATTTAACAGATATTTATTAAACTCCTACTCTGTGCTAAACCTGCTCTAGGTGCTGATCACTGGTTGTCAAAACCACCAGTTGGAAATTACTCACTTTTTACAATTAACCATGATTACTACAAATATATCGTTTATTCCAAGAATGCTCTTTTAAATAAAGGAAACCATATAAATAAAGTTCTCAAGACTACAATGTTTAACCATAAGCAATATTATAATTTAGTTTACATTATTACTATTTTGGTTTCTAATGAGAAAAGCAATTTCTTCAAAAGATTTAAGAAACTTTAGGATAATTCCATACATAAAAGCAGAATATAACAACTTTTATTTGGAATTAAACTGAACGCAATTTCATGGAAAGGAAAAACATTGAAACAGTTTTGGGGGAAAAAATTTAAAACCACAGAGACTTTTATCAGGTAACAATATTTATTTTAATTTGCTCTTTGGATAAATGGACTGAGGTATAGTTAAAGTATACTCACAAAAATGAAAGATGGCATTGATTTTTTAAAATATCAACTTGTAAAGTAGTGACAACTAGACCTGAATTATTGTTTCCAGCTCAAGAGCTAGAAAGATACACCCACAAGTTTGTCTATTCAGGCCGACGTTCACAATTCATTTACTGTGGATGCATTTCCATTCCATAGACATATTTATTTGTTTATGTAAGCAAGTGGCCAGACATATTTTGTTGGCTTATAAATGGGGCACAGAGCAAAGCCAGGAGGAATTAGATGCCTGCCTTTATAGCTTGCTTAAGAAGTTTATTCTCTTGCATACCTCAAAACATAAAGTAGAGCAAGAAAATGGACATTTTTACCCTCTGAGAGCTCACGTTCGGAGAGAAGCAGAAAGACGAACAAACTGATTCAAGGCAAGTGTTAGAATATTTACCTTAAATAAAGCCATGTGCTCTTCAATAGGAAAGAGTGTCTGGGGATTTTTAAAATAAAGGAAAAATTTGATGTAGGCAATAATAGTCATCCATTCTTTCAAATGATACGTAATGAACAATGCATCCTGTGTCAGACACAGCTCTGGGTGCCAGACCAAGGCACCAAGATTTCTGCTTTCAGACAGCTTACATCCTAGTAAGGGAGAGAGAGACAACGCATAAGTAAATAATAAACAAGATGACATCAGAAAGCAGAGGTGCCACAAAGCAACTAGAATAGGAAAAGGGATCATGACTAAGGAGCAGACTCTCTCCAGGAGAGGCTCCCCAGGTGATCCTCAAGCTGTGATCTCATAATAGGAGGGAGACAGCCATGTGCAGACCCGGTACAGAGAGTTCCAGGCAGAGGACAAGCAAATACAAAGATCTCTGTCCAGGAATGATCTTTAGGTCCTCCTGTGTGGTTGGGAATTAGTAAGTGAGCTGTTGGGTGGTGGGAGATGGTTGAAGAGCTAAATGACAGCCATGTAAGCCGAATGGCCAAAGTCACAGTCCTTTACCACCTGGTAAAGCTGGAGCCCTAAAAGGATCCATCCCTGCAGCAGCAGCCCTACTTTTGGTAGGTAGGAGTATTTTAAGACACTTTTTAGCAAGTAACTATGCTAAGATCTTTATGTATTTGATCTTTATAGGATTTCTATGATGCAGGAATAATGCTCATTTTATACTGAATAAAATGAATCACAGCGAGCTTGATTAACTTGCCTAGTCACATAGGTGAGGCCATAGGAGCTAAGATCTATAATAACTAGGGAGAAAAGTGGCAGTATGTAAGGATAATTTGTTTTTGTTTTTTTAATGTAAGTACAAGAAAATTATTCAAGGGGTTCTGAGAGTTGGCAGCAAGTGTGCGAATAGGAATCCATAGGTGTTTACTCACACAGAGGGTATATATTAAAATTTTATTCTGAGATGAAGTGCCATTTAGGTGCATTCTGTTTTTTGTTGTTATTTTTCAAAATGAGAATCCAAAGTAAATAAACTACTGAGTCCGGGTTCTTGCATAGTTTTAAACTTAAACCCAGTGTGAACCAAAGTTTGATGCCTCGAGAGGAACCTGTGAGTCAAATCTGCTTTCCCTTTGTCATTTTGGTTCACATATCATACTCACAGGAAGCAAATCTTCCATGTCCAATTCCCAGCGATTCCTCCCATATGTTATAATGTCTATCATTCATTTATCTATTCAGATGGTCAAGTGGACCCCAAACAAATCAAAACAATCCAAAAATAGTCCGTTCAAGAGGACAACCAGTTTGACTGCTTTGTTGACTAAACTGATGGTTACAACATCTTGTGAAGACTATGACATTGAAGATCCAAACAAATCAAAGTCCTGGTGATCATTTTCACAGTTAAAATAAAGACCAAAGTGCAGAGCACCCTTGTGCCTCTCTTCTTTATGGAGCCGAAGCTCCTTTTATTGTTGGATTGTGCCTCACGCTACTGCCCTCCTTACCTGAGCAAACCAGGGTACTGATTACAGATTTTTATCCCTCTTAAAATGCTACTTTGACACATTTCATAAAGCTGGTGAATATCGAATCAGAGAAAGGTTTGTCTAAAAACTCTGTATCTCTTTCAAGATATAAAATGCCTTATTCTTACACAAAGCACTTGACCCCAAAGGGAGCTTTAAATTTATTCTCTTTCAGAATCTTTTCTCTGCCTCCATGAAGTAGGCAGGAATTACTACCCTTATTTTACAGATCAGAGAAGCTACCATAGTCTCCTCAGAATGTCTACTCTCTCCCTTTTTTCTTTTACTTTGTTCCATACTTAGTCCACCCAAATCTTAAAAGATCTGATGTAAATCATTTGGGCTTTTATCAATCTCTTGCTAATTTATAGAACCAGCCCAGTAGCTCAGCCACAGAACCCAAGTCTGGTAGAATGATACCCTAACAGTCTTCCAATTCATTTCTGGTCTTGACTCACATATTGTGAATTAGCACAAACTGAGTTCTTGTACGTGAAAAATTAGATGTCCCCAAATTATATTAAGCCAAAGAAATGTCGCCAGAATGGCTTTATTAAAAACTTGTTAGTGACATAGTACTGATTTTATTGGTTTTTATTTGAACCATTGCATGAGAATGAGCATGTTAAGGCTACTTTCTATACCAAAATAAACCCAGGTTCTATGCATTTGTTTGTTTTTGAGCTTGAGAGTCTCTATTTTCTTTTTTAATGTAAAACAGAAAATTTTATATTGAGTAGTATGTCTATAGAGAGCATGAGCCATGAGAAATGTGCAAGCTAAATGATTTCTCTAGGAAAGAAATAAAAAAAGAGTTTCCTACATCCAAAATCTTCCTTTTTTTGAAACAATCCTATGATCTTTCCCCTCCTTGTACCTCATTGGCAGGGAGGGTGATGTAGCTTATAAGGAGGAATTAACAGGAAGAAAGAGAAAAGAATAGAAATCCAGTGCCCTTTGAAATGCATGATGCTTCCTACATTTATCTGAGCATTTCTGAGCCTTCACTGTGAGTGTCCTTAAAAAGAAATCATAGAGAAAGGCCAACAAGCTATGAAAATGTGCTCAACATCACTAATCAACAGGGAAATAAAAATCAAAACACGATGAACTGTTACCTGACACCCAGTTGGATGGCCACCATCCAAGAAAAGAAAAAAAGATAATAAAAACATTGGTGAGGTTGCAAGGAAGTTGGAATCCTTGTGTACCGTTGGTAGAAATGGAAAATGATACAGCAACTGCAGAAAACGCTATGGAAGAAGAGTGTGTTTTTTTCCTCAGAAAACTAAACATAGAATTACCATATGACCCAGCAACACCAACCAGAATTGAAAACAGGAAATTGGGCGGCCCAGGCGGCCCAGCGGTTTAGCGCTGCCTTCAGCCCAGGGTGTGATCCTGGAGACCTGGGATCGAGTCCCACATCGGGCTCCCTGCATGGAGCCTGCTTCTCCCTCTGCCTGTGTCTCTGCCTCTCTCTCTCTCTCTCTCTCTCTGTTTCTCTCATGAAAAATAAATAAATAAATAAATAAATAAATAAATAAATAAATACAGGATCTTGAAGAGATATTAACCCTCCCATGTTCAAGGCAGCATTATTCACCATAGCCAAGAGGTAGATGCAACCTGAGTGCCCATCATGGATCCATGAATAAAAGATATATATATATATATATATATATATATATATATATATATATATATATTTTATATATGGTACAGCAGAATCCTAGTCAGTTTAAAAAAAGAAGGAAGTCCTGTCAAACACTACAACATGGATAGAACAAGGACATTATGCTAAGTGAAATGAGCTAGTCACAAAAAAGACGAATATTGCATGATTTTACTTTTATGCCTCATCTAAATCTGTCAGGCTCTTAGAAACAGGAACTAGAATGCTGGTTGCCAGGCACCATGGGATGGGCAAATGAGAGCTATTGTTCAATGAATTGCTTGAGTTTTGAGAATATGAAAAGGTTCTAAAGGTCTGTTGTACAACAATGTATGTAGAGGTAACACTACTGTACTGTACACTTAAAAATTATGAAGATGGTAAGCTTTATGCTATGTTTCTTTCACCACAATAAAGATAAATATAAGTAAATAAGTCAGAATACATGTGCCCTCTTCCCAAGAGTCTAGGGTCGGTATAAGGGGGGGAATACCAAACAAATTCATACCACCTGACTGTATAATCACTATGATGACTGTTGGGATAAAGGCTTCCACCAAGTACCAAGGGATTGAAGAGACAAGCAAAAGGGTGCTGTGGAAAGAGAACTGGTTAACAAAAGATAAAAGAAATGGAAAAAAAGAAATCACAGAGGAAGTAAAGTACATTGAATGAAGAAATACTCTTCTCCCTCACAAGGTATAGATAAGAAGTCTGTATGTCCCAAATCGCCTAAGACAGTCCAGTTATATCTGTTCTCTCAATATAATAATTAACAGTACCTCTTTCACTCTCCAGAGTTTTCCAGGTTTGAATGATAAATTATATGGTCACCCCATGTATGAATAATGGTATCCGCAAGATCAATTTACATGTAAACATATATGACACCTTATAATTTTTCAAAACACCCACCCACCTGAAGAAATACTGGGTAATGTTATTCACAACTAAACTTCTGATTTAAATCCACCCTACCAACTTCTATTGAAAAACATCTGGAATCATAATAAAAAATCCAAAGACGACTCTGACATTGTCAAGTACACTGTATAATCCCAACTCACAAATGTCCAGCTCTAAACACTAACCAGTTTTCATCTTAAAACAGACCTTACTTGGAACTTGATTCTAGGCGACTCCCTCTACTTTTCAGCAATTTTGCTGGATATGTCAATTGGTACTGCCCCAGACGTTGTATTTTGGTTCCATTTGCTATTGCTGGAAAGCTATGATTTGAGACATGTTTTCTTCATTTGCCAATCTTAGCAGCCCCATAAAAACTATAATCATTTTCTTTTGTGTTTTGAGTCACATGCACAATCAATGTCTTGACTGCTGTTGCCGACTTGGCCATCTAGATCAGCTTTCTCAACCTTTCTTCTACCCTATCATGTGGGACACACGCTGTTCACATCAAGTGGTACCAGTAATTTCTTATGCACTAAATGCAACCCCATCCTTTCTCTGCCACTCAAATGAGCATACCAGAATGCAAGGAAGCTATCACAGAGCTAATGGGGAATTCATTCCAACTTAAAGTCATTCATAAATTTTACTCATTCAACTTATTTCTAACAAACTACAATAGTCTTACAATACTTTCCAATTGATTCCTACTTTGGATTTATACAATACAATTTATACAATACAAAGTATTGTATTTGTATTTGTATTGTATTTATACAATACAAAGTCTTACAATACTTTGTATTTGTATTTATATATTTGTATTTGTATTTATATTGTATTGTATTTATACAATACAAAGTCTTACAATACTTTCCAATTGATTCCTACTTTCGATTTATAAAACCATGCAATGTTCCACTTAACATCTGGGAGTCCACATTCCAAAGAGAAAAAAGAGTGATATAAAATGTGCTCCCTGCTCCAACATATAGAAAGATACCTCTTAGATTGAAGGCCAATGGAAGAAACTTATTCTTTGATTAAGTCACTCAGTTCTTCAAAGGGTACCTCAAGCTCCGTTCTTCAGAAGCACTTATTCTTAAAAACATTCTTTAAGGAGCAGTGGACATAAATGTGTAGACTGTCTAAAAAATAGAGATGAAGGTTTCTATTAGAATTTAAAACCCTATACAAAAAAATATATATACAAGACTTGCAAAATCTAGCCAGTCATCTAAATTCAGTTCATGTATTTATACTATGATATATATTTGGGAAGACATATAATAGATTGAGGCATATTCTGCTTCCTCTAAGAAGTTAGAGGAAGTTACTAAAAATAGTAACAAAAGCAACACCAATAAGAACAATGCCTAGGAATTATTCTAAGCCTTTCCCATTTATTAATTCATTTTATCCTACAAATTAAATATTCTTTTAAAAAGTAGGTACTAATATTGTCCTAATTAGACAGACGAGGAAACCAAGGCATAGATTAACTAAATGACGCCTCCAAAGTCCCATGTAGCTAGAAATTGGAAGATATTAAAAAAAAAAAACAATACTGAAATCGCTATTGACAACTGCCAAGATGTAGAAACAACCTAATTGTCCACCAACAGATGAATGGAAAAAGAAGGTGTGGTGTATATTTATGTAATGGAATATCATTCAGCTGAGAAAAGAAGAAATCCTGTCATTTGTGATCATGTGGCTGGACCTTGAGGGCATTTTTCCAAGTGAAATAAGTCAGACAGAGAAAGATAAATAGGGAACAAGATCACATATGTGGAATCAAAAAAGTTGAGCTGATAGAAACACAGAGTAGAATGGTGGTTACCAAGGGCTAGAGCTGGGAAAAATGGGAAGAAGGTATAAGATAATCCAGTTATAAGATAAATAAATTCTTGGGATCTAATGTAGAGCATGGTGATTATAATTAATACTGTATTATATACTTGAAAGTGCTAAGAGAGTAATCTTCAGTGTTCTCACCAAAAAAAAAAAAAAAAAAGGAACATGACATGATGGAGGTGTAGGTTAATGCTGTGTAAAATAGTCATCATTCTGCAATATATAATTGAATCAAATCAACATGTTGTACATCTGAGACTTAGACAACGTTCTATGTCAACTATATCTTAATAAAGCCAGAAAAAAAACAAAAATAAAAAAAGAAAGGAAAAATAAAAAGACTAAAATCACCAGAGCTGGAAACAATGTGGTTCCTTGAAGAGGAACACAGCTTTGAATGAATGGAGGCAAAGTTCTGCCTGCTGTTGTGCAGGAGCAGAAAGAAATGAGGGAGGCTACCTTCTGGAAATAATGATGGCGGGGCGGGGGGTGAGGGGGAGTGGTCCATTGCAGGCAAAGTATGTGAAAAATTGTCAACCATCATCTCATTTCCATAGATGCTTTTACTCTGCCAAGATTTTAAAAATTGTGTTTCCTGCATGTACCCTGGGGTCTGGGGAAAATGCATACATAGCTCTGGGAGGAGATACTTAAAGCCATATGTACATGTATATAAATATATATGGTTTTAGAATAATTGATCATATGGAGATCTGGGTTTTCTCCCTCAATTCCCTATACTCCACAGAAACAAACAAGGCAAGATATTGAGTAGCAAAGTTCTCATTCAATCTTAAAGTCTTGGTGACATCAAGATAAACCACAGTGGCTTTGAGCTCGCTGTTTGTGAGATCATCTAACCTCCTGACTGAATTATAGCTTTATAATCCTACCCCCTCTATTTATTACCCTATGTACAGCACTCCATTATCTAGAGGGCTGTCAGAAAAAACAAAAACAAAAACAAAAACATAAAAAACCTTCCCAGCTGCTGAATTACCCTAATCACAATTCTTTTCTTACCTTGCCTACTCTGGGCTGTGGAGTAGAGGAAGGAGCAGGAGGTTGGGGGGAAAGGAGAGATCTGATGTCTCATTGACAAGTAGAAGAAGGTGCTTGACATTTCTTCCCTGCTCTCAATTCACTCTCCACTTCACCCAAGCCTCTATTAACCCGATGTGGAATATGGCAATTTCCTAAGCCAGGGTCTTTAAGTAAATACCATTTCTCTCCATAAGGCTCCTTTTAGCTGCTGTGTTCCTTGTGCTTGTTTAGCTCATGATATTTCATGCCAGATACGTTAGAGACAGTGCTCAAGTGCAAACGGCCAAGCAGCTAGATTGTGAAACGCGGTGCTCTCATCCATCAGGGGAAGAGTACGCTGCGGGGATGTTGTGTTTTGTATCTGTTTTACATTCATTATGTGTTTCTTGCTGAGCCTGCCTTTCCCACCAATATTGACGACTGAGCTAATGACTCTCTATTAACACCAACTCATGTTGGTGATTATGCATCTTTGGAAAGTACTTAATAAACACTATTAAAAGATTCTGCTTTACAGTGATGGCAATCCTGCCAGATGTGCTATTGTGTTGTTAGACAAAGGCAGTCTTGAAAAGGGTTCAAGGTAACGTTTAAAAAGTCATCTTTTATTAGGCTGCCTAGCAAGATGCCCCATAAGCGCTGAAAACACATAAGAGGTTTGAGTTCAGATAAAGAATGTGTTACCAGATGGCAACAGTAATTACCCTGTCCCCAAACTCATATTGTATTTACCCTGCCTTTTGCCTACAAAGTTGCCAAACAACATCCAGTTTTTCCACTGAATACACCATGTCATATTTCCTGCTGGCACATATATTAATGAGTGGGTGCTTTTATTAACAGTGTAAGACAAGAATATTTCAATCTTGTTGTTACACCTGCTGCCTGATATAGATCATAAAGGACAGGGATAAAATTTAATTTGCAATAACTCTTTGGAGCCAGAGTAATGCTTGCCCAGGAGTTCCTTGTCAGAGCATCTTGGCTTTTCATTAAGTACTCAGCCACTAAATTCTTTTCAACTCTGGCAGAAGCAGCCAGGGAACACTTTGGGAGCTCTATAAAAGGCATTCTCCTAATCTTCAAACCATTGGAAAGACTCTTTAGCATCTGTTAAAATATTTTTCCCTTCTAATCTGCCTGAAACTAATAGGGAGAAAATTCTGAGATGTTTCTTAATTAAGCAATAAGAAATGGTGGAGGGTGGTCTGTACTGAGTTAATCACAGTTGTAAAGCATGAAAAAAGGAAAAGAGTTAAATACTCCTAAATCCTTAGGCATCTCATTTCCTCCTGAATGTGCCTTATTGCTGTTATTAAGAAATCTTTTTGTATTTCAGGATAGGAAGATCCAAATGCGGAAAAGCCCAAGTGCAAAGGAGGGTCACGGCAGTGAGTGATGCAGAAAGATTCCTGCCAAATCCTTAGCTTTAGCCCAGAGAGGGGAGGAGAGGGGGCAGGGGGCTGGGCAGTGCTTCACTCTGCTATCTTTTATTTAGCCTCTTGGATTCTGGGAGTGACCTGCAGAACTTCCTCCTCCACCAAGAAGGAAATATAATTGTGAGAACTGCAAGATGCCAAGCAACAGGGTCCGTGCTGACTTATGCTAAGGAGCCAGAGCCAGCCTCACCTGAACGAATTCGTTGTGTGATTCTGAGGTGGCCTTCCTCAGCATGCAGCTGGTGAAGAAGGCCGTGTGACAGCAGAAATCACTCTCCCCAAGACCAAGTCCGCAAACTTCTCTTTAAATTCAGCAAAAAAGGGGAGCACCTAAACACTTAAACCTACTTCCTAGTCTCTATTTTCAAACCTGGATTCTGAATCCCCACAAACTCCTTACCAGAAAATCCAGAGCTTATCAGAGAAGTGTTGTTAACTCAAACTTGCTTTCTCTTCAGGCCATTAAACCAGGAGTCCTTTCTCCTACTTGTTGGACCCAGAGATCAACCCTGGGAACTAACTCTGGAACAGTCTTTTGCATTCTTGCATGCGCTTCTCCTCTCTGTGAAAAATCTCCCAAGGCCTAGTTAGATCTAATTCTATGGAGTGAGTGGCTCGTTGACAGTGACAAGGACAAGTGAGCACGGCCACCTTCATCTGCTCTGCCGTCCTATTTGGGAAAACTTCATCGTCACAAGAACTGCATAGAACAGGTGCACCACGCCCCCTCACACTGCATCTTGTTCATCTTTTCACTTTTACTTGAGATTTTATTGTGTGATGACAGCAAAATCTGTCAGCTTGAAATTCTATATTACATACTAGAATTAAGCACCTAACTGCTATTTTCGCACTTTCTCCTCTCCTCAGTTGACCCTCACAATTTGCAGGTTGCATATTTGCAAATATGCCTGCTTGCTAAAATGTATTGTAATCCCCAAATTCACACTGAAGTGCTTCCATGGTTGTTTACAGACAGGTATATGCACAAAGCAGTGAGAACATTGAGTCGCTGACACACGCATCCCAGATGAGGTTGAACAAGGTGATGCTCTGCTTTTTCACATCAGCTCTCCTACTAAAAAACAAGTGTCCTTTTCACAGTCTATTTAGTGTTGTGTTTTTCACATTTTTGTGCTCTTTGTTGGTGATTTTGCTGTTTAATGGCTCTGATGCATTAGTGCTAATGTGCTATGTAGCGTTCCTACACTCAAGAAGTCTTTGATGTGTCTTACAGAGAAAATACATCTGTTAGGTAAGCTTCATTCAGTCATGTTGTAGTGTTCTTGAATGAGAGTTCAACGTTAATGAATCAACAATTTATATTGAATAAGATGGGGAATCCCTGGGTGGCTCAGTGGTTTAGTGCCTGCCTTTGGCCCAGAGCATGATCCTGGAGTCCCGGGATCGAGTCCCACATCGGGCTCCCTGCATGGAGCCTGCTTCTCCCTCTGCCTGTGTCTCTGCCTCTCTCTCCTCTCTGTGTGTCTCATGAATGAATAAATAAAAAATCTTTTAAAAAATATTTGAATAAGATGTCTCTACACAGAAACACATATAAAACAAAACTGCATATTGATCAGTTGATGGAAAGGTTGTGACCAGGGGGCCTGTAGGAATCTAACCTTGTATTCCCCAGAGGCAATAATTCAGTTCTTGCTAATTCAGGGCTTGACGCAACTTTGTAGAACATAACTACCATGAATAACAAGAATCAACTGTATCATCAAAATTGCTTACTTCAGTTCAGGACTAAATGATCTCCCTGGTGAATTTTATTAAAATTTAAAGAAAAAAGAACATCAATCCTTCTCAAACTCTTCCAAAAAAATCAAAGAGGATGGAAGGCTCCCAAACTCATTTTATGAAGTATCATTATCCTGATACCAAAACTAGAAAAATACACTACTAGAAAGGAAAACTATAGGCCAAAATTCCTGATGAATACAGATGCATAAATTCTCAACCAAATACTAGCACACCAAACTCAGCAGCACATTAAAAGGCTCATTCACCATGACCAAATGAAATGAATCTATCCCTGGGATGCAACATATGCAACTCAACCAATATGATATATATCACATTAATAGAATGAAAGAAAGGAATCATAGGACCATCTCAAAAGATGCAAAAAAAATTTCACAAAATCCAAACATCCATTCATCCATTCATAATAAAAACTCTTCACAAATTTGGTATAAAAGGAATGCATCTCAACAAAATAACACTCACTAACAATAGTAACAGTTAATAACAATGGTGACAAGTCCACAGCTAACATCATACTCAATGATAAAAGGATGAAACTTTCCTCTAAGATCAGGAATAAAACAAGGGTGCCCACTCTCACTGCTCCTATTCAACTAAGCACTGGAAGTCTTAGCTGGAGCAATCAGGCAAGAAAAAGAAATAAAAGGTATTAGAATTGGAAAGGAAGAAGTAAAACTGTCTTTAAAATAACAACATGATTTTAGATATAGAAACTTCCTTTTTTCCCAAAAGAAGCTATGTATTTTAATATTTATTTGTAATATTACAATTCTTAAACATTATCTTTAAAATTCTGTATATTTTACCAAACATTTTGGGGGTGAATTTATCTTACGGGACCCAGTTTGTGACCTCTCCAATGCTTAGATCAAATTGGCTATTATCATTGGAATTGTCCAAGCAAGAATGGCGGGCCATGTATCAGGCACACCATACAGAATAAAATTGAATTAAGTAATGTCCACTTGATTTTTCACATCAGAGTCCTTATGTCTGAAATTTGATTTAAAAAAAAAAAATGTAGTTCCTGTGGATTAATTGTGCTTCTTGTAGGATACCCAGTTTCTAGTTTTCCTTCTTGCCTCTTACTCTTTTTGATTATTTAACATCACTGTATAAACCACATGTAAACTGTGCCATTCATATGTGGCCATTTATATGTGACTCTTTTAAAATAAGTGTCTAGGAATGAGGCACAACCGTAGGCTACATTGGTATGATCTACATAGCTACGATGTCCTGAAGTTGTGTTCATTGAATTATTCAATAAAAAAAAATAACACATGCATCATGGATTTATGCTAACTGTAACTTAAAGGTTGGGATAATATATTTGAGGTCATAATCCATTCCTCTAGTTTACATTTGAGGGGTCGAGACCTAGAGAAGTTAAATGACTTGTCAGGTTTGTGCCTGATACATAGTACATGGTGTTGGGGAGTTAGAGAAGGAAGAGAAGACATGACCTTATGCTCGGGAAGTTTACAATCTCAAAGAAAAAGACAGGACACCATAAAAATATATCTATTAGAAGCAATTGAAGGTATAGAGAATCCAAAATCAAGTAGTTATGCTTCATTACAATTATTCCTCACAGCTTAGAAATTCACTAAAAACAAAAAGAAAAAAAATGATAGTATGAAACTTGAATACTGGACAATCTCCATGTTGTGTGGCTTCCCCATCTTTGGTTCGTGATCTTCCATCTCCTGTCAGTACTTTATGCTGGAAACTTTCATTATCAAATAACTGCTTCCACCTTCTGCTGCTTCTCAATTTTCTCCAGGCGCCCTAGCAAGGAGTCAATTTTCGTTTTGATCTGGGTTAATTCTTTCTTGATTGTCTGGAGCTCATCTGATTTCAACTTACAGCCTGATGAAGATGACCCACTGATGGTAGATCTCGATCCCCCTTTCATGGAAAAGTCTCCTTTTCCCCTGAGAGTTGTTGTGACAGCCACTCTGGGACGCTTCAGTGGAATCACTGCACGGTGGGGGGGGGGGGGGGGTGGAGGGTTGGGGGCACACGCCCGTGGTAATCAAATAACCAATTGTAGAAATCTTCTCTGTAGTAATCATAGTCAAAGACATAACCACCAACAGACAGGAAAGTCTCCTTTGACTCGAGTCTATAAATTGCAGAAAGGGGTCTTTTGTTTCCAGGTTTGGGTCTGTATGGTTTGGGTTCTCCTGCCATGTTGATATCAAGCGGTTGGCCAGCAATGATCCTGGCATTTTCTCCAGCCACTGCAGCTCTTGCATGTCATTCACTCATGTACTGTACAAATGCATAGCCTTTGTGAATTGAGCATCCAACTATTTTTCCATACTTTGAGAAAATGGCTTCAATGTCAACTTTCTTGACAATGGCTGTATTTAGATTGCCGATGAAAACACGGGAGTTGATGGACTTGGGGTCATTCTTATTGGTGACATTGCTGGTCTGTGTTTTGCCAGTCATGGTTGGTTCACCTTGTTTTAATCGTAGCCTGCGGAGCTGACCTGGGTGCAGCCTGGGAACCGTCGGTGTTTGGCACACATCCGAAAATGATCCCCAGATATAGAAACTTCTAATGACTCACCCAAGAAACTGCTAGATCTAATCAATGGATTCAGCAAAGTTGCAGGATACAAAATTAACATGCAAAAATCAGTAGCATTTTTACACACTAACAATGAAGTTTAGAGAGAAAGATGAGAAAAGATGAGAAAGATGAGAAAAGATGAGAAAGATGAGAAAGAAATCAATCTCATTTACAGTGATACAAAAACCAATAAAATACGTAGAAATAAATTTAACCTAGGAGGTGAAAGATCCAGACACTGAAAACTACAAGGCATTGATGAAAGAAATCAAAGAAAACAAAACAAATGGAAAGGTATCCCGTGTTCATGAGTTAGAAGAATTAATATTATTAAAATGCCAATACTACTGAAAGCTATCTGTGGATTCAATGCAATCCCTATCAAGATTCCCATGGCATTTTTTTACAGAAGTAGAAAAAAACACTCCTAAAATGTATATAGAACTTAAAAAGACCCCAAGTAGCCAAAGAAATCCTGAAAAAGAAGAACAAAGCAGAAGGCATCACAATTCTTGATTTCAAGCTTTTCTATAAAGCCATAGTCATTAAAACAGTATGTTACTGACATAAAAACAGGCAAATAGATCAATGGAACACTATTGAGAGCCCAGAAATAAATCCAAGCATATATGGTCAACTAATATTTTTAAAGGCAGACAAGAATACAAAATGGAGAAAAAGATAGTCTCTTCTTCAATAAACAGTGGTCGGATAATTGAATATCTACATGTAAAAGAATGAAACTGTACCCATAACTTGCACCACTCACAAAAATTAACTCAAAATGGATTAAAGACTTAATGTGAAATGTGAAACCATGAAACACTTAGAAGAGAACATGGGGGAAAAACTCCTTGATATGGGTCTTGACAATGATTTTTTTGGATATGTAAACTAAAACACAAGCAACAAGATAAAAAATGAACAAGTGAGACTATGTCAAACTGAAAAGATTTTCTGCACAGCAAAAGAAACCATTGACAAAGTAAAAAGACAACCTAACCCTACAAAATGGAGAAAAATACTTGCAAACCATATATCCGATAAGGGATCAATATCTAAAACATAAAGAACTCAATAGCAAAACAAAACAAAACCACAACCCCCCCCAAAAAAAAAACAAAAATTCAATTTAAAATTGGCAAAAGACCTGTTTCTTCAAAGAGGAGACACAAAAAGCCAATAGGTACTTGAAAAGATGCTCAACCGTAGCTAGTCATTAGGCAAATGTAAATTAAAAGTACAATGAGACATCACCTCCTACCTGCCGGAATGACTATCATCAAAAAGACAAAAGGTTACAGATGCTGGTGTGGATGTGGAGAGAAGGGAGCCCTTGCACGCTGTGGGTGTGACTATAAATTAGTGTAGCCACTATGAAAAACAGTACAAAGCAGCCTCAAAAAGTGAAATATAGGGCAGCCCAGGTGGCTCAGCGGTTTAGTGCCACCTTCTGCCCAGGGCCTGATCCTGGAGACCAGGGATGGAGTCCCACGTTGGGCTCCCTCCATGGAGCCTGCTTCTCCCTCTGCCTGTGTCTCTGCCTCTCTCTGTGCCTCTCATTACTAAATAAGTAAAATCCTAAAAAAAAAAAAGAGAGAGAGAGACAGAAAGAAAAAAGTGAAAAATAAAACCACCCCATCATCCAGCAATTCCACTTCTGGGAATATATGCAAAGGCAAAAGACGCAGTAACTCAAAGAGGTATCTGCATCCACATGTTCTTAGCAGCATTCCCTACAATAGCCAAGACATAGAAGCAACCCAAGGGTCCATTGGTGGATAAATGCATAAAGAAGTTGTGGTATATCTATATCCTGGGGTATAATTCAGCCACACACACGAAAAACAGGGAAATCCTACTGTCTGTGACAGCATGGATGGCTCTCAAAGGCATGAATATAAGTGAAATAAATCAGACAGAGAAAGACATACTGTATGATCTCACTTATATGTGGATTCTAAAAGAACCAAGAAACTAAAGGCAAAAAATCAAACTCATAGAAACAGAGCTCAGACTTGTGGTTAACAGAGAGGAAGGGTAGGAGGGAAAATTGGAAAAGACAGTCAGAGGTTGAAACCTCCAGTTGTAAGATAAATAAGTTCTAGGGATGGAAGGTACAACTTGACTCTAGCTAACACGGCGGCATGGTACATAGCAACGTTGTGAAGAGAGGAAAACCTAAGAGTTCTCATCACAAGGAGAAAAAAACAACCATTTCCTTTATTTTCCTTTTAATTGTGTCTAGATGACAAGATGGACAATAGCTATACCTATTGTGTAGTCACTTCACAATACGTGTAAATCAAACCAAAAAAGAATTCCTCGCTTTGCATTCTCCCTTCTCAGCTGGTTTGAACCAAAGTTGATAACATTGCCATGGTTCTGAGGTCAGGTCGCATCCATTTTCTAGAAGGGTTTTCTTCTGGCCTCCTCTCTAACATCTGAGATTATATAGGTTTTTAAAAAGTCTTTTGATCTGGCCCACAACTGGACTTCTCTTAGGCAACTCTCCCTCCGTCCGTGTGGCATTCTGAGGTCCCCACCAGAGAACACTTGTGTGCGGAGGGGCCCTGCCTGGGGCTTTTGACAAGCTTTGGCCGGTCCCACAGCCCTGAGGCCTGGGAAAGTCGGCGTAACCGCTCTGAGGCCTACGAGAGACAGAAGGGAGCTATCATAAGCAGTATTTGAATATTCTTCTAGGGTCTTGCTGGCCTGCAGACTCCACTGATGCCCTGCGTGCCTTTGAAGAATACAGGGACTCGTCTCTGACCTCAGCCGGCACCCCCAGGGGCACAGCTGCCGAATGTGCCGCCCCCACATGCCTCCTGCACCAAGAAGGTACCGGTGGAGCTGCTAAACTATAAACCGCTTCCCTCCCTTCCATGATCTCTCTCCCAACGTGTTGTGGTGGGTTTTTTTTTTTTTTTTTAATTTGCTGTTTAATGCTGTTTGAAGTTTTAAAAGAGTTAAAATACAGCATGAGTTTTATTGGTCATCTTTATACTGTATGTTGACAGTTTTAAATGAAAATACAAGTGCACTTCACTCTCGTGCGGAAACCACTGAAATTGCACCATCTGTACTTCTTAGCTGGTGCATATGTATTTTGTTCTCACCAGGACAGTGAAAACACTGCACCAAACGAACTAGACTGTTTTCATTTCACTTCTTGATACTCACATCTTCTATCAACACTCTCTACCTGCCGCTTATCGCAGAGGAAGGAAGGCCAAGAGGAAAAGGAGCTATGGGTTGCTCTGGTTTCCTCTTTCCTTCGGTGTTGTACTGTGAGGGTGAGTCCTTGCCTAAAAGAGAAGTAACACAGCAAGAAACACTGTGATGAGGTCTGCTGGCCACTCGTGTTACTTAGAACACCATCACCCACTTTCTGCATCCCAAGCAAGTTCTCATCCCAATGAAGGCATGGCCCTTAGGGGTCATCAGTGCTCCTACTTCCTAGTCTGGGTGCAACATGCCTGCTGGTACCCACTTTATATCTTGCTGAACTCCCTCACACACTGTGGGTGCCCTGGAAGTTTGGGTTCGTGGGGCATCTGCAAAGCTGTATGTGAAAGCAGGGGCAGCAGGCACACACAGCATGCATATTGCTGTCACACTACAGTGTTAGAGTGAGCAGGGGACCCTTCCAACCACAAGACCCCTGGGATGGTGCAGTCACACACCCAAGACACTGGACCTGGCACCCAGCCTGGGCTGGGCCATAGGCCTGGAGCCACGTGTGGCTTCTAGAGTCATGTATGGAAAACATTCACTACCCAGACAGGGGTGTCTTGAAAATAAAGATCCATTTCCCAGAGAATAACGAACCCTTCAAATAGTGTATGTGGTCATTCAGCCTGTATGGGTGTGGGTTATCAAAAAGGAAGCTCTGGGGGATCCCTGGGTGGCTCAGTGGTTTAACGCCTGCCTTTGACCCAGGGTATGATCCTGGAGTCCTGGAATCCAGTCCCACATCAGGCTCTCTGCATGAAGCCTGCTTCTCCCTCTGCCTGTGTCTCTGCCTCTCTCTCTCTCTCTCTCTCTCTCTCTCTCACACACACACACACACACAAAAATAAATAAAATCTTAAAAAAAAAAAAAAAGAAGAAGAAGAAGAAGAAGGAAGCTCTGGGCCTTAGAGTTCATTGAGTATATTGCAGGAAGTCACTTTAAAAGGTGCTGAGATGATCCTATATATATATATATATATATATAAGAATATATATATATATATTTTTTTTAATCTAAGAGAAAATCCGAGGTCTGAGTCAGAGTGAGGAGCTCAGGGAGCTCAGTGCTGGAAATACTTTAGAAATAGATGAACCGGAGCAAGTTTTTCAAGATCCGTGGTGCCTACGGACAGTGGTTTGAAGAAAAGGGGGTGTCCAGTCTGGACAGTGGAAAACAGCTCAAACCCTCAGACTGAGGTGGGGGCGGGCTGGTACACAATCAAGAAAAGGAAGAAAGGAGGAAGAGATCCTGTTCTGGAAGCAGCCATGCAAGTCCCTTTGGGAAGCAGGGAAGATAGATTATCTGTGAGGTGCTGTGGTTTGAACTCTGAAGGTGGGAATCAGAGTTCAAACTCAGAAATCCAGAGGAAGCGATTGCCAGAAGCAGTGAAATGCAGGGAGTGAAGGAGAGGAGTGGGAAGCGGGGAGCGTGTTGGCAGGGGCCTCTAGGCCTGCATGCCAGGGAGAGAGGAGGCAGGGGCCACAAATGGCTACTGATTGATGGTCTGGCTTTGCAGATTTGGATTGTCACTTGACTCTATTCAAAACTGACTGGCACGCACTGTTGTGTATCATGGTGCGCAGACTGCGATGGCTGAGCCTGGGGTGCCCAGGTCCTGGTTTCATGCTGCCACGTCTTCTCTTTCCTGTGGGCATGGGATACCAGTGACATGTTTCTAATCACTAGAAAACAACAGAAGTGACAGGAAGTCCATGGCCATATATGTGAGATTACATTTCGCGAGCCTGAAATGTCCATCGTGCTGGAAGTGTCTCTCCCTCGGTGGCTTTAGGAAGCAGGCCGCCTGCTGGTGAGGCCCAGGGAGCAAGGAACCAAGCCAGCCTTTCCCCAGTCCAGTGGCAACATAAGCTTTATGACCTGTAAGAGTCAAGGCAAGCCTTCTAAAGTTCCATACCCGTGTACTGGTTATCCACTGCTGCGTAACAAATGAACACAAACATGGAGGCTTAAAACAACATACCTCATCATCGCAGAGCTTCTGTGGGCATAGCTCACACCTCGATGGCAGTCTTGTGAGCACCCAGCAATGCTGTGCCTCTCTCCAGGCTCACGGGAACTAGGAGATATGTGTGTGCCTCTCCGGTGGTTTAATCCTTCCAGTCATCCTAACCTCAGGGTCAAACCATGTTGCACCTTTACTTCAATGGTTTGGTGGTCACCTCCTACAGAGGAGTTCCCAAACCAGTAGTTACAGCTCTGAACTTCCTCCCAAGTGCCAACTTGCATCTTTAATTTCCTAAAGTCGCTAATCCAAATAGTCAAACTTATTATCTATCATTCGAGTATCTAACCAATGTTTGCTAAGTGACTTCTCTGTGTCAGGCACTATCCTGGGCACTGGAAAGGAACAGACATCCCTGCCTTTGTGACACTTATTTTCTACTAAGTGGAAAGAGACAGACAGTGAATGTATGTTAGATAAAGTTAAGAGCTAACGAGAATAAATAAATGAGAGAGGTGGATAAAAAGTGCCAAAGTGGGAAGCTGAAATTTTATATGAGGTGGACAGGGAAGGCCTCACCAAGAAGGTGACCTTGGCATGAAAATATGCAAGTTAGAGGGCAAGCCATGCATGTGCCAAGGAAGAAAGTACTCCCAAGAGAAGGAACAGAAAGTACAAAGGCCCATAGGCAGAATGTGCTATTTGAGGAAGAGCTAGGAAACCAGTGTGGCTTACATAGAATGACCAAGACAGGGAGAGTGATAGGAGTAGAATTCAAAGAGGGAAAGAAAGGGACAGATCTTATGGGTCTCATAAGTCATCATAAGGTTTTGACTCGCAGTGAGATGGGTGTGATTGGAGGATTTTGAATGGGGGTTTGCTGCTATAATAGACAGGATGGAAATAGACTGGAGCAGGATGAGGGCAGAAGTAAGACTTGCTTACTCACTTCTAGAACAGCATCAGACACACATACGTATTGGTCAAAAAATAAATGCTTAACACTTGAATGTTGTCAATCTATTGAGCATTTACAACTTTCTAAATTAATACTAAGTCTTAAAAATACTTTCTAAATTTGGTGTGGTAATTAGAAATGACCTTCCCTACGATTATATTATAAAGATAATTAACTTACATTTTCTTCTATTACTCTCACAATCTCATTTCTTAAATTTGAATTTTCATCTAGCTATAATCTATTTCGGTAAAAGGAATAACATTAGGAAGCCAGCTTTAAAATTTTCCAAATAGCTAGTCATTTATCCAAGCTCAATTTGTTGTATAACCCAACTTTGTCCTACTGAAAATCTGGTGAGATTTAGTTCTGATTCTGACATAATATGAACTATTGATAAAAACCATTCCTTATGCCTACTTTGTCATGACACCTATACCCTCAACACAGGTATCTATGTACCACGTAAGGCGGTGGACTAACAGTTACATCTCTTATGTTTCATCGCCAAAAACTGCTCCCTGTGATTAAAAAATCAGAAAGGAACAGATAAAGACAGAAACAAAAAAAATCACAAAATTTCTTCCAGTCTATGTGGTAACAGACTTGAATGTTTAGTATGACTCTGCCTCAGCACAGGATGAAAAGCAAAGAAATTAAGTTACTAGGAAAACCTTCTTCTTTCCCTCCGTCTTCCAATCCTGTAATATTTCCATTTTAATTGAAAATGAGAGATGGGGAAAATTATGTAAAGAACTCACCAGGGAAGAAAGCCTATTATAGTAGTAGTCATCAAAGAAATTTTGTTAGAAAGTCAATAACCATCATGAACAAAGTGGGGATGGCTGTGGCAATCCTGGGAGACCCCAACATTTGGGTTGAGTTATGTAACCCGATATTCCACTAGAGATTCAATCTGTCTTTCTGCATTGGGTTGATTTCATGTTCTCTGCTTCAAAGAAAGGGATGCCTGAATATGAGCCGGGTGTCTTAGGGAAGGTGAGTCATTGAATGTGGGTCTCTACAGCAGTGGATGTGGGACTCCATGGAAGCCTCCAAGATTAGCTTCTTTTGGAAATAAAAGCAGGTGGCACCATTGTCCCAGGAAAGAAGTGTGATCAGCCATCTGGACCTCCATGTCCCAAGGGGAAACACTGTCCTTCCTCTGCAGGGACAGAGACAGGGAGTTCAGAAACAACACTAATCTGATGTCAAACCCCATGGTCCTGGGGCAGCTGGTACCCAGGGTGAGGAGGGCATGTGTCATTGAGTGAGCTGCATCCAACTGCAGCTCAAGCAAAGAAAAAGAGACAGGACCCTTCAAAGGGCAGCCAAAGATAAAGGAGTACAGAACTTCTCAGTAAAGAGTGGGCCAGGATGTGGTTGAAGGGCATAAGTTCCCAGTTAAAAGATAAATAGGTGGTGGGGATATAAGGTACGGCATGATCGCTGTAGTTAACACTGCTCTATGCTGTATTTCAAAGTTGCTAAGATAGCAACTAGCAATGAAAAGTCTTCATTACAAGGGAAAAAACATTTTTTTCTTTTGTTAGATATCTACATGAGAGAATGGATGTTAAGAAAACTTGAAACTATTTCATAATATATGTAAGTCGAGCCATTGCACTGTACACCTTAAACTTAACATGGTGCTCTCTGTCAGTAATATCTCAATAAACTGAAAGGGGGGAAAAAAGAGCCAGAAAGAAGGGAAAAAGGATGTCAAGTAGTCACAACAGAAACTGTCCAACCCACAATGCCTAAAATAACTATTTGGCTCTTGACACAAAAAGTTTGCAAACTGCTGAGGTTTGCAAAACCTCAAATACAACAAATGCAGCTTTATTACTGCAAAGTTGAAAAATATGTGTAAATCTGTGGTTTTATATAATTGAAAGTAAATGAAATATTAAAGACCACTAAATTCAATTATTATTTCAAATGATTGGTCTTGTGTCATGGCCAGCAAGATTTGGATGAGTAATAAGATAAAGACGTAATAAAACTATTGATTTATTTTATAAATATTCCTTCATATGTTCCATAAAATTAAGCTTTGTCTTAATGTTAGCAAATTCAATGTTTTCTCTCTAAATTTTACATAATTTATGCTATGCTAATAGCAAAGATTGGAGGATTAGAAATACAATATAAATGTACTTAAAGCATTCAATATTTTAATAAATTTTCATAAAACTGCAAAGTAAATGTAAATTTTAAATTACTTTTCATATTGTGGTTCAAAAATGTTTTGCTCTAGAATACTCAAAATGTATTAGGTTTTTACAAATAAGCAAGCTATTAATTAATTTCCAATTGAAATCAAAACTATAAAAAAGTCAAATTTGTATTTACTTTAAAAAATTTTTTTGAAACATTACAAAAAAGTGAACCAAGGTGATTGGCTGAACTGTTTATAGCCAGTTTTCAAAATCCACACGTGGAATCATGAGAAGCAATATAAAGAATGATTAATAATTAATTAAAAGCCAGTGCTTTTTCCCTCAGGGATGGAGTCAGACTAAAGATTATGCAAACCCTGGGAGTGTTGAGCAGGTCAGGAAGGGGAGAGCCCTGAGATGGAAATCCTAAATGTCTTACTATTGGGTCCAATATCATATAACTGGAAAAAAAAAAGAAATATAATTCTTTCTGGACCTTGAGGTTGCAACTCCAGTTATGCCTACTACTTTTGAAAGAGCCTTTTTAATTAGGGTTAGGAATATAATTACTATTTGTTAATTGAATTGTAACAGTGATGAGTGATAAAAGAGCCAAGCTACATTTGCTTAGTTTCTTTAAGCTTGTTCAGTAAGTATATAATTTGGAGAGAGGGGGAATGAAATTCATTTTGCTCAGATTTAGCACTTTAAATACGCAGACATTACTTTTACATGCTTAATAGCCTAATGAAACAGAATAGTCCAGGGTTAGGATTGCAAATTAAAATTAGCCTTAGCTAGGGGCACATGGGTGGTTCAGTTGGTAAAGTCATGGTCATGACTTTGGGGTCATGAGATTGGACTCTACACTCAGCCAAGGAGTCTGCTTGAGATTCTCTTTCTCCTTCCCCTTCTGTCCCTACCACTTCACACTCCCTCTCTCTCTCGATTCTCTCAAATAATTAAATCTTTATAAATAGATTAGATAGATGATAGATAGATAGATGATAGATGATAGATAGATAGATGATAGATAGATAGATAGATAGATAGATAGATAGATAGATAGATAGATAAAACTAACCTTGGCCAAATACCGTTTACTGGACAGCAGCCAAATCTAATTCTAATGATGGTAAATATCCAAAGACGTTGAGGTTGAATGACCAGCAGCAAAAATATATTCTCAGGGAGTGAAACGATATTCTAAACATTTCAAGTACACTTCACCATTTCCACATAATCTCTGATGATGCACTTTCAGGGTTTTTATTACCCTTTCTATTCTTTCCTTTTGCAACTACACCCACAGTTAACCAGGTAACATCCTGGGAGTGTTAAGTCTATCCCCACTTAATCACCATCTTCCATCCAGAGATATTACATTTGTGAAACTTACCACTAGGGTTACTTTCTTATGTTTGTTTGTTTCCCACTCACCTTTCTAAAATAGTAAGGATTAAAATGAAATTAAATATTCAAATAAGTATGCAAACTGTGCAGGAAGAAAAACCTAACAACTCTGGAAACTGAGCCGGCCCCTGGCAGGCAGCCCCGCTGTGGGGTGTAGCACACAATCTTCATTGGTGCAATGATATATGCAAATCCCATGTGCAATGTGTAAGGCAGTCTAAAGGTATCAATGCATGATTTGGGGAAGAATATGTTGTCCAGCACTCAACTACGTGAAAGACAACAGACACAATATGAAAAGACCAAAAATTACCTCTGGAAGTTTGAAATTATAAATTGAAATCTTTGGGGTGATTGGGTAGCTTAGTGGTAGAGCCATCTACCTTTGGCTCAGGTCGTGATCCTGAGGTCCTGGGATCGAGTTCCCCAGTGGGCTCCCTACGGGGAGTTTGCTTCTCCCTCTGCCTGTGTCTCTGCCTCTCTCTGTGTCTCTCATGAATAAATAAATAATCTTTTTAAAAAATAATAAAAAATAAATTGAAACCTCCAAATATTTAGGTGTGTGCTAAGGGGCATGTGGCTTAGCAGGGGGCATCTCTTCATTTTTCCTGCCAGTAAATGGCTCACACTCCAGACAGAGATGGAGAGTTAGTCAACCCTTCCCTCCCAACTGTTCAGTCTCCTGTTTATCTCCCACCTCCAAGCCAAACCAAAGGAGCAAACTAAGGAAAGGGCAGTGTCTAAGGATCCCGGGTATATCTGTGGTGAATCCAACTTGAGCCTGCCAGTAAAGTTCAATTCTTAGGAAGGACAGGAAACTAGGAGCATTTGCTCTGGCTTCACTAGCGAAAGAAAGAAAGAAAGAAAGAAAGAAAGAAAGAAAGAAAGAAAGAAAGAAAGAAAGAAAGAAAGAAAGAAAAAATGAAATTGGTAATGAAGCAGAAGCACCATGTCAGTTGCTTAAAGTTCACTCACATTTAACATTTCACACACCATTTACACTCCTGTTCTCTCTCCACCAAGTGAAAAAGGCAGTGGTGCCCTTTGGGGCTTCACAGGCTGGTTGGCCTCCTTGAAGTGTCTCTCTCCCTGTCACTTTCTCCCTTCCCCTTTTTCCTGACTCGGTAGTGAGAGATCTTCATGCCAGTTGAGACCATCTGTGGCTCAGTGACACTCCGCCCCCAGCGGAGCACCAAGAAATCACACAGGCCCTTCGGGCGTGAAAGAGCAATGATCCTCCAGCAGAATCATGCTTAGTTTTGCAGATAACTCTACAGACCCCATAGAGCCTGCTTTTGCGTTTCGGAGCTCTGATGGCTTGGCTTGATCAATGAGATTTCACCTGCGGCACTGATTTCACACACTGGGCATTCCAAAGAGATCTGACAGGTAACGTCAACATTTACTGAGCGGCTTTTCTGTTCCAGGCTGCTATAGGCTGAATTACATCCTGGTCCCACTTTATATGTTGAAATCCCAACCTGCATGCAGTATCTCAGAGTATCGCCATATGTGGAGATAGGGCTTTAAAGGGGGTGATTAAGTTTCAATGAAGCAATTAGGCAGCCCAAATCCAATCTGGCTGGAGTCCTTAGAAAAGAAGACATTTGAACACACACAGGGAGACACCAGTGGGGGCATGTGCACGGAAGAGAGACCATGTGAAGAGGCAGCAGGAGGGTGGCTGTCTGCAACCAAGGAATCATCAGAGGAAACCAACTCTGCGGGCACCTTGATCTTGTATTTCCAGCCTCCAGCACTGTGAGGGAATAAATTTCTCTTGCTTAGACCACCCAGTTTCATACATAGGCAGTGTTCTGAAGAACTTACGTATATGAACTCAATTCATTCCTACAACGACCTGTGTGTGGAGGGAGTGGGAGGAGCATCTTGCAGACCAGGAAACTAAAGCCCAGACAGTGAAAAAAGAAAAAGCCCTTCTTATGCACCAGTGTTTTTCTTGCAATTTTTAAGCAACAAAGAAAATATGTTCCAATAAAGGCATAGATTATGGTGTCTGAAAATAAAGAAACCAGCTCCTCTGCTTTCTCACTTTATTTTTAAATTCCTTGAAGATGAGGGTGGCTCAGTTGGTTAAGTATCTGACTCTGAGTTTCAGCTCAGGTTATGATCTCACAGTTGTGGATCAAGCCCGGAGTTGGGCTCCGTATTCATTGCAGATTCTGCTTTAGAGTCTCTCTCCTTCTCCCTCCCACACACACACACACACACTCTCTCTCTCTCAAAAATAAATAAAATATTTTTTAAATTCCCTGAAGATGATTTACCTTCATATCGTAAGAGAAATCCCAGCTCAAACGTCTTAAAAGAAAGAAAAAAATTGCCCCCTTCACTATCAAAGTTTCCCTCAAGGAGACAAAATGGTTGCTGTGATTCCAGACTTCATGTCTCCATACCATAACACTCAAGGGTAAGACCTCATCTTTTGGCTTTACCTCCCAGAAACCTCAGAAAGATTTCTTTCCGAGGTTAAGTCCTTCCATTTTGAATTCATGGCTGAAACCCTACAGCCAAGGGGATGGAATGCAGTAATTGATTTAAGACAATAAGGTTCCCATCCAAAACACAGTTTGGGCAGCCCAGGTGGCTCAGCGGTCTAGCGCCACCTTCAGCCCAGGGTGGGATCCTGGAGACCCAGGATGGAGCCCCACATCAGGCTCCCTGCATGGGGCCTGCTTCTCAGCTTGTCTCTGTGTGTGTGTGTGTGTGTGTGTGTGTGTGTGTGTGTGTGTGTCTCATGAATAAATAAAATCTTTAAAAAGCAAAAACAAACAAACAAAAAACACACAGAGCTGAGGGTCTCAGGATGGAGATGGGAGAGACTCCTGAATACCTTGTTAAATAAAGGTATCCAGGGGCACCTGGGTGGCTCAGTGGTATCTGCCTTGGGCTCAGGTCATGATCCCGGGTTCCTGGGATCGAGGCCCACATGGGGTTCTCCGCAGGGAGCCTGCTTCTCCCTCTGCCTATGTCTCTGCCTCCCTCTGTGTCTCTCATGAATAAATAAATAAATCTTTAAATAAATAAAAATAAAGATTTCCAAGGCCAGTGGAGAGGGGAGAATGAGGAATTATTGTTTAAGGGGCACAGAGTTTCTGTTTGGGATGACCAAAAAGGTCTGGAAATAGATGGTGGTGACAGTGCACAACACTGTGAATGTACTTAATGCTGCTGAACTGTACACTTAAAAATGGTTGAAATGGCAAACTACGTTACGTATATTTTGCCACAAAAAAATTAATTTAAAAAATAAAATTAAAAACTTTCTTAACACATTTCACTTGCATGCCAGCTGAAGCCAGTTGGTATTTCATCCGCAAAGTGCCCCTTTGCCATTGAAAATAGCCCTTGGGGACCCTCCCTAACCACTGAACCAGCGCCAAGGCCAACGGGCATAAAAAAAAAACCTGCCAAATGTCAACACAGAAAATTATGCTCAGATTGTATTGAACACTGGCCTGTGACAGGGCTCAGGAAATACCATGCTATTCATGAGAGCAGAGAACCCTTATCTTAGACTGCCAGATATTTCACACAGGGAGATAATTAAGGTCAAGTCTCTTACTGGTGGCTTGAATGGGAAAAAAAATAGTGGGCTTTTTTAACAGATATCTTCTAGTGGCTTTTTTTTTTAGTGTAGAGAGGAAAGGAACAAGCTCCAGTGGGGTAAGTGACAGCTATAAATGGGAAACGGGCTGCAGCATCTGTCTTGTCCTGCGTCTATCTATAGTGAGGTACATATGCAGAAGTCTCAGCCAAAGCTTCCGGAGAGCAGAGTTCTTGCCTTCTGACAGCTACAACAGAGGTGAGCAGATTGCTCTGTGATAAAAGCCTGCATGCCATTGCATCCTGTCGCCAGCAAGTGGAAAACCAGGTCCGAGGCAGCCATCTAGCTGCAAGGTGAGTTCACAGTAACCTGCCGCTCGGAGTAGCAGCTGTTCAAAACCAAGGAATTTACATCCACTACGCCCTCTGTCAATTTCCGAATGATTTTATCAAGCCTGCTCTTGTGCCGCTAAGCTGGAAAATGTGGACTGTGACATCCTGAAGCAGAAAAGGAACAAATTTGCATGTTACTGGGCTGGAAGAGCCCTTTGATTGTCAGAGACACACGATGATGCTGTCAAGCGCGGGCAGACAGGGCACCCGGGACGCAGCAGATCTCCACTCCCGGCGGCTGACAGCAAACGATTTAGAGTCAGCACAAGATCAAAGAGTGGGGACTATCTCAAGTAAAAGTGTTAAAAACACAAAGAAGCCAACATCTTGATAAGAGGACATCGAGAGGAGAGAAATGCACGGAGAGAAAGAAAACGACCTTGAATGCATAATATGTTACAAGCCTCGGAATTGTAAAATGCCTGAAATGAAAAGAAAATGTGCAGCTGGGATGAGAGCTGCAGAGCTGAAAAGGTTGGAAGTTGTATGCTTGTCACAATGGAAGAAGAGACTATTGGGGGAACAATAGGCTACTGCAGGATTATGACTGAGATTACATGTCTGTGTTCAAGGCTGATCACTTGCCTGCAGAAGTAGGTCTGTGACTTCGAGCCCCAACACATATGCATTTTAGCCGAGTGTGCCTCCTTGGTATCAAACACAAGACTTTTGAAATACAAGTATTCTTCTAAGAAGAAAAGACCGATCCCTGGCAACAGTCGAGTCAAAGCTTGCTATTTAAAGAAGCACATAAAAATATTGGAAGTGAGACTTTCGGTAGAAACATTAATAATAAATTTGCTGCTTTGGGAATTAGCTTTTCAGCAAAGTGTGCCATATAATAACATATTTATCAATGGGGAATATATTAATGATTCCCTTCAAGAGAAGGCTTCATCTTCTGGAAGCATTCTAAGTGTTTCAAATCTGACTTCCCAATATTTTTTTGCCTTTTTCCTACTCTCCATAAAAACAGGTACCATCATTGTGTCTGGAATTGCCATTTGAGAGAACCACCAGAGAAGGAGAGTGACAGGTATATTGAGGTGCAAAATTTTGAGACTCCATTTTTCTCATGTACACACAACTTCTCAAAATAAGCAAAGAAGAAGAAGAAGAAGAAGAAGAAGAAGAAGAAGAAGAAAGAAGAAGAAAGAAGAAGAAAAGAAAAGAAGGGAAAGAAAGAGAGAAGAGAAAGGAGACGAGAGGAGAGGAGAGAAGAGAGGAGCTGTGCCCTGTATTTCCTCCTTTAATCCTTGCCTGGGTATATATATTAGAAATGGAAACTTTATAAAAACTACATATAAAGCATGCTTTCTTTACTATTTGAGTCCTTTTTTCAGTCACCTAATATCAGATAAACCCCCTGTGGGCACCCAAATAAAATACTTGCTTTTGGTACCATCATACCTGTTGTGTAGTCTTGAAAAGTGAGTTTTCCACAGTGAAGGATGTTGCCTGACACTATTCACACCCTCACCTGAACTCAGACACTTATTTATGCCTGGTTTCAACTCACCAATCCAGTAGTTTTTCTGAACACTTCTCAAAACTTTTCCAAAATTTACCAGCTTCTCAATAATAGATTTTAATTGAAAAAAAAATTTCCCCAACCTCCAGCTATGGTGTGATCTTATTAATAATATTGTATGATAAATTATCCCCTGAGTATATTTGACAAGCATAAAAGAGTTTTGCCCAGCAGCTGAAATGTTCCCCCAAATTTTTTATGGTTTGCATTTAACATTTCAAAATATATTAAAAGAGAGATTCTAAAAACTACTACTATTCTTAAAAACTACTACCTTGCTTGCACAGGAAATCATTTCCTTCCAAATAGTGTGCTTTATCTGTTCTGATTTCTGAACTGACAAATCTTGCAACATTTTTTTCCCCAATCTAGGCGATTAACCACAGTAAAGCTATGAGAACTTTAACACGTGGTGCAATTTTTTTTTTTTTTTTGCCATGGTGCAATTTTCTAATAAAACACAAGAGGGCAGGTTTTGCTTTAGTGTAGGCCTAATTTCACTCTGCTGTTCTTCAAGGTGGTCATTGTGCTAATTACGAATTCAGAAATGCTTAATAACAAAGTGAATGAGTAATCAGAGTTTGTGCTCTGGCAGTGAAAGCTTTGCTGCTTTAATAAATGACAAGCTTAAGTCTTTCTATGAGACATTATTTATGACACAGAGCACAATTACACTTGGGGGGACATGGGGGTAGCTTTACCAGAGAATGGCTTGAAGAAGAAAGAACCACATTCATATTGCATCCATGAAGTCTGACTTGAGTCAATGAGGCAAATTGCACAAATGGGTTTAGGGTTTTTACCAAAGAGATACAATCTTGATGAAAATAAATAAAGCATACATGCTTTGAATAGAAATGTTGGGTTTTATTTTTTTTAGAAGACTTCAACTTATCCAATTGCTCACAATTTTCTTGCATGTTGTTTTCAAGATTTCATTAAACTACCACCAAAGCATAATTCCCGTTGCAGGAGTATTTTCATCTTGAATTACCCTTGTAACTAAAGCCAAAGTCTCATGTCATAGGTGGACAGTTTCTGAAGCAACCCTTGAGTCTGGCTTGCCTGCCTTCATTATTTGGCCACTGACTCCTTCCACTGAAACAAAGCTTTTAAGACATCAGATAGTGGAGATCCCTAAAATGATATCATGAAGTCTTCACTTTCTATCCTCGTCCCTACAAATGGTACGAATGAAGGCCTACTGATGGTGGGAAGAATATAGCTGAAAGTGCCCCCTTGCATTAGGGTGCACAGAGTAAACATCCAGGTAGCGTATATACAACTCAAAATCCAAAAAAGAGGTTGTTACTAATCTCATGTCAGGGATTCAAGACCTCACATGGTCTTCTGCTTTATCCAGCACATGTTAAAACAGATGCCAGAGGCCCTGAATGAAAAGTTCTACTTTGAGTTCAGTTTATTCAGTAAATAATATTTATAAAGGACTCAGGATGAGCATGGCTCTGTAGAAATAGGAAGAGTTCCACCTTGGGTTTTGCCATTGCATTGAGGAGAGTAACTATCTCCCCACTGGGGAGTGAAGTGGCTCTTTTATGTGCCTGTCTGATTAACCACCAACATTTTCTGGGTACTGAAAGTGCTTTGATACAATGGCATTGAACCTATACAGACAGGTGTCCAATCTGATCTCTAGAAGCTTCAATTCTAAATATGGAAACCAACTCCATATAACCTCATTGACTCTACCTTCTTTCTTCTGGGGTCTCCAACAAAATGTTTGAATTGGCAGGCTTTCCAGGAGGATCAGAAAGCTAGCTGCTGTGGGACCTTGGCTCCCTGGTCAGTGACTCGAAGTAGCCACCCTACCCCATCCCCAACCCCAAGACCAGTCTTTAAGACTGTGGGGAAGTCAAAAGTAACTCAAGACCTGGGGAGAGACGAGTGTCTTGTTTTTCTGCCTGTATAATTGAGAGCCAGGAAGTAGCAATTACTGAGAAACTCAAAAGAAGGTAGAAACATCAGTTTATCTAAGAACTTATTTTCAAAAGTGAAGTAGTATGTATTATATATACATATACATGTATACATATTCTAATATATGCATGCTGAGTACCAAAAAAATGGGAATGGATGTTCACAAATTAAAAAATAATAGCCCCAACAGATGAACAATATAATCTGCAAAACATTTATTTTTATTTTCCTCTTTAATAAATTTTTTATTTCTTGTTAATATGAGATTAAAATTATTCATTAAGATTACTATAATTAACAATGTTAAATCCTAAGCAAGACAGAAATTAGTATCAAAGAATTTTAAAATTAGAAGGGAATTTAATTCACAAAGGAAAGAGGCTATTAGATTTAATTTCACTTCTGAATGTTAACTTTATAACAGCATTTCTTTTGAAACAGTAATTCATATACATACAATTTTTCTAATTCTGAGGATATAAGCATGTAAAGTGGTCTATTCATTTTCTTCAAGGTTAGAGTTTTCCTCCATCATTGAGAAATATAACCAACCCTACAATGCTTCGAGGTATTTTATGAGTTGATTTGCATAATATTCATGTAGGTAAATACTAATTTTTTCATTCTAACAGGTTTGTTCTACCTTTAAATTTCTTAAAAGGTATTCATCATTGACTGACTGTAATGTCAGGAAATGTTAGAAAATTTTATTTCTCTTCTATGAACTACAAGATTAGGAAATCGTTTCTCTTAGGAAGACATTATAAAACATAATATTTATAAGAAGTTGCATCTGCTACAGATAAAAGTAGCTAAGTATAAATGATTACCCTCTATTTCTACCTCAGATCTTGCTTTAAATAAATCACGTGGGAATACAGTGAATGAAAATTCTGATGTACTGGAAAGGGAAGAGAGAGGTGGCTATTTGCTTTGTAGAATTATTCATATGGCTCATCTATAAAAAGTCATTTTTCCTGCTACTTTTATTTTTTATTTTATTTTTTAAGATGTATTTTATTTATTTCAGAGAGAGAGAGAGCACACAAGTTGGGGGGGTGCAGAGGGAAGGGAGAATTTGAAGCCGACTCCCAGGGGAGGCCTGAGCCAAAGGTGGCCTCTGTCTTACTACCTTGAGATCAAGACCTGAGAGCAAACAAAGAGTCCCTCCCTAACTGACTGAGCCACCCAGGTGCCCCTCCCCTACTATTTTTAACATGTAATTAATTTAAAGATAACTTTTTAGAAACACACCTACCATGAAAAGTTATGTCTTCATTTCAACATTTCTCTTTTGGCTTAAAAACAGGATGTAAAACCGTGTTCCCCAGCAACCCTGAGTTCAGAGCATAAACCTTCCAGAATGAGTATGTTCATGAAACTTTGCTGTATTTTCCATAGATGCTGTTAAATGCAGGGATTAAGATCTACTTGTGGTGGTGGCTACAAAGGCCCATGCAGGGCTTCAGCCCATGAAGAACTCTGGGCTATCTTGATTCTCATCTGCTGAGCCCACTCTCAGATATGCCTGTAGCTTTATGAGGCTCACTCAGACTCAAATTCGGTTCAGATTGGGCTTTGTCCAGTTCTCTGGCTGTCACAGTGTCATTCTGAGGAGATAACACACCTTCTATTCCCCTCCTCCATATGTAGAAGACAGCTAGCCCCAGGGTCCTCTTCCCATACATTCTTTACACACATCCATTCCAGTAGAGAGGAGGTAAAATGAATGGACAGACAGGCTACCTTCTAGAACTTTGGCCTCACCCTTGAAGCACATGTACCAGATAGGAGCAGATGAGATTTACCGTGACATCTCAGTAACTGCTAACTTCTCAGAAGTAGGGATCATCTTGGTAAGCCTGAGCATATTAGTAAAGATGGCTTCATTCTTATCTCTCGTGATGTGATGATTACGTAGTGGAATATAACCATTTAATTCTGAAGTGTTGTTTTGTATGGATGGTTTGCTTTTAAATGATAGGAGTTAGTTGATGAGCATCCCTAAATAACTGTCAGTACAGTGCAGCATTAAAGTCTGAGGTCAACTCTTAAAAATAAACCAACTGCATTATACGTGAATAATTTTTCATCTGAGGTTACCTGCTAAAGAAATTGGTTGGGACCAGCCAAATAAGACCTCAGAGCAATGGAACTCTAATCAAATTGTTAGGATTCTAGCCTCACAGCCTTTCCCAGCTACGCTTTCCTGGAAGAAGTGGTTCTATAAGTGTTAGTAGATTTAAAACAGTGTTTAATTAACTAGAAAACTCTGTAATTTAATCTCTCATCTATTTATCACTACAGGATCAATGTTTACCCAGCTATTGAATCTCATGATATGTCTACTGTTAAGAACTACAGATTTGGATAAATTCTGGAAAGTCTAATGTACAAAAGAGAACCAAACTGATCATTCATTCATTCATTTATTTACTTTCCATCCTATTTGGAAAATAAGGCCTATTTTCATCTTCAAGTCCATTTTACAGGCTGGAGAAGACAAAAAAAAAGAAAGGAGAAAAATAAGCCACAGAAAGATGATCAGGAAGGTACCTAAAAGCATAGATGTTTATAGCCAATCTCATGGAGACTCAAGGAGTACCTGCCACCCCCAGCCCCCACCCCATTACAAAGGAAGACACTTGGGCTAAGAAAAAATGAACATGAACCATGTCCAGGTCTCAAATTACACTGACCTGCAAATTAAAATGAATACTTCTCTTTCAATTGTGTGTGTGTGTTTCAGAACAAGGAGGCTTGATCAAAATGGGGAATTATTATCAGATACCACAAATTGTCAGCTTTACCTTCGTTTGATGGTAGAGATAGCCTCAAATATCCTAGTCTGTGTTTGTTAAACAACGAGTAAACTAAAAACTCGAGCTAAGCATCCTGTGTATTTGGGATAAGCCCTGCAGTGGGGGACTATATGGAACATCTTCAGCTAAAGGAAGAACACTGAGTAATTGTTCATCAGCAAGGTCAGAACTCCAGCTTGGCTCATGCCTCTCTAGAGGAAGGCACGAGATCTCTAGGCTTCTTCTGTGTACTTCTTGTCGCTTAAATGTGTCTCCATTAGGGGTGTATAGCCTTTTCGGAGTCTTCGGTACTGAAGGAAAAACAGCACCACAAAAACACCAACCAAAGCCACCAGCATTCCCATGACCGCCAAGAGGGTTGTGGTCCAAGCTGGAGTTTCTTCAACTGGAATCAAAGCAGAAGATAAGGTTCTATGATTGGGAGTTTATCAGCTGAATACTCTCAGAGAAGAAAAGAATGAACCAATTTGCCTTTCATATGCATTTTTGTTGAAAAAGCAAAACTATACTGGCTAGAATAAAATTTATCTTCTTCCCCACCAACAATGTGTCATATCCACAATTGTTTGTCTTGAGGAAATGGCATTTCATTATTTAAATACAGCTGATTGCATTTTTTGAATTTCTTACAATAAACACTTATACAGAATAAACCCTCCAAGGAAGTATATAACTACTTTTGTGAGTTAGAAACTCATTTGTTAAAGTGGATGTAAAGTAGTATCTGGGGAACTGCAAAATACACAACCCTCAGGTGGAGAAATTCTGCTATTGTCTCTACCTTTTTATAGGGTGATAAATGTGTAAGGCAGATCAGATTAGCTATTGTAATAGGAGACATTCAATAGCAGTGCAGATGAAATTTGTATCCATTTAAATAGTTGTGAATAAAATCTGAATTTTCCACCTGATAAAGCTAATACTAGGCCCAAATATATTTTATAAGAACTCTCTACAAAATTAATGGGTTTCATTTTAATATATTGATGCCTATTTGTTGTTTCTTTAAAAATTCTCTTATTCTTGGCCAGCTATTTGGCCAAATTAAAATTTTTTAATTTTTTAAAAGATATTATTATTTGAGAGAGAGAGAGCGCGCGCGCATGCACAAGCAGGGGGAGGGGCAGGGGGAGGGGCAGGGGGAGAGGGAGAAGCAGATTCCCTACTGAGCAAGAAGCTGGGCTTGATCCCAGAACCCTGGGATCATGACCTGAGCCAAAGGCAGATGCTCAACCAACTGAGCCACCCAGGTTCCCCTTGGCCAGCTATTCTTAAATTCAATTTCTCTGACCTGGGTTCTTATTCTAAACCCTGCACAGGCCTAAATGTAAAAATCTTCCATCTAGTTTTTTCCTCCATTCTGCAGAGGGCCCTTACTCATCCTGAAGGGATTTCTCCAAGATTCTAATTTTTCTCCTCCAGCAATCCAGCATCTGTTGCCAGAACCATCTTCTTAAAACGCAGATGTTTATTCTGACATTTCTTTGTTCAGGAACCAAAATGACTATTCTTTTAATTGTGGAAAAATACATATGATGTAGATTTAACCATCGTAATCATTTTTAAATGCTCAGTTCTGTGGCATTAGCGCATTCACACTGTTGTGCAACCATCACTGCCATCTACCCAACAGGACTTTTTTCAGCTTGCAAAACAGACATAATACCTCCCCAGTGCCCCAGCCCACCAGCCCTCCAGCCCCTGCAACCCCCATTCTACTTTCTGTCTCTATAGGTTTGACTACTCTAGAAAACTCATATAAGTGGAATCATAAAGTTTTTACTGTTTTGTGCCTGGCATTTTCAGTTAACATAATAGCTTCAAGATTCACACACATTGTAGCATACAACAGGATTTCCTTCTTTTTTAAGGCTACATAACATTCCATTGTGTGCATACACCACACTTTGTTTATCCATTCATCCATCAATGGATATTGAGTTCTTTCTTTTGCCTATTGTGAATAATGCTACTATAAATAGAGGTTCACAAATAATCTGTTTGAGTACTTGCTTTTAATCCTTTGCTGGCTCGTATGGTAATCTGATGTTTAATTTTTTGAGGAGCTACCATATTGCTTTCCACAGAGGCTAAATACCACTCTACACTCCCACCAGCAGTTCACAAGGGCTCCAATTACTCCACAGCCTCATCGGCACTTCTTATCTACTGCTTTGTCAGTAATAGTCATCCTAATGAGGGGAAAGTGGCATCTCATTATGGTTTCTGCCTAGCTTTTAAAGCCCTCCATAATCAGGCTCTTCTCACAGATCCAGACTTAATTCAGGTAATCTTCCCAAGCCTTCTTCTCCAGCCAGGCTTCTTCACGCAGTTCTCTAAACAGACTACACCTTTCACAACTCTGTCCCCTACCTCTTTTCAATCTAAAATGCTCCCTTCTTTCTGCTTCACCAATAAAAGATCCACTATCTCTTTGAGTTGTTCAAAGACCCATCCCTTTCAAGAAGCCTGTCCCAAATGTCCTACTGCCTTCACCAATATTCAGCTATCGTTGTCTCCCCAGATAGGATTGTGAATTTCTTTGTCAGACCAATAAATGAAATGTGAATTTGTGTCTTCCCATGTGTCTTCCCACATTCTGGGCATATTTAGACTTTCAGTCTACGCCTGTTAATTGGCTGATGTCAGAGGGACAAAGGCACATCCTAAACTTTGTGATTGTTACTCTATTCAATTCTAGAGAAACAAGAATGAAGTTTCAAAAAGATATCTCAGTTGTCCAAAGAAAGGAAACTTCAAATCAGTAAGGAGAACAGGCAGTCAAGGTTGCAGGACTAGAAGGAAAAGCAAGGGACAGATTCCTGGGTCTGGAAGACTCTGAAGTCAGAGAGAGAGAGAGAGAGAGAGAGAGAGATGAGCTCACAAGTCACTATGATGACACCACAGGCAGAGGTTTAGGGAAAATGGGATAGACACAAATGGGGAAAACTCACCAGCAGATGGACTCTGTTTTTTGGGGGTTCTGGACAAAATAAGATATTTTTAATCACATTATCTTTTCTTTCTCAATCTGTCCTAACATTGCCTAAGTGGCCCATGGAGCTATACTGGGCCCTGGGCCAATAGAAAAATATGTGCCCATATAGACACTTATCAAAACATCTTCCCATATTTTCAACCAAGTGGAAAAAGCCAATAAAAAACCTACAGTGAAAAAACATGACTTAAAGAACTTTAATTAAGAACACATATACAAAAAAAAAAAAAGAACACATACACATGAATCCCCATGTAGCCCAATCTGTTTGCAGGCCAAGGTCAACCTCATAAACCGACCCAGCAGGGCTTGAAGGGGCTAATTGGAAACAACAGGTCTCATTACAAAACAAACAATAACAGCAGCCTGTCTTTATTTAAAATTTTGAGAGTGTATTCATCTTTTTTGCATTAATTTTGATTTTTCAAAAAATAGTGCCTTACATTATTATTTATTTCAATTACTAAAGTTTTTGGTCCCCCCTCAAACTTTGTGCTCAGGGCCAGTGCTGCACTTGCCTTACCTCAAACCCAGCCCTGCCATCAAGTAACCATTCTCCAAGTCCCGATGATCCCCATCCACATGTGGCTAATGCATTTTGATTTTATTGATTAGACATTTCAAACCACAGCTGTTTTTTTTATTAATTCAGATTATTTACTATATATTTATTATATATTATTATTTATTAATTCAGTCACCAAATCAGTCCCTCTTCTGATGTTTAATTGGTAGTGTAAAGGCTCTTTTGCCTAACCTATATTCTAGAAAACTGCTAATAAAATTAACTAAACCTGAGTACTTGAATTCTAGATCTTGGTTTGCATTTTTAAAAAGAAAGGTCCTTCAGGGATCCCTGGGCGGCGCAGCGGTTTGGCGCCTGCCTTTGGCCCAGGGCGCGATCCTGGAGACCCGGGATCGAATCCCACATCGGGCTCCCGGTGCATGGAGCCTGCTTCTCCCTCTGCCTATGTCTCTGCCTCTCTCTCTCCCTTTCTCTCTCTCTGTGACTATCATAAATAAATAAAAATTTAAAAAAAAAAAAAAAGAAAAGAAAGAAAGGTCCTTCAGAAGATGAATGAATTACCCACTTCAAAGTTGTATTTGTTACCTGGTAGATCGATGGCATAGCTGTAGCCAAGTTGGTCTGCAGTTAAAAAGAGTTCTTCATTAGTCACCGGAGGGAAGAAAGGAACCATGTTATACATCCGATTGTGACCGATGGGTGCCAGCTCCTGAGGCCAGGCATCCACAGAAGGATTGGATCTTTTCATCCACTCATCAAAAATGGCATCAGTAAAGGAATGAAGTACCTGCAAGACAATTGAACGTGGCATTGACATTGATCTATCTATTCCAATCAGGCCAGTCTGACTGGAGCTTTCTCTAAAGGGGAATGGGGTTCTTCCTGACATGAGGAGCTTCTCTATACCCAACCTTGTCATAGTGACATACCCACTGACATTTTTAGTTAAGTTTTCAAGGCTGCCTGACATCTCCCCAAACAGGATCATAAACCCCTTTGTCAAGCGAACAAATGAAAGGAAGTTCATTTGCAGATTTAACACTGGTTTGAAAACATCTGATGCTTTCAATAAGTGAGTGTTAATTATTAAGTTGAGGAAGATGCAAATATGATTAGATATATGTCTTTGGTTTGGTTTTAATAGAAGAGAAAGAAGAGGCTGTGTTTAACACTATTAAAATACAAATGAACAGGAAAGAAGAAAGAAGAAAAGAAAGAAGAAAGAAAGAAAGAAAGAAAGAAAGAAAGAAAGAAAGAAAGAAAGAAAGAAAAGAAAGAAAATCTCCAAAATGAGTTTTCAAATTTTTTTCAAAAGGATGGCTCTTCTATGTACTCATTTTATAGCCCTCTCATTTAAATTTTCAGTGTTAACGCCAGCAAAACTAAGTCTAAAAAATGTGATGTGCGTAGCGCTCATTTTTATTTTCTCAAGGAAGCTATTAAAGTCCTTCTCAAATACAGCAATTATTACATGTCTTAAAATAATTAACAGCAAAAGTTCCACATTTATAGCCCCAATTTTGCAACACGATGTAAATGGGAAAGTTAGCCTTTCTGCTGGGTTCCTCTTTTATTCCTAGACTGTAAGTTCAAGGACCTAAGGACACTTCTCTTCTCGCCCCTGGGTCCTATGTGCTGTCATCCCAGAGCCTGTCACATGGGGGCAGGAGGGTACTGATTCCAATAAATAAATGCTTATCAAATGAATTCATTCACCTAATCAATCACCACTGTTCCTTGTACTCCAATTAGAGCACTGAACAAAGTATACTATAATTTGTTACTTATTTATCTATTTTCCTTAACAACACCCCTAACTCATAAAGGTCAGAGATCAGGTCTTTTCACCTGTGAAGCATCGGTTTAGCATTCAACCCAGACAGAATCAATGTTTAATAAGGATTTGTTGCCTGAAGACAGTGTCACGCAAAGCAGTTTTATCTTTTGTACAGTTTCAACTGAAGAGGCTCCTTTCTAACTGGTGCTGTTTCCTCAGCTTGCAATACCATTTCTTCTGTTTTCTGGTATCAGTCTATCAAAGACCAATGCAATGGTCTCTGCCCTGAAGCGTTTTCCCTGATTGCTCCCAGCCTGGATTCATAACTTCTTGTACTTCTCAAATGCTTAAGTGCATTGCCCTGCTGGCTTGTGTTGCTGTTGTTTACTTATGAAATAATATTTTCAAATCTTACCCGAGGGTCCTTGTAGTTACTTCCCCTATCAAGCAACAGTGAGAACTTTCTACCTGCATTATCTCACATGACTACATACAGGATAGTTAAAGGAATCAAGTGATTTACTCAAGGGGTTCTTTTTTCCAAATGGATTTTTACAGTTCATGGCAGAGAAAATCATCTTAAAAACAAAAACATCAAATTTTAAGAACTGGGCTTTTGCAGAGATAAAAGATTTTTCTAAATTCTAAAATCTTAGCTTTGAATAACAAAACTGAAGCTCCAAAGAAATAAAGATATAATGTTTATTGTATAAGCAACGACTTTGGAAGACACGTGCTAATGGAAGTGATCAATGTTTCCTACAAGGAGAGTTTAGAAAAAGTCACCAGCCCTGGTAAAAGAGCTAAATGTTAGTTGTTGGTGTAGGTTGCTGAAAAGGTACCTTATGTCCTGAATCCTGGGAACTCCAGATAAGGTTAGAAGTTACCCACACAGAAAAGTTATGCTTCATCTTACAGCTGCAGCCTGGGGAGCCTGCCAGCTTCAAATAGAACTTTTGCCATGAGCATGGAGCCCAAGCAAGATGGAATGCCTAAGGATAACAAGCACTAAGAGTTGCTTACCAAATTTCCACCCTCCTCATTTTCCTCTGTAACTTCCTTTGAATTCTGAGTGAAGCAATGTATCAAACTATCTCTGAGACTGAACTAGGAGTCACTAGACATGACTTCTAAGAAAGGTATTTAAAGGTAGTGGTCTCAGCTTAAAAATGTCCCTCTTTCCCTTTCCATTTATCCTTGCTGTTTCCTGGAACATGGATGTGATGGTTGGTGCTGCAGCAGTCATCTTAATTACCAGTGAACAAAGTTAGGAAAAGAAGCCACTCACCCAAGGTGGTAGAGCAAAGATACAGAAGGGGCCATCATGACTATAGAGGTACTATACCAGCCTTGGACTGCCTGCCACTGGGGATCTTTTACATTAGGAGAAAAAAAAAAACTCTTTTTTGCTTGGGTTTCTATAACAGGTTTTCTGTTCTAAGCAGCTGAACCAAATCCTAAGCGATAGGCAGGAAAAGTATCTAGGGGTGTACCAGAGTATATTTGCCAATGAAGGTCACATGGTATCTCCTGAGCTTTTAGATACTGAGTTCAAGTCAGAGATCAAATTGTAGTTAGAAAAAGAGACAAGGAACTCTCAGGACATAGAAAGGTCAGATTCAGTGCTGCAAGAAGCAAATAACTTTTGGAAAATACCAGAATTCACCCAGTGTAAAATTTAAATAATTAAGGAGGGGACAAGACTCTGCAGCAATTCATAATTTGGAGAGATAAAAGATCAGGGAAAAATAATGAGAGATTATAGGTCTCAGAAGGGCTATAAAATATTTTACAATAAATGCTCTAGTAGGAACTATATACAGAGCACCCAATTTATAGAAGGTAGTAAAAGAGGCTAGTGTGTGCCAAGAAGATGCAAAGAATGCAATAAACAAAATGCTGCAAGCAATAACGTATCCACAGCCATAAAGAGAAGTAAGTAGTGCAACCTATAGAATAGGTATTTTTGTTAGAGTTGTCAACATTGTTCCTAAACAAGATACCTTCAATTGCTCTTGAGAAACTAATAGTATCTTTGTTTGACATGGGTTAAAAATGAGCTCAGTTAAAGTCTCTGTAAGGCTAAGTACAATTTGAGGGTACTTAGTAAAAAAAAGCTAAAGTAAAGTAACAGTATACCATTGTTGCCTTATATCTGCTATAGAGATACATAGTTATATTTTGATATTAAATATTGAGTGCTTCAGATATGAGGTTACAATTTTGGTTTACAAACCCATTCTAGCTTGCTCCAACAACATAAGGATAGGTACAGGAAGAAACAAACTTTCACCTTGAAGGCAGAATTGAAGAAAATGTGGGGCAGTTTGGGTGGCTCAGCAATTTAGTGCCACCTTCAGCCCAGGGCGTGATCCTGGAGACCTGGGATCGAGTCCCACGTCAGCATGGAGCCTGCTTCTCCCTCTGCCTGTGTCTCTGCCTCTCTCTCTCTCTCTCTCTCTCTCTGTGTGTGTGTGTGTGTGTGTCTCATGAATAAATGAACAAATAAAATCTTTAAAAAAAAAAAAAGAAAATGTGATTCCATGGGCTTTCAAGGTAAAAATTTTTAAATGCAACCCTTGCAGAAAAAAAAATAATCAATCAATGGCTATTGTGTTTGCAGGCATAAAAGTACTTGAATAAAATACAAGGAAAGCGTGCATATATTTTTCAGGATCACTGGAGGATAAAGTTACTATCAGACTCAACCTTAACTAAGATGTCTGCATCTGCACTTTCGGATTCCTGCCACAATGACTGACACCAGTATGTCACCAAAGACCAGAACATTGTTATTTTCACCACTTGTGCTCATGCATTACTATCCAGAAGACATCATTCATAGTCAGAGTGACTCTTATTGTAGTAATGTTTTGCTCCTCTGAGAACTCATATGTGATAGACACCCATTTAAAACTTAAGGTAGGGGTGTCTGGTTGGCTCAGTCAGTTAAGCCTGAGCCTGATTTTGGCTCAGGTCATGATCTCAGGGTCACGGGATCGAGCCCTGCAGCAGGCTCCACACTCAACATGAAATCTCCTTGTCCCTCTCCCTCTGTTCCTTTTCTCTCTCTCTCTCTCTCTCTCTTTCAAATAAATAAATAAAGTCTTAAAAAAAAACACTTAAGGTAGAAGGCATAAATAAAAAGTCAAGACAAAAGTTGTAAATAAAAGAATCCCTAATTGTAATTCCCAAAACCTCTCTCATCACACTTACTATTTCATGATGATATTTATTTACTCTTGCCTTGTTCTACCAAGAATTTGAGGCAATGTACTATAGAATATTGGCTTTACATTCCCTAAAGAAACCATATGTAATAAAGCATGAAATAGTTCAACACACCCCCCCCTCCCCCGCCCTCCTTAGCTGACTCAGCTGGGACACAGGGAGGTGGATATGCCATAGATAGCACATTCAGTGAGAGACTTAAAACAATCTGAAAAAAAAAAAGGACATTTGAGCAATAATAGTCCTCCAGGCAGTGCTCTGCCAGGATAGTGTATGGTTTCCATTTTGCCAATATTTTTTCTCCCTAACCTTTCCTACCTTCTTTCTCACTGAATCCTGAACAGACAAAATTGAAGACATTTTTCAGGCTTGGAGGAGTCACGCTGAAAAAGCACCTTTTCAGGTGCATGGGTGGCTCAGCTGGTTAGGCATCTGCCTTCAGTCCTGGGACAGAGCCACTACATTGGGCTCCCTGCTCAGTGGAGAGTTTACTTCTCCTTCTGCCTCTGCCCTGCCCCACCACCGTTCACGCTCTCTCTTTCTCTCTCAAATAAATAAATAAAACCTTAAAAAAAAGAAAAAGAAAGAGCATCCTTTCTACATATATGAATATAATGGCATTGTATACAAAATACACATAAGTATACATAAAATGTATGCAATATATATTGTATGTAAGATACATTAGCATGTATATAAAAAGAAATATCAATTATGTGTGGTGACAGATGACAACTATATGAATTGTGATGACTGTTTTTATGATATATACAAATATTGAGTAATTACGTTGTACACCTGCAACTAACTTAATTTTATATGTCAATTATATTTCAATTTAAAAAAGAAATGCTAGTTGAGCCTTTGAGGAAGAAAGCTTATACTTTAAGAATTAAATTTGGAACACATACAAACAGAGGACTACAAGAAGTTCTGCTATTAGACGAACATCCTCAGAAGAAGTCACTGATTCAGTCATTAGCACATGGGAGGGAGAGAACCAAGGTGATGTTAGCAGAGATTCTAGAGAAGAACTGAGATACTTCCAGGCCATTCATGTCTAAGGAATTATCAAAGCTCTGGGAGAAAGGAATCCAAATCAATGCTATAACCACTTTAAATTTGTATATAAATGTGGTTTGTCATTATACTACTTAATTTCATCAATGATGAAGAGTATGTAGTTCACCTCAGTATAGGTTTAATTTTTCTCAATACAGCATGGGTCTATCCTTATAAAGTTAAGAGCTGAAAAGAATTTCTTCAGGCGTCATTTAGCCCCTGCCAAGTTAAAAAACCAAATTATCTCCTAGACTAAGCATATAGCAATTGTGCCACCTTGGGATTCTCTGCCCAAGCAGCCCAACCATATCCAATACCTCAGCTCTTATAAAATTCACCAAGGTGTCACACTCCTTAGGAATTGGTGACTTTATCTCAGTTGTTTAAAAATACATTAATTAAACAAATGTAGAATTATTTAACCTTCTGGAGGGCAATTTGTCAGTATTCACTGATATTTCAGATGCATTTATTTAATCTTTGACCTATTCTCCTGACTTATGCTATATGTTCATGCACTGTAATGTTGTTTGCAAAGTGAGAGATTAGAAACCACCTACACGACCATCAAAAGACAACTGGTTAAAAATTTCAGGATAAAGCCATCCTATAGAATACCATACAGCCATACAAAAGGAACTGGAATGGCCTTTATGAACTGAAATGGAATGATTTAGAATAATGAAAAAATACAAATAGAAACAATGAAGTCACAGAAGTGTCTAAGTATGCTACAATTCAGATAACATATTTGCTTGTATATTTATAAAATAAATCTGGAAGAATAGGGAAAAATGATAATGGCCAGCTGGGAGATGGCAGTGATACAGAGACTTCATTTTACATCTTTTATATTTGAACTCCTTCTGTGCATTATCTATTTTAAAATTTCGAAAAGAAAATATTTAGGAAACTAAGTAACAGCCTAAAATGTGTACATTATAAGTGCAATTGTATGAACATAGAATATAAGAGGAAATAAGCAGAAAATTGAGACTAAATTACAGACAGTTAAAAACCTTTTTGCCAATATTTCTGAAACGCTCAATTATTAAAAATTGTTAAACTATTTGAAAATTAAAAATTAACATAAAAGGTAGGCAATGTTAAATATTCAAGTTATTAGCTTAAGTATGCTTTTTTAAAAAGATTCATTTACTTTTTTGAGGGGGTGGGGGAAGAGACAGAGGAAGAGAGAGAAAATCTCCAGCAGATTCCCCAGTGAGCAAGGAGCCTGATGTGGGGCTTGATCTCATAACCCTGAGATTCTGACTTAAGCCAAAATCAAGAGTCAGATGCTTAACTGATATGCTTTTTCTTTTGTAAGAAAGAGAAACAAAATGGATCCATTTTTAAGTGCTTCACTCCTAGAGAGAGAAAAGCAATGTCCTATATACTTCTCTTTAAAAATTTTAACTAAACTCAGACTAATTCACAAGTATTTTGTATGTTATTATGACCTATTCATTTTACTAATTTTATTACAGCCTAGAACAGTAGAGTCAGAAAGGGATTAACTTCGCATTGTCCATTAGATTCTTATTTTTAGAAACTCATTTTCACTTTTCTTGCTTTTTTCCCCTAAATTAATGGAACTATTTTATCCAACTATTAGTCATAGTCAAGAAATAAAAACAATGATAAGACTCTGTGTACATCTTATCCCATGTAGAATTTCAGTGTAGGAGGTGACAAACACATGAACTATGCAGTGAGTATTAGCCATGCAACCTATGACATCCCCAATCACTTAGGAATGGAAAGAATTAGAACTTGCCAGATGTACCTTTCTAAAAGAGTAACATCCAAATGCAGCCCGAAGAAGAATTGCTTTGAAACTGAGAGGAAAATATTTAGTCTCTAACATAGTTTCTTTCTTGGCAGTTAACTCAACTATTTAACTTTAGGGTCTATTGGTCTTTCTCTCCCCCGCCACTGTTAGATTATGCCTAGATTCAATATTGAAGACAGCACTACTTAGCATTTCTGTGACCTAATCTTACTTTCCATGATAAATATGTGCATTTCCTTCAATTACCTTATGAATTATTAGGACTTCAGAGACTGGTTTCAGAGTTTTTCCTGTATTTTAACATTGTATCTTTTACTCATTATTGTGATCATATACAACTTTGTACCTCTCTTGCTTGAAGAGATTTCACTAAAATAATTTTAATAAATGTTGTATGTAATATATTTGCATAAATTGCCTTGTGAATTTGAAATTCCAGAAGCTATCACTCTTTTAATTGAAATGATTTAACCTGGATCTCAATATGTGCAAAAGTCATTTAAGCTTGAAATGGTCTCAACATGAAACTATATAAATAGCCTAAAGTAATTGTGAGTTCTGGAACTAGTGCTGAAACACTGCACGCCTGCAACAACAGCAAAAAAAGGCTGTGGCTTTTTGTCTATTTATATGCGTAGGACAACTTATATCAAAGAAAAACAGAATTTTAAATATTCAAGGTATTAAAAGTAATGAAGATGAGGATGATTAAACGTCTAGTATGTTGCATTACATGTAAGTCACAGAATTCCTCATCCATAAAATCATAATGTGGGTTCTCCTAGAAGAGGAAGAGAAATATGATTGATAGAAAATACTGCAGAGAGGGAACATTGATTCCTTAGAGCAGGATTTGGCAAACTAAAACCTGTGGACTAGGCTCTCTTTTGAGAGAGAGAGAGAAGGAATGGAGTGGGGGGCAGAGGGAGGGGAGGAGAATCCCAAGCAGGCTCCACACTCAGATCAAGCCCAATGCAGGACTCAGTCTCACAACCCTGAGGTCATGATCCAAGCCAAAATCAAGAGTCAGATGCTTAACCAACTGAGCCACCCAGGTGCCCTTCACTACCTGTTTTTTAAATAAAGTTTTATTAGAACACCACACTGATTCATTCATGTATTGTCTATGGCTGCTTTCACGCCACAGTGGCAGCTTTCAGTAGTTGCAACAGAGAGCATTTGGCCTGCATTCACGGAAAAGTGGTGCCTAGCCCTACACACTTACTGGGCAGCCTCCTAATAAGGAGATAAGATGTAACAATCCTTGAAACTTAAGGTGTTGAAAAGCAAGTTACTGGCATCACCCTTGTTTCCTTTAGTAGGAGAGAAAGGTTGTATGTGGACATATAATCCTCAATTTGTCAGAAGAGTGTGCTGTTCTATTTATAATATTTTGAAGTACTGGATAAAGAGTGCTGTGACATTTTTTTTCTCATGAATATAGACTGTGTATAAATTATATAGTTGAAATATGTTTTATAAACTTAGAGAAATACAGTATAGATAAGCAGATTTAAAGATATAGAGCAGAGGAAGACACAAGTACTGCATGGCATAAGCTGACGGCTGAGATAAGAGCCAGAAAAATGATGTGAAATAACAGGTTAGAACCAATAAATAAGGCAAGCATCCTCCAGAAGAAACTAAGATGGCTGTGGAGAACTTGCACACAAGCCCCTGCCTTGCTGGAGGTTGGGATCAAGAATTCACATTTCTGACAACTCCTTCATGTTTTGCTACACACAAATATGAGGGAAGAAACACTTTTTAGAAAGAAAGAACAGTTCCATCAACTGCTCTGTTTTTGCATTTCCCACAGCTCACCCTTCCCAGGCATTCACCTATCTGGGAATCCAGAAAGCTACCTAGACCTTCACACCACCAGGCAAGCCTAGAGCATTGTGAGCTATACCTTTACCCTCCCTCTTCATATCTCCTTTTTTGTACCCTGGGTGGAGTAAAAATAATAAATCATCTTTGAAATACCTAAGTATTTCTTGTCAGTAAAATTGCCTTAGGTCACAACAGTCTGTTATGGAGAACAAGATAAAGAAATCTTAATTAAGGCTTGGAAATTCAGAGCCAACATACAGTTCTCTAATTCTTTCCCAGCGACTACCGTAAGAACACATTATTGTTTTATAATTTTTGTATTGTATTTGGCAGTTTCTAAGGCAGTCTCATATTATTCTAATCTATTAAGTGTTGCCTTAATGAGCACACCACTCTCCTCTAACACCACATCAAGCCCTGTGACCTGCCCTTTGCAGCATAAGAAACAGAGGCTTCACACAGTTCAGTGAGACTCCCAAAATTACACAATACAGGACTAAATAAAAAACTTATTTAATTTTTAATCCAGGGCTCTTTTGACGTGGCCTCCCTGGAGTCCAAAAAACAAACTGCTGTAAACTGATGGTTTCAGGATACATTATGATATGGACTGAATTATGGCCCTCTCAAAATCAAATGTTGAAGCCCTAACCCCCAATGAGACTGTATTCAGAGATGGGATGTACAAGGAGGTTATTGGGTTAAACACGGTCATGTGTGTGGGGCCCTGAGATTATAGGACTAGTGTTCTTATAAGAAGAAACACCCACTAGAAAACTCATTGCCTCTCTCCACTATGTAAGAACACAGCACCAAGGAGGCAGTGATCTGTAAGCTAGGAAGAGGGCTTTCACCAGGAACTATGGCATTCAGTGCCTTGCTCCTGGACTTTCAGCCTCCAGAACTGTGAGATATAAATTTCTGTTGTTTAACAGTCTATTTTATTTTTGTCATGGCAACCCAAGCAGACTAAGATTCATTGATAAAATTAACATTACGGTTAGGAAAACTCTGGAAAAAGTGCTTATTACTATACAATCTATACTAATAACAATTCATCAAAATACTCTCAAAAAAAAAAAAAAAAAGGACCAGTGGTGCAATTTCTTCTTCTAATTGCTCAGAAACCATCAATCCAAGACACACAACCCTGAAAACAGACAATGTTAAAATAGTGGATAATGAGTTAAGTATCTGTAAAGTGGAGATGGTTGGAGGGGGTTAGCAGCTAGAATACAAATTTTTAAGATATCTAAAGGTTCTAAGCTAACTCTGGGTGAGCTGTATTTAAGGGGGAAGAAAGTAACCCCAGACATCCTGGAGCTGGCCTGGCACTGTCTGGGAGGCCCTTGGTAAACACATTTTTAAAACTAACAAAACTTGGATTATTTACAATCCCAGCGTCAAGTTTCTTTCTGTTTTTCCTTTTGTTTTAAAGTGAGACAGAAATCAGACTCAAGCACATCAAGTGGGGGTCCATCACACTTTGAATTTTAAAGAACTATGAGATTTCACCCTAGTCAACAGCAGCCCGCTGTCCTGGCTGTATTTACTCTCAGGGATATGAAGGCAATTAGGAAATTAAGAAGCATCAGGGGTGTTTATTAGCTCAATGGTTGAGCATCTGCTTTCGGCTCAGGGTGTGATACTGGGGTCCTGGAATCGAGTCCTGCATCGGGCTCCCTGCATGGAGCCTGCTTCTCCCTCTGCCTGTGTCTCTGCCTCTCTCTGTGTCTCCCATGAATAAATAAATACATACATACATACATACATACATACATACATACAATTTTTTTAAAGATTTTATTTATTTATTCATGAGAGGCACAGAGAGAGAGAGAGAGAGAGAGAGAGAGAGAGAGAGAGAGAAGCAGAGACACAGGCAGAGGGAGAAGCAGGCTCCGTTCAGGGAGCCTGACATGGGACCTGATCCGGAGTCTCCAGGATCACACCCTGGGCGGAAGGCAGGCACTAAACCGCTGAGCCACCCAGGGATCCCTCTTTTTTTTTTTTTTTTTTTTTTAAATTAAGAAACACCAAATGTGGTTTTTATATTAACTAAAGGCATGTGTCATTTTTTCTATCCAGCCCTCCTTCCTCACTCTCCACCCCTCTGCTGACTAACACAAACTTTCTTCCCTGCAGGGAGCTCCCTAGAGTGGAGTGTGTGGGGGTTCACACACCTGCTCCGACAGAGGCGATGAACATGTGACCTTGCTCTGGCCAATCAGAATACCTCATTCCCCTTGCCACACCGGTTCACAGAAGGCAGATCATCCAGGCCTGGCCAATCCTGAGACTGTCTCCGTTACTATGGTAACATGGCTGCTCCCCCACTTGCTAAGCTGGTAGCATGCAGGTTCCTGGCTAGCTCAATTCCACGTGGGAAGAGGTTGCTTATGAAGACAGGGACAGAGCTGACATCATTTGAGCCCACAGATTCAGCAATACCTGAAACCAGCAGCACTCCTCAGTTTCCCAGTTATTCAAGTCAATAAATTAATTTTTCTCCTAAATTAGTTTGAGTAGAATCTGTTCATTTGCAAGCAAAAAAGAAATGGCTGAATATACCTGCAACTTTGCAAACTGACCCAAATCAATTTTTCTGTTCAGCACGACCGGGTGTTCATAGTGGGTGGGTATTGCCATAGTCCTCACCATCTCGAATAAACTTGTTACTAGGTGACATATAATCATGAAAGCAAGACCAGATTCTGGTAAACCTACACTGATCAACAAGTAGACACCGAATGAGTAAAAGAACCTGTTCTTGTACACCCAGGGAGGTTCACACTCTCTTCTGACAAGTGTCTTACATGGAAGATTCAGTCCAAACTGGGACACAATGATATTATGACCCCAGGAGTAGCTCATTTTTAGGCATAATACTTTGTGAAGTGAGGGGGCCAGGGCCAAACATCAAACAGAGCTGTGGACTTCGTGTGCTGCCCCAAAGGTGCCAGGTGGCTGGGCTTCGTGCAAGAGTCATGGTGGTTCTACACTCATCTTCAACATCACTCATTTTATCACTGAAAAATTATTGTCATTATACTAACTTGTTATATAAATTATGCTAAATTGTGATATAATATCATTATGCTAACTTATGAATCCACCTCTCAACTATAAACTCCTGTCTGGTGTCATTCCAAAACTAACCATCTCTAAAGCATGGGTGTGTGAAAAGGGGAGTTTAAATACTATCTAACCACCTCTAGGGTGGAGAATAAATAAATTTACATATGAATACATCCCTTTGTTCACAAAGAGAATAAAACACACACCAAACCTTAATCTTACTGAAAAGCAAATAAATCCAACATCAAATGTAGAAAATTTTTCATCTATTCTGAGCCTTTGAACATACCACAAAAACAGGATCATTGGCAGCCGAATGTGGCAAAGCGCTTGTCCCATTCAAGAAGGAATGAACCAAGTTGTGTAGGCTCATCACTTGAGAGTCCAGGATTCCATTTGCTTTATCAAATCCTTCCAGGGCATTCCTGAGAGAAAATCAGTTTGTCAATGACAACAGTTACAATTGACAAAGGTCTCTTTTTATTGTTTCTAACCTAAATAATAGTCTTCTAACTTGATATGGGGTAGGGAAATGGGCAGTTCTGTCATAGCTAATTAACTACAAATTAACTCCAACTTTTAATGATGATCTTCTATACGGGGCTGGAACTCTTAATCAATGCTACTTTTGCACCTGCTCAGTTGGATTAAACCTCTTTTATGTACTGTATGACAATTCTTCATATCTTTCTCCTGTGCCAGACTATGATCTCCTAGAGCACACAGACTGTTTTTTTCAGATTTTCATTGCCAGACTCAGTACCATGCCCAGCATAGGCTCTGTGATCAGAAATATTTTTTGAATTAACATATAATCTTATAGTCCCATTTTTCAACTAAGTAAACCTCTAGCTTGACTATAATATATTCAGCATTCTAAATTCAGCTCAACCAAATTCCTCCTATCCTTGTCTTTTTCTCCTCCTCATTTTTAGGAAATTCAAATTGTCCTTATCCTAACTCAGTGATCCTCAAATTTAAGCATATATGGGAATCACTGGAAAAAAACACATATTTCATGCCCCACTTTCAGAATTTCTGATTCAGTAGGTGTGAGCTGGGTCTTCATATTTATATTTCTAACTAGCTCCCAAGTGATGCCATTTATGGTGGTCTAGGCACCGTATTTTGATAATCACTCCCTTAACTCAAATCTATAAAGATTGCACTCCATTTCAATAGCATTTTTACTACTGTGAAAAACGAATGCATTTCCAAACAATCTTAAATGTCAGCCTTTATATGACCTTTGACACTACTCTGAGAGCCATGTCCAACCCCCACACAGACTGTGAGCTCTGCTGCACTCATCACAACCTTTGCATTTTTCAGTTTGCCCCACCCCAGCCCCATATAACCCATCAGCTGTATAATTCACACACAGTTAGGAGAGAGAGAATTTGGTTTGGGAAAAGACCATGAATCTATTCACCATGCCTTTTGGGAGCCCCATTCATCTTTGCTTAAAATCTTATTTATATCCATACTTATTTCTCACAATTCTTTTTTTTTTTTTTTAATTTTTTTTTATTTATTTATGATAGGCACACAGTGAGAGAGAGAGGCAGAGACACAGGCAGAGGGAGAAGCAGGCTCCATGCACCGGGAGCCCGACATGGGACTCGATCCCAGGTCTCCAGGATCGCGCCCTGGGCCAAAGGCAGGCGCCAAACCGCTGCGCCACCCAGGGATCCCGTATTTCTCACAATTCTTAAAGTCTTTTTAGAGGGGGAGAATTATTAGTTGGCCTTTAAATTTCAAGTATTGTAATGTCATTGCTGTGCTGTAACTTGAGTTGCATTTGGCTTACAATACTCCTCTGAGATCTCAGATTTCAATCTTAGGTCTATGGCTGATAAATTTAAAAGAAAAGAAAAAGAGCATGAGCAAATATTTTTTAAATACTATATTTAGTGAAGTACCCTGGTTCTGAAGACTGTACCTATATATGTGAAATTAGAAATATAAATGATGGGTTTGAATAGCTAAGTTAGAAAAAATTAAAACTACACTATTCATTATAGTGGGTGGATGATGACTTTCCTAACACTGGTTCCTTATCCTCACATGTCAAGGCCTTCTGCTTACTTAGCTTTATACATGGCTCCCAACAACTGGATTTCCTTCCAGTTCATTACGACCAGTGGCATGAAAATCTTAAAAGTATTTTTAAAATGCCAATCTAACAGAGCTTAGAGCACCAACCTGAAGCTGAAGGTAGAGTTCTGGAAGAAAGGGGGGCTGTCAAACTTCTTGAGAGACAGACAATCTTGTATGTCTTTTAAAGTTGGCAATTTCTCACTGTTTAGTCCCACTTGATTTCTTCTTAACAGGCCTTCATAGGTCCCATTACACAGGGTGACCCGGCGGTTATAATCATCTAGGCTATAGGTTGTAAGGAGAGTAAAAATAATAAGCTTTAATTTGTGAATAGTATCAAAACTTTGGGCCAACCAAAAAAATCAAGATCTTAGTTGTGATTAAATCTTATTAGAGTTACCTTAAGAAGGTCAAAAATACATGGTAAAAGTACTACCTCCAAAAGTAATTATGGATTAAGAAGTTTCAAAAACCCAGATGCACAAAATATGGATATATGCATAACTATGAAGACAAAGTGCCATTTTACTGGAAAGTAAGATCTCCAGAGCAAGATGCTGACTCCTAGGAGGTGCCTTTGAATGTTGTTGAGTAACTGAAGTTGAGCAACTGAGCAGAGTGACCTGTTTTATACAGAGCTAAGCCAGTTTTGGCAGAAGTGTCTGTGTAAAGCTAGGAGAACATTTTAGGCAAAATGAAGGCAAACGTAGGGTGCAAGAGTAAAAAGCAGATGAAACTAGGTAGAGGACAAATGTCAAGAGAAATGCTGTGTCAGAAAATGTTCCAAGGCAATGGGGATGAATATGGGGTAAACAAGGAGGCCAAAAAGGTTCCACACCCATTAAAGAGTATACCTGCTACGGTCTGGAATTCTACCAGTAGAGCATTACTTCGTTGTGGGATATAAAATATTGAAGATGTTTCTTTATGTGTGTGTGTGTGTGTGTGTGTGTGTGTGTGTGTGTTGAGATTTTATTTATTCATGACAGATACACACAGAGAGGCAGAGACATAGGCAGACAAAAAAGCAAGCTCCTTGCGGGGAGACTGATGCAGAACTCAATCCCAGGACCCTGGGATCACGACCTGAGCCAAAGGCAGACACTCAACCACTGAGCCACCCAGGTGCCCCTCTGTGTGTGTTTTAATGGGGATAGTTATGGGTATGTGAGAATAGAATCAGCACACATGTGAGAATCAAAGAGGCCAGTCCCTAACAATAAGGCAAAAAAAGGCCTCGAAGGCAGCATTTTTTAAACATGTGCCAGTGACATGGTCTATGAATTAAAGGTGCCAGAGTCAGGTAAGTTTAGGCAACCTCTAATAATAGACTTCCAGAGGAAAAGTTCTGAGATAGTTTCAAATTTAAAACCTTTTTAACTCAGTATTCCCTAAATTTGATCATAGGAATCTCTCTTTGCATACCACCTACTAATACCCCAAGGCACTATGAGAAATGGTGCTTTATGGAATTATACCACCACATTAAAGAGCACTTATGACATCCCTACATGTTGTGGAGTAATATCCAGCAGGCTGTAGGAAAAGCTTAGGATGTAGGAGAGGGGATCCCTGCTAGGTTGGCCTACACCCCTGCAAACATGCATATGCCCAGATTGAAGGAAGGTGTTGACAAAGAAGCTCAGTGCCATGGAGCAGGAGAAAGACACAGGGCAGGGGAGCTAGGTAGCAATAGGGTTAAAAACCAGAGGATTTGGAGGAAACAGATAAATAAAGGAAGGCAGAGGAGCCTCTTGGGGAATCTTTTTCTGAGATGTGTGTCAAGAAAAAAAACAAATGTAAGGTATCACTGAGGACAGGATTTTCCATGGGCTGTAGGTTTTTCAATTTGCTTATGATGTGTTCTTCAATACTTCAGAGATCATTCTGCCCTGCTCCATCCCCTGTCCCTTTCCGCTCACTCTCGCCTTATGGTCCAGCCATCCCAGGGTGTTGCCAAAGACTTTTCCAGCTTTAGACATGATGTTCCCTCTACCTAGGACAGACTTACCACACTCTCTTACGTCTGCTTGAGGTCTGTGCCTCTGCCTCTTAGAGACTTTCCCTCTCTTCCTAGCTTTGCACTTACATCAGTCATGATACTTTTCACACTGTACTGTAATTTGTTTACAAGCAATCTGCCTTGGTAAATATAAAACAATATGCAAAAGGGAAGCTCGATTTTACTCATCCTTGTATTGTCATACGATTACACTGCTTGAGGAAAAAAAACAAAAAAAAATGATTACACTGCTTGGAATATGATCAGTACTTAAGAAATGTTTGGCTGAATGCAGAAACTACTTCTTATTTTATTTTTAATTTTTTTTTAAGATTTATTTGTTTATGATAGACATAGAGAGAGAGAGAGAGAGAGGCAGAGACACAGGAGGAGGGAGAAGCAGGCTCCATGCCGGGAGCCAGATGCAGGACTCGATCCTGGGACTCCAGGATCATGCCCTGGGTCAAAGGCAGGCGCCAAACTGCTGAGCCACCCAGGGATCCCCTACTTCTAATTTTAAAACAGTTGATCTAGAAATGATAACCAAGCACATTCAATTCACAAGTGTGATTTCTATACCTCAATTTTTTTGAATAAAAGGGCTTAGAATTTCTTTTAAATCCCACTTCCCTCAGGAAAATCATTTTCAGAAACATGTAAAAAGAACCCAGCATGCATTCGAAACTGAAATATAAAGTGCCTCTCCATCTCTCATGCATAAGAAAATATGTCTCTGGATTTTTATTGCAGGTACATGTGACTTTACCTATCACAGACAATTTCCCAGTTGGAGAATCTTGAGTTCTCACTAATGAGAGTTGGATCATCTTGTCTCGCTGCCCCAAGAAGCTGGTCTGTGCACACATCACAATCATTCCTCCCAGTAGCAAAGTTCCAGTAGGGCAAAGCAAAGGATTCGTTGCCGATAAGTTGCTAAAAGCAAAATGCACAGCCAGTTATTTAACTCATAATATCAAATGCAATAAGAAAGCATATAAAGCAAACACTAACATGGGTCTTGACCAAATGCAAAATTAAAAATACCAAATGCTTAGTTTTGACCAACCTGGAGATCCCTTTCCAGCCACAACAAATGGTACCGGTGCCAGGTAACAAAGGCAGGACCTTGGTGTGAGAAGTCTATGGCCTTGTATGGGCGCCCTGGTCCTAAAACAGTTGGGAAACATATTAAAGATCGTGGAATTTTAAATGTGAAAACTTATGCCAGTGGGATGTGCCTGCAGAGCCAATAAGTCCATGCTGTTTTAATTGAAAAAAAAATTATTTTTTTTATTTATCTCTCTGAAAGCAACAACAACAATAAAACAATTTCAGAAGCAACTAACACTTCTAGAATAAATCCTCCATCTCTCAAAAGTTTGATTGTCAACAGAGATCTAGAAACATTCAGGTCACTTTTAGCTTTGAGAGTCCCTGCCAAATATTTAATTTTTTAAGTAACATTACAGCAAGATGAAATAAGCATATCCGAAAGATTCGATCATCAAGACCTCAGGGAAATATATTTCGAAAGACATTTTCTAACTTATTCCTTACAAATGCACACATTTATAAGAGAGGGATTAATTAGTAATAAAGCAACTTCAACTACATTTCGTCCTAATTCAGGCATTTATGTCACCAAAAAGAACTTCTATGGATTTTGCCTCAGCCATCAATCAGTTACAACCACTAGCTGACAAGCATGGTCGCCAAGACTAGAAGAGAGAAAAATATATTCAAACCAATTTGGCTGGCCACTGGAACTGCCAGTTTTAGTGAAAAGCTTTGGGCAATTTAATGACCCCCTTACTGCCTGTTCCATCCTTCTTCTGCTTTCATAACAGTTTTTGATGGTTATGTAGAAACTTTCGCTAACTTTAGTTCTTTTTCAAAGTACCTATAATAACTTCAGAGAGCTGAACAGACACGAATATAAATTTAATTCCTAGGTATGGCCAGAAACTATAGTCTTCTTTCTCTCTTGAGATACTATCCTCTCATAAAGCAAAAATTTCTCCAAGTGATGACAGGAAAGCTATAAAGGTTTATAGCCAGAAGAGCCTCCTTATCTATTGATAAAGAAAGACAGATGCTTACCTGAGAGGCAAGATTTTAAAGGACTCACACTGAGGAAAGAAATGCTATCGCTGCTCATGGCTATGTAGTCTGTCCTTTTTAAATGTTTTAATTCAGAACAAAGCTTAATATTCCAAAACAAACTAATGAGGTGACATCAAGCGACGGGGAACCAGTGATAAACACAAGGACAGACAATTCTAGTGAGAATCTGACTATTCAAAGGGAGCTTGATGCCTCAATTCACCCTGACCCCAACAAGGGGTCCCAAAGGTGGAGATAATAGGTACAGCCAAAGCTTCAGAACTGCACCAAGAAAAAAAAAGAAAGAAAGAAGAAAGAAAGAAAGAAAGAAAGAAAGAAAGAAAGAAAGAAAGAAAGAAAGAAAGAAAGAAAGAAAGAAAAGAAAGGAAAAAGGAAGGTATGCCTCAGTGGCTCAGTGGTTGAGTGTCTACCTTTGGCTCAGGTCATGATCCTGCGGTCCTGGGATTGTCCCCCATCAGGCTGTCCATGGAGAGCCTGCTTCTCCCTCTGCCTATGTCTCTGCCTCTCTGTGTGTGTCTCTCATGAATAAATAAATAAAATCTTTTTAAAATTTAAGAAAAAAAGAACTGCACCAAGCAGAACCAGGAATGGATTCACATCACCCTGGAGTGAAACAGCATCTGTGGCATCCACTGACTAAGAAATATCTGAGGGCATAACTGGTCCTCCTAGATTAATGAAGTTCCTAACAAACATCCCCCCCATTCCAAGTCTTATACAGGCCCCCAATTTCTAGGATCTAGAAAGGCAGGGCACCATGCTCCCGAGTATCCCCTCTAACAGTCCAAGGGGCTAATTCAGGAGGAACTCTACATTGCCTCTGCATTGCTGGAGCAGTTTATGCTCTTCCTTGACAGTACAACTCCAAAAGAACCCGAGGATCCCAGCAGCGATGCACCATATTATGGACACCATAAATAACTCAAAAGTCTAAAGACCAACACACGTGAGTTTAATAAAATGCACTTTCTACACAAACACTCTAATTCTGCTCAAAGAAGCTTCATGTGCTTTAGCGCATGTCCAGTTAATTCCTCTAATCTGAGGACTAATGTCAGAGAAGGCTTCTGTGGCCAGATTTTGACATGTTTTTTTCTAGAATCAAAAGGAATTTGCCTCTGCTTCACCAACTCTTGCCTTTGAGGATTAACAGCTTCATAAAGGAGAGTTTAGACTTTGAACCCAAAACACAAACTACAGGAGAAAACATTTTCCCAAATGTCAGCCAACATACTGGTAGAAAGTGTTTCATTGTAGCTTCAGGCAGCATTTGATCATCCTATGACTTTCATAAGCCTAACCCTCCCTGAGGTTGCTCTCTTGTTAATTAACCTGCCTGAAATTACTTCCCCACCCATTCCTCCGCAGCCCCAAATGATAATAATATACCCTCGGCTAAGGAAAAAACCTACCTAATAAAGTATCCCTAACAGAGTAATAATGGAGCCATACAAAGAAATCATAAATGCTGCAGTTGGCGATCTGTGGCTGGGTCCCATTGGGCCCAAGCAGGCCGAGCCAGTGTTGTGTGGTGATCACGTAGTCCGGGTGTGTCGTGTTCTTTGCAAGGTCTAAGGCCTCCAAGAATTGCTCCCTCTCCTCAGGAGTCAAGGAATGGATATTTTTCCGAATAACCCGAGCTTTCCTCTGATTGCAGTCATGGCCGGTCCAGCCAAACTTGCAAACTCCACAGTTGTAGCCACCATAATGTCCTAGTTTATTTTTAAAAGAAAAAAAAAGGAGAGATGGAAGAGGGAGTCAGTTTATGTAGTTGGAAGAAATTTCTGAATTTGTGCTCTGGGAAAGAAAAGAGAAGATGAAGTTGTTACAAGAGGGCAAAGAAAGCCAATTTCCTTCCTTTACTCTTCTCTTGAAATGGTTGCATCTTCAAGTGAACTGAGTACTGGAGTTCCTTAGAAATACTCCCAGCAAAGAGGGGCACCCTGGTGACTCAGTCAGTTAAACCCCTGCCTTGGGCTCAAGACATGATCCCAGAGTCCTGGGATAGAGCCCCATGTGGGGCTTCCTGCTCAGTGAGGAGCCTGCTTCTCCCTCTGCTCTGTCCCTCCTCCTCCCTCCTCCCCCCATCCTCTCATCCTCTTTCATGCTCTCTCTTTATCTCTCTTTCCATCTCAAATAAATAAAATCCTTAAAAGAAGGAGGATGAAAGGTTTCACATGCTGTTATGGGTGGACCATGTCACTGTGTCCCTTCAAAATTTGTACATTGAAGTTCTAACCCCTACTTCCTCAGCATATAACTATATCTGGAGCTAGGGTCTTCAAAGGCTTAATAAAGTTAAAAATGAGATCATTAGGTGGCCCCAAATCCAATACAACTGATGTCCTTATAAGAAGAGGAAATTTGGACAAAGCAGGAGGGAGGCCCAGAAGAATCTAACCCTGCTGACACCTCTATCTGGGACCTCAGTCCTCCAGAACTGTGGGACAATGAGTTTCTCTTTGCCACCCAGTGTGTAGCACTCTGTTACAGCAGCCCTAGCAAACCAATCCACGTGCCACTTTCCCAGATATCCCTCCTCTCATGGCTCATGCAGGTGTCCCTGCCCACACCATGTCACCCCACACACACAATGTCCTCCCCACATCCCACCACCCCCCCGCCAGGCTACACAGCACTCTTGGGTGTCCACGCGGCTGAGCCCTACTATCCTGTGGCACACACCAAAGGGCCAACACAGAGTGGTTCCATTGATTTAGAGAAGGAAGAGAATAAACACCAAGCTCAAGGTGGAACCAAAATAAATAAGCTGATTTCCAGGAATTTAGGTGAAATCTAACATTACAAAAGCTGGTTTATTTCACAAAGGAGACAGAGTTAAGACAAAATTGATGGAGACTAGCAGGTCATAAAGGTAAATTAGCCACTATGGTATCAAGAAGTGCAAATCACTGCAGGGCTCCCCATCCACAGCACAAATGTCTCTGCTGTATCAACCTGGGAATGAGTACTAGTCATGTGAACTAAGCATCTTTCTGATTAGCATCTATAGTGGAAATCCTTTCAACTCGTCCTTGACTTTTCCCTTTCCAGTCTTAATTACTGCTTTTGGTTTAACCAGCACCTCATCCCTTAGGTGGTGATCAATTAGGGAGTAAACATTTAAGTATGATTGGAGCAAAATGTTGAAACCAAAGGGGATGGCAATGCTTATCTCCCAGGGGATTAGAAGGGCTACATAAAGGGGCACCTGGGTGGCTCAGTGGTTGAGCGTCTGCCTTTAGCTCAGGTTGTGATCCCAGGGTCCTGGGATTGAGTCCCGCATCAGTCTCCCCACAGAGAGCCTGCTTCTCCCTCTACCTCTCTCTCAATCTCTGTGTGTGTGTGTGTGTGTGTGTGTGTGTCTCATGAATAAATACATTTAAAAATATTTTTTAAAAAAGAAGGGTTACATAAAGCATTAATGTGGAGACCAATTCTGCTCTCCTCCTCCTCTTCCTCCCCTTCTTCCCCCTTCCAGACCTCTTTACTTGCTCTTACTTCAGTCCACAGCATTTTCCCCTCATCTCCTTAAATTCCTCTTTGCCTGGGTTGCCTACACTTGCTTGCAGCCTCACAGTGGGTTGTCTACAAGGTCATCCTTGACTCTACATGTCAGGGTCAGATGTTCTTGCCCTGAATTCCCTGGAACCTCCTATGCCCCTTCCATTAGATTGATCACACCAACAGTAATTATCTACTTGTCTCAGATACAGACAACTGGAAGACAGTTTCTCCACTGCCTAGGTCTGTGCTTAGCCTTGTACAAAATGAATATTTGTTGAATGAATAAAAGAAACATAAAGCCAAATCACCACGATGTGCACTTTAAAAATCTTGCACTTTTATTTATAGCCATATCTCAATAAAGCTGAAATTTTTTTTGAAAAATTAACTAAAAACAAAAAAGTATAAATCATGTGGTAGATAATCCAATATACATAATATTTCTTCTCTTAAAATAAAAATTTCTTCTTTTTCTCCCTATCCTTATGGATTAGAGGAAAAGCAGGCCTTGCAAATAATTTTGATAAACTGTAAATACCAAAGCAGAGGTAAGCAAAAAATGCTATGACCATAGCAGAGAGAGGATCATTTGAATTTCTAAAGACAAAGAAAATTGTACAATAGCATGAAACAAAACAATTAGCATTTGTATTATGTAAACAAAAATACACAGTCCTCCTTTTCTACTAACCCAATAGACTTTTTTATGGTTAAAGAAAATGTCATTAAAAATATCATGAGTAGGAAGAATTTTTCTTAAGGTAGTTTATTTGGGTTCTACCCTCCTTGTAACATACAAAATATCCTATGTATCCTCACATAGTTCAGTTAGCTGTAGTTTTTTATATTGTAACATCATATGAGAACATAAATAAAAAATTATTAAAAGGAAAAAATTCTACTAGTCCCAAGACTGAAACATGTTTTTTTAATATTTTTGGTTAAACATTAAAATTTACATTACTAGAGTGAAGCTATTACATACAAACTATTTATAAATATTTATTGAACAACTACTACAGTACCAGCTGCTATACATCAAGCTCTAGGGTTATTCCCCCACCCCACCCCACCCCACCCCACCCCCAGGAAACCTACTAAAATTGTATATCTGTTTCAAAACACCTTTGATTAAAATGTATCACCTTCTCTGGCAACTTTTACAGCAATATTTTTGAGGAGTGAGTGAAAAAAATACATCCAAAGACTACTAAATGCCCAAGCTTCCAGCTATTTACCTACCGCCAGATGACTGGAGATGAATAAATAGCCACGCTTTACAATAGAAGAGTGAGTCTCTCCTTCAAAATGCTAAGGAATAGCACCCCCAAATTTTTATAATAATCAATTCATTTCTACATTTAAATGCATAAAACTTGTCTTTAAATTTTGCTGAAATTGAATAATTCATAACTTATGCCATGAGTTTTAATATTCCTTCACTTCCTTTACTACAATGATTTTTGGTTGCTGGAAACAAAATTATCAGTAGATAATTATCTCCCTCATTTATTTATTCAACAGATCATTCATTAACACCTGCCACCTAAAGGCCAGTCAAAACTCAGCATGCCTCTCTCTGTGTTCCCACTTGGTGTGTTCCCGCTTGAAGTTACATGCTTTGTAACTTTGAACTTCACTTCTCCAAACCTGTCATATTAGGATGAGAGTGCTACCTAATAAAGTCCTTGTGGAAAACAAGTAGATTAACATATTAAGCACTTAGAACAGTGTCTGGAACATAGTAAGTTCTATATTAAGTGTTATTATTATTACTAGATGCCACTTACAAGCAGTATAGTAAAAAATATTTTCATGTCTGTCTTCCTCATCGACTACACTGTGGACACCTTAAAAAAATCATGTTTTTCCCCTCTTTATACCTGAAGGGCCTAGCATAACTGGGGCTACATAACCATTGGTTGGGTGGGTGAATAATTGAATAAAAGGCATTAGTTACTAGAAGATACAGATAGAAATAAAGCACAATGGGGACCCCTGGGTGGCTCAATGGTTGAGCATCTCCCTTTGGCTCAGGAGTGATCCTGGGGTCCTGGGATCAAGGTCCTCGCAGGGAACCTGCTTCTCCTTCCTCCTATGTCTTTGCTTCTCTCTGTGTCTCTCATGAATAAATAAATGCAATCTTTAAAAAAAAAAAAAAAGATGAAGAAGAAGAAGAAAGAAGGCACAATGCCTTCATCCAGGAGATGAAGGGCACATGTGCAATGGACCACCAACACAACTGTGGGAAAAGTGAAAACAAAAGAATAAACCAAACACCACAGAAGACAAAAGACAAAATGATTAATTCTGACTCAGAAGACCAGAGCTGCCTTACAATTATGTTGAGCAAAGATGTTTCTTTTTACAAAACCATCCTTGCCTCTGAAAAGCAACGTAGAAGGAATATTGAGAAAGAATTGAAGTGGGGAAGGAGGCAAAAGTGGGTGAAGGGGATTAAGAAGAACAAACATCAAGTGACAAAATAAAGAAGTCATGGGGGTGTAACGTACAGTATGAGGAATATAGTCAACATCACTAGGTATTAACTTCCACTGAACAGTGTATACAAGTGTCGGGTCACTGTATTGTGCATCTGAAAATAATATAATATCATATATCAATTACACCCCAATAAATTTTAAAAAGAAAGAAAGAAAGCATTTGTCTGAATGTGAGCTGACCTGTGCCCTAGAAAGGTAAAAAATTCCTTTTCCAGCATCTCTCCAAAAGCTCTGTAGTCAGGCCTCTCTTATGTTTTTGTTTTTTTTTTTTTAAGATTTTATTTCTTTATTCATGAGAGACACAGAGAGAAAGAGAGACAGAGACACAAGCAGAGGGAGAAGCAGGCTCCTTGCAGGGAGCCTGATGTGGGACTCGATTCCAGGTCTCCAGGGTCACACCCTGGGCTGAAGGTGGTGCTAAACCACTGAGCCACCCAGGCTGTCCCTCTCTTATGTTTTGAGCTTCTAAATGTGACCTAAAGATTTCATTAAAATGCTGCAGACAACTGAAAAGTGTCTTCACTTGGAAGTCCCGCGCTCAAAATGTTTATTTCTCTAATTTAGATTCCCTAGTGGTTCCCTACATCAACTTAAGCTCAGTTCATTTATTCCCTTAATCTACCAATAGCAGCAGCAAAAAATACAAGGAGACAGGCCTTTTAGAAAAGATTGCATTATCTTACTGGAAAATGGAGTGAGAAACAAAACCAAAGGATCCCTAGATACCAATCTATCTACCATTGAGTATGTCCTTGGCAAAAATTAAATTTAAAAAGACAAAGTCCTAAACCTACTTAGGACTGGGATAGAAATGGAAAAAAGTGAGAACAACCAAACCGTGCATGTTCCTACATGAACTGTATCAGCTCACCTCAGAAGGCTATTAGACTAAATATGCTTAAAGACCACCGATTAGTGAATTTACAAGGAACTCTAAATAGCCTATTCCTTTTAATTAG